>NW_028274812.1:115564834-115875334 GCF_037043125.1 Eumetopias jubatus
CTGGAAACATTCTAAATGCCCATTAAGAATAGAATGTATAGGGGCATGTGAGTGGCTCAGTCAGTTGAGTATCCGACTCTTGATCTCAACTCAGGTCTTGATCTCAGGGTCATGAGTTCAGGCCCTGCATTGGGCTCCATGCTGGACATGGAGCCTACTTAAAAAAAAAGAAAGAAAGAAAGAAAAAGAAAAGAAAGGATAGAATATATAAGGCATGTAGTATATTCATGCAACAGAATACTACACAGCCACTGCATACAACAACATGGATATATCTTGCAAACAATGTTAAGCAAAAGAGGCCAGACACACAAAAAATACTTCATGACTTCATTTATGTAAATTTCAAAAACAGAGAAAAACAATCTATGGATTTAGAAGTCATAAAGCGGTTACCTTTGTGGGGGAAGGGGTACTGTTTGGTAGGGGGAGCTTCTCTGGAGTTGGAAACATTTCTTGATTTAGTGGTGGGTTTACTTCATAATAATTAATTGAACTGTTACACATAGGATCTGTCCACTTTTCTGAATGTATTCAGAATTTAAATTTTTACTTAAAAAAAGTACTCTGGGGGTGCCTGGGTGGCTCAGTTGGTTAAGCGTCTGCCCTCAGCTCAGGTCATGATCTCAGGGTCCTGGGATGGAGCCCCGCATCAGGCTCTTTGCTCAGCAGGGAGTCTGCTTCTCCCCCTCCCTTTGTCCCCCCCCCGCCGCCCCACTGCTCATGCTTTCTCTTTCTCTCAAATAAATAAAATCTTAAAAAAAAAAAAGTACTCCAGGGAGTCCACAGGCCCTAGAAAGCCCATTTCTTCCTGGCCCTTCCTGCCAATCTCCATACCACAGCCTGAGTGATACTTCCAACGTACAAAATTTGATGTTGCCACTTCACATGTCCCGATTTTTATTTTTAAAAGATTTTATTTATTTATCTGACAGAGAGAGAGACAGTGAGAGAGGGAACACAAGCAAGGGGAGTGGGAGAGGGAGAAACAGGTTTGCCACCAAGCAGGGAGCCCGATGCGGGGTTCAATCCCAGGACCCTGAGATCAGGACCTGAGCTGAAGGCAGCTGCTCAACAACTGAGCCACCCAGGCGCCCCTCACATGTCCCTATTGCCCTCAGAATCAAGTTCTGATTGATTCCCTCTATGATTCCCTCACACTCAGCTCCGGGATGGCCCAAGAAACACTCTCTGGCTTCCCAAGCTCTTTATAATGTTCCAGATCTACAAAGAGGAGAAATCTGTCCTGGCTTCTGGCTAACCACCATTTTCCACATCTCAGCTCAGGTTATCACTCCCAGGGAAATTTCTGACTACCCATAGCCAGCTCTGGAACAACAAACAGAGGTCAGGAAGTACCATGTGCTTCTTTATTACAACTCTCATTCCACTCTCTTGTAGCTGTATTTGTCTGTCTCTCGTAGGATGTGAGTTGCTTTGGGGCCCGGCGCAATGTCTGTGACCTGTCTTTATTTTCCTCAATGCCTAGTGGCTGGTAGGTGCTCCAGGAAAAGATTTAGGGAGAAAGTGATCTTGGAAGTGGCTGTAAGGATTCAGACATTGGAGACTGAGAATGGACATTTCAGGCATAAGACATGGGAGTAAGAAGATTCAGAGGAGGGAAGATAGGAGCACATTTGGAGAACCTAGAATGTTAATCTGAGTGAGGCCAAGGCTACTTATAGAAGAAGAAACAATGTTTAAAGATCAGTTTGGCATAGGCAGGAAGAACTTGAATGCTAAGACTTTGATCTGAGGGCAGTGGGGAGCCACTGAAGGTTTTTGAGCAGGGTTGTGACATGACCAGAGTTCTATGATGGCCATATAAATCTGGTGGGATGGACAAAGGCTAGATTGGAAGAGGAAAGTTAACTTTGGAAAGTTCAAGGGAAAAACAACTTTGATGGTCTAGGGCGCCTGGGTGGCTCAGTTGGTTAAGCGACTGCCTTCGGCTCAGGTCATGATCCTGGAGTCCCGGGATCGAGTCCCACATCGGGCTCCCTGCTCGGCGGGGAGTCTGCTTCTCCCTCCGAGCCTCTTCCCTCTCGTGCTCTCTCTCTCTCATTCTCTCTCTCTCAGTAAATAAATAAAAATCTTTAAAAAAAAAAACACCAACTTTGATGGTCTAGGTAAAAGGAATGGAAGAACAAGAATCAACTCAAGGAAGATTTCCCAGGTAATAACAAATCAGAAAGGCTGCAAGGTAATAGAAAATCTCAGGAGAGGAAGGCAGGGGAAAGGCTTGGATTTCAGCCCATATTAAATCCTGGTGGGCCTTGGAGCCAATCATTTCCTCCTGTTGGTCACTCAGAGCCCTCCGCTCTAAAACCTGGCCAATGGGAGACAGGGAAGAGACCATGAGTGTGAAAGTGCTTGGAAATCTGTAATGTGTGTGGGATTGTAGCTGAGAGAGGGTGAGGAGTCAAAGATGAGTCTGGTGACTAGGACCACAGTGACTGGGGGCATAGGAAGAGTAACTGTTTCGGGGAGAGGATAGGGAGGGAAATGATGGGTGAACATACTCATTTCTTTAGTCTCAGCTTCTATTTAGAAAAACCCTTGAGAAGGTTTCCAGGGAATAGCACTCTGTACCACAGAATGGCTTGTTTGTGGGTTGGTGCCTTAGCCCTGCCCCAGCGGAGGCTCCCTCTGTCCATGTTCTGGTCTGAAACAGGCACTGGGAGGAATGCTGAACTGAACCAAACTAGGACATGGTCCCAAACATGGGCTTTTAAAAATCTACTTGGAGGGGAGAGACTAAGTGACAACAATGAAAGGTGGCACAGGATTAAAAACCAAGAAGGAAGAAAGTCTACTTAGAGACAGGAAGAATAGAGAGGTTTCCTGAAGGAGTTGGGACAAAGGCTCAGGTGAGGTTTGGGAAGCACTGCAAAGAAAGGAATGGCCCGAGCGAAGGCCTCGAAGTGGGAATGCTCGTGGCACATTTAAGACATGGATGAAATAGCGGAAATCAGGCTAGGGAAGTCATTGAGGGGCCAATGACCAAGGGCCTTCAAGCCTAGGCCAAATGGTTTGGGACTTTATTTTAATAGGCAAAGGGAAACCATTTAACATTTCATGGCAAAGAAGGGACATACTATATCTCGGGAGGAAAGCTTTGGCTGTTGCTGCTGTGTGTGTAGGATGGGTTAGTGGGGAAAAGCCAAAAGGTAGGGAACCCTACAAGGGGGCTTCTAAAATAATCCTGATGTTAAGGTCTGAAACAGCAGTGGGAAGAGGAAGGAAGGGATACAATTTGGGTTATCTTGGGAAAAAAGAACTGACAGGTCTTGATGATGTATCACTTATATGGAGCAGAAAGAAAGAGAATGATCTTCAGTTCTCTAGCCCAAAAAATGATGTTTCTGTAAAAGTTTATAATTTTGTTTTTAATAAAGAACATTTATTCAGAAGACACATTAAGCTTAACAGAATAGATGAAGTAAATATAAGCTACTCTGAGTAATTTAATGTGGACTATTAGTTATAACTCAGAAAAGAAATCTTTGTCAATTCTTCCCTGTAGTCACCCAATGTTTTCTTGGGGACAAAAAGGCTTCCTCTCTTGAGGAAGGATTTTGGAATGAGACAGCAAGATACTGACTTACTCTTGTGTAAAATCCCAATGTATCCTCACCATGCCCTAAGCCTCCCAAAATATACAGTAAGGAACTATATAAGGTCCAGAGAAAGGCAACTCAAATAACAAAGGACAGAATGGACCAATGATGATCACTTTCCTGTCCAGCTCAAGGGTCACAAAGAGGACATGAACACGAGACTGCAGAAGGTGTAAGATTTATTATAGCTTACGTTACACAGCACTCGTCAGTTTAAAAATGTCAATTTTCTGCCCATTAGGCATTCAACAAACCTGAACACCCTATTCTCAGTACTCTGCGAGAAAGGCACAGAGATGGAGAAGGCCCAGCTTGCTCACTGTCTAATTTGATCTTTACAACATTGTATACCCTTATTCCTACCTGACAACTAAGGGAACTAGGGTTGAACTGTGGTTAAACACAGAAGCTCACAGCTGTGGTGCTTTGAGCAAGTTACTTAAGCTTGGTAAGGTTCAGTTTCCTTAAAGGAAAAAGGGAATAGTAATATCTACCTTGTGAGGTACTGAAGATTAAGTGTTGTCAAACTGCCAGAAATAGCAGAAGTAAAACCACTGCATGACTGAAATAGTAATTAGCAAAAGTTAATCATGTACAAAAAATAATTTGCAAACTGGAACCACCCAAACTGGACGTGGGATGAGAGGTTCAGAGGTATATTGTCATGCAGCAGTTCATATGGTGAGGAGGCAGTGGCTTTTTACTCTTCAGATCAGTTAGAATATTAGAGTTTTCCTAGTGATAGGGATGGGTCACAAGTAGTTACTTCACCATTTTGAGAACACTTTAAGTTTCCTTTTTGCTTTTCAGAGGCATTAACAAGAAGTGGCCCAAATTAAGTTTGGCTTATTTTACAGAACAAGCTAAATTAAGATTTGCTTATAGGACTAAACTGGTTTGCCTGCTCAGGAAATTTTCAAGTCTGGTCTCCATTTGTGTTTGATTTTAACAGTGTGAAAGTACATAATAGTGCTTAACTCGATGCCTGACATAAAGAATTCATTTAGCCATCGTTATTAACCAGTGTGCAAAGCACCTATAATATATGATTACTTACCCCATTTCCTTCTCGTCCTCCCTCTAAACTTCGCAGGGACTCTGCGTCCCTTTAGCCCTGAGCAAACCCTCCTAACAACCTTCTATCGCATCTATCCCAGCCAGTCACTCTGAGCCCTGCTTTAGCCCTCATCTCTTTGATCTTCATTCTCCTTTAGCTCTCTTTCCTTCTCATTTTCTTCCTGGCCCTTCTCCTTCCTCTCTCCAGACTCTTTGTGGAGTCTGGAGGCTCGGGTTTGCTCTATGACTATGGACAAATGAACAAATCATTCCACGGCTGGGTCTCAGTTTTCACAACTGAACAGTGGGGACAATAATATCTACTTTACAGGGTTGCTTTGTGGAGTAGATAAGAATAAAGTGTAGCGCTACTAAAATTGTAAAGGGCCTTACAAAGGTCAGACACTAGCAACTCATTTCCATTCCCTTTCAGGTCCTTGCCCTTTTGTGGAACTAGGAAATTATCCCAATTGAAAGTTAGGATATTATCTCCAATCGGAGTGCAGATTTGCTGGTTGTTTCCGCCTTCCACGCCTAAGCGAACCAATCAGAGCGTCCGGAGAGTGTCGCGGTCTTTTCACCTGGGGACCACCTCTACAATGGACCTTGCACTTTTTTCCGTCTTTGCAGGCAGCTTGTTTTCGCCTCGCATCCCGGTTTCTCGGCCTTGGACGGGAGATTCTTCTTCTTCCTTGTCTCTGCCTCCCCAGATCTTGGCATCGCAAAGGTTGAACAACGAAGACCGGAAGTGTGCGCAGCAGCGGAGGGTCCCCACGAACCGACACCGGAAGTAGCTTTGCTGCAGGATTCGGTCGGCTGCGCTATGGCGGCGATCCCCCCAGACTCCTGGCAACCGCCCAACGTATACTTGGAGACCAGGTGAGAGGGGTCGGGCCTCTGGGGCTGGGCTGGCGGAGGCGACGCGGAGCCTGGGCTTTGCCGCGGGGCTGGGTTCCCGGTGTGCTACCCCGGGAGCACAGCCTCCTCGTGGGGAAGCGTGCAGCGGCGGCCTTCGGGGCCGCCTGGGGGCTGAATGGGGACCGCCACCGTCCGCGTCCGAGCTCCGCACCGGCTTGCCCTGCAACCTCAGCGACAGCTGCCCGGTTGCCCTCCTCGCACCCCGTGGTTCACTCCTCTGTTCATTCGAGAAGAATGAATGTGTTGAGTCTACAAGCAGGCGACGTCGGGTCTGGAATCAGGATAGAGGTGCATAAGACACACTGCCTTGCATTTAGGACCTTGCAGTGTAGCGAAAGGGGCAGGTCTGTAACTACTAAAAGTTGTAAGTAGTTAGTTGTATAAACAAATTACCAGGAAGGCACCGGAAGAAATGCATTTCCCCACCATCAAAGAGCGGTATCATCGAGCGCCAATCAGCTAGTGCCATGCCCCTGACGTACAGCATCTCATTTAGTTTAATCCCCTTAGCAACTCAAATCATGTAGGTGTTATTCCACTTTCTCTCCCATTTTAGCAGGGGAAATGACAGTATTTACGAATTAAATGATTTGGCCAAACCCATATATCTAGTAAGTAGGGGAACCTCATTTGGAGCCTGGTCTGTCTGCCTCACGTCCTCCGTTCTCTAGCCCCATTCATTCCATTGCCTCTTTGGAAAAAGTCCTAAGTGATCTTTCGAAAGTAGGACAAATAACCTTAAGTAACTTCTTACTGCTACAACAGTATAAAATTAGTCATAATCTGACATTCAAGGTGTGTGTTTGTTGTTTTGTTTTGTTTTGCTTTTTTGGTCTGGCCTTTGCCTAGCTCTCTAGCTACATCTTCTGCCATTCCCACATCAGTAGCCAAGGTCCAGGCCCTGGTTCTCTGTCTACTTTCTGTTCTTGGCCATGCTGTTTTCCCCCAGAGCACAGTTCTCAGGTACTGCTTTTGCTCCCTGGTCATCTTCCCCACCTTATATGACAATATTCTACCTCTTCAGGCCCCAACTTGAAAGTAATTTCTGAATTCACCTGTCAGCATTTTTTTTAAGTTACAAAATAAATCGAAGTGTATAGAATAAATGAAAGCCACCTCTTCCTGTAGAAATAGTTGGCAGTTCATTGGATGACCTACATCTTTCTCTGTGAATGTATAAACATTTTTCTCCTTTATGTTCTGTTTCTTAAAAACAGGATCATATGATCATGCTGTTTATGTTTTTTCCCCCTGTAATCTGCTTTTCTTTCACTTGCTGATACGGCTTCCCATAGAATTGATATTTTGTATTTTAGTCATTTCCTCTTTGAGGGACATTTAAATTGCCTCTTGTTTTTTGTTATGACAAATACTGGAATAAATACCGTTACACATACTGTATCCTTAGGCACATTTGTAAGTTTTGCTATAGAACACTTTGAAGTCGAAATTGCTGTCAACAGGTGTGCACATTTCACAATTGTATAGGTATTTCCTGATTGCCATTCCAAAAAGTTATTCCCTGTATTTAAAAAATGTGCACCAGAATATAAGCTCCATGAGGGGAAAAACACCTAGAACCGTGCCTTGCACAGAGTAGGTGTTAATCCCTGTTGAAACTTAGTAGTGTGGGGCGCCTGGGTGGCTCAGTTGGTTAAGCGACTGCCTTCGGCTCAGGCCATGATCCTGGAGTCCCGGGATCGAGTCCCACATCGGGCTCTCTGCTCAGCGGGGAGTCTGCTTCTCCCTCTGACCCTCTTCCCTCTCGTGCTCTCTATCTCTCATTCTCTGTCTCAAATAAATAAATAAATAAAAATCTTTAAAAAAAAAGTTAGTGCGAAGGATGAATTGCTGGTAGGCTTTTAGAAAGCTATGTTGTAGCACATATGATATATATATTTATAGAATGCTCACACTTTGCTTGGCACTGGGTATCCAGGCTATACAGAGTTGCCTCAATTTTCATATTCTTGGAGCTTAAAATCTAGGTGAGTGATGGGAGTGGAGGAGAAGGCACCTGTCTGTATTTTACTTTTTCCTTTTCCTTAGCTGTACTTCAGGGGGAAAGTCCTCATCCCATTTGGTAGTATAGAGATTTGAAGTAATCAGGTTTTGCATTTTTTGCGCCCCTCCTAAATACACACAAAGCGTACCTTTTTTTTCCATTAAAATTTTTACAAATAGGTAATATATTTACATGGTTCAAAAATACAAAAGTTTAAAAAAAGATACTCATTGAAAGCCTTCCTGCTTCTCATTTACCCAGTTTCTACCCCCACCCAGAAACTCATGCATGTATAAATAAGTACAAATTCCTGATATGTTAATGTCCTCCTTTAAAAAAATATCAGGGGCGCCTGGTTGGCTCAGTTGGTTAAGCGACTGCCTTGGGCTCAGGTCATGATCCTGGAGTCCCGGGATCGAGTCCCGCATCGGGCTCCCTGCTCGGCAGGGGGTCTGCTTCTCCCTCTGACCCTCTTCACTCTCGTGCTCTCTGTCTCTCATTCTCTCTCTCTCTCTCTCAAATAAATAAATAAAATCTTTAAAAAAAAAAAAATCACCGATCGTGGGAAACCCATATAACCAACCCTTAAATTAGAAAAAAAATTGCACTTAATATTTTTTTAAAATCTTTTTTTTTAAGATTTTATTTATTTATTTGACAGAGAGAGAATGAGAGATAGAGAGCACGAGAGGGAAGAGGGTCAGAGGGAGAAGCAGACTCCCTGCTGAGCAGGGAGCCCGATGTGGGACTCGATCCCGGGACTCCAGGATCATGACCTGAGCCGAAGGCAGTTGCTTAACCAACTGAGCCACCCAGGCGCCCCCCCCCTTTTTTTTTTAATATATAAAGCTCGTTCGAATTTTTAGTCGTCCACAATTATTTTGTTTAAAAGAAGTACCAGAAGCTCCTGTGTGTTTTACTCAAAGAAGGTATCTGTGTTTATGTTATTTACATTGTGATTGTGATGTTTTCCTTGGCCGAGCATGAAATCTGATGTGTATTACAATTTCATGACTTAATGTAAGCTTGAAAATAAAGAGTGCTGGATCAATCCCATAATATTCCTGCTGTTGCGACCTTGTTCTTGACTGGAGCTCTACTGTCCTCTCCCCCTGCAGCATGGGGATCATTGTGCTGGAGTTATATTGGAAGCATGCTCCGAAGACCTGTAAAAATTTTGCTGAGTTGGCACGTCGAGGTTACTACAATGGCACCAAGTTCCACAGGATCATCAAAGACTTCATGATCCAGGGAGGTGACCCAACAGGGACAGGTATATTAAGCCGACCTTGGCTGAATTCAAAATAGGGAAGACTGAGAGAAGAACATGTGTAGAGGGGAAAAACCAAGAATTTGGTTTTGGTTTTGGACACATTCCATTTGAAATACTTGTCAGATCTTCAATTAGAGTGTTGAATAAGTAAAGGGATACGAGTGTGGAGTTCATGGAAAGGTCTGGGATGGAGGTACAAATTTGGGAGTTACTGTCATTTAGCTGGGATTTATTAGTGAAATCGGTGGATACTAACGTTAGTTTCAAAACCCCTTGCTTCTTGGTCGGCATCTTCTCTCTGATTCCTGCTCCTGCTTTTTTGCCTTTAAATAAGTTTGATATCCTCTGTGGCTGTCTTTTTTCTTAGTCCTGTTCTTTGTCATTCTCAGTTCTCTGTTTATCCTTTATGACCAGAGGCATTCAATTTCTTTAATGTGTGTGGACACATGTAAAAAGTACAGTATAGGGGTGCTTGGGTGGCTCAGTTGGTAGACTTGATTTCGACTCAGGTCATGATCTCCGGGTCATGAGATTGAGCCTTGTGTGAGCTGTGCATTCTGCGTGGAGTCTGCTTGAGATTCTCTGTCTCCCTCTGCCCCTCCCCCTGCTTGAGCACTCTCTCTCTCAAAATAAATAAATAAAGTCTTTTTTAAAAATACAGTATATATAGGAAACTACAAAAAAGAACACTCATAAGTATACTTCCTAAAGATCTCTAACCACTGTTAGTGATTAATTATCCTGCAACATTCCCACTTCTTAGAAACAACTAATGTTAACTGTTGGTGGCCATTATTCTAGACATTTTTCTTTTCAGATACCTAGTCAAAAGGATGGATGGATAGATGAATGGATGGATAACTAGCTAAATGGAAATAATTTTAAAAGAATAGGCTATGTCATGCATGCTATTTTTTTAAAACAAAAAATTTAATTTTATATATATAACCCAAAATTTGATTTCCTGCTATGTAAGGTTAGGCAATTAGTACTTAAATTTCTACCCATTCCTATTGTTTAGGAAAAACTCCATTTTGCCTGCCTTCTATGTTGGGAAAAACCTAGTTCTTCCCTTCTGTGTTTTTCTCCTGCATGTCACCTTTACTACTCACACAGATCACTTTGCCTCTGACCCTCCTGGTCACCAAGTGTATGGAGGTTTACCCCCCACAAGCAATTCTGTGACACCAAGTGAGTGTCTTACTCTTTAAGTCAGTTCCAACATCATCTAACTAGAGATAGCATCAGATCCCACAGGTTAAGGCCCAGTCCCACAAGATTGCCCCCTGCCCCACTTCAGTCCCAAGCCTAGGTTATCAGATGTTCCAGTAACCGCCCCCCCCTTAATTTGCCAGAGCAGCTTACAGAACTCGTGGAAACAGTTTACCAGTTTACTAAGGGATATGGTAAAGGGTACAGATGAACAATCAGATGAAGAGATGAATAAGGTAAGGTTTGTGAGGGTCCTGAGGGCAGGAGCTTCTGTCCCTGTGGAATTTGGGTGCATCATCTTCCTGGAAGGGATGTATTTGCCCACCTGGAAACTCTCTGACCCTTGTACTCTTGGGATTTTGAGGAGGCTTCTTCATGTAGGCATGATCAATCATTACCTCCATTTCCAGGTCCTCTCCTCTTTCTGGAGAAGCAGGGGTGGGGAGGGGGGGACCTGGTGGGAACTGAAAATTCCAAGCTTTTCATCATGGCTTGGTCTTTCTGGTGACCAGTCCTCATCCAGGAGCCATTGAGGATCCCACCTGTCTCCTTAGAACAAAAGATGCTCCTAGTGTTCTTATCATAACTTAGGAATTTAAAAAGGTTTTAGAAGCCCTGTTTCAAGGACAGGTCAAAGACCAAATATTAGGGGCGCCTGGGTGGCCCAGTCGGTTAAGCGTCTGCCTTCGGCTCAGATCATGATCCCAGGATCCTGGGATCGAGCCCCGCATCGGGCTCCCTGCTCCGCGGGAAGCCTGCTTCTCCCTCTCCCACTCCCCCTGCTTGTGTTCCCTCTCTCGCTGCCTCTCTCTCTGTCATTTTAAATAAATAAAATCTTTAAAAAAATAAAAAAGACCAAATATTAGAACAACAGATTCTCCTAGTGTTCCTATCACTCAGGAAATTACAAGAGTTTTAGGAGCTCTGTACCGTGAGTACTGTGAACCAGGGATAGGTATATGTAGGTATATCCATATATTCATACATCCTCTATTACCTCACACCTATACTCCCTCCCTCACTCTCAGTTTTTGTCATTAGTTTAATTTTTCCTTGTCAGAGTACATTTTCTACTCTGTGCTTGATTCCCTCAGCTACAGTATGGGTTCTGCATTTAAGAGGGTTCAGTGCCCACTGCTAGACTTTTCTGTTCCCAAGTGTTGGAGGGCAGACTTTCCTGTTGAGTGGTTTGTATTGCAAGGGCTAGGGGGTGTTATATTTTGTAACTCAATCATGTTTGAGAATTTGAAAACAGTAGATTGGGTCTGCTATTCTTGGGCCATACTCGTCCCCTCAGATCGTTTTAGACAGTTCCGCTCTGTTGCCTTCTGGTTTTAAGCGTGGCTTTGGGGAATACTGAGGCCAGATTTACTCCTTCCTTCAGCTTGGGGGAAAATGTTTTGATTTGTATTTTTGAATGTTTTCTCTAATGCTTGCTCTGATTTTCTGTTTCAGGAAACTAGTTATTCTCTGTTTCATGACCTCTGCCTTCCATATCTATTACATTTCTTTTGAGTATGTGGGATGATGTTTTTCTATTTCTTCCCCGCATCCACTGAGATAATGTCAGGCCTTTACTCTGTGCCTTATTCAACTTTTAGTCATGTCTGTCCTGTTCTGTACTGCTCTAATAGATTGATTAGCTCCGTATTGGTGTCACGGGGCTCTCAGTCTGTTTCCTTAGTCTGCAATCTTTTCACCTTATTCTCTTGATTTGTTATCTTGTCTTTGAGCTCTTGTTTTATTGGATTCTTCTTTCTGTTGAAGCATCTCTAGCTTGAGACAGCTGCAGAGAAGCCCTTCTTGGACTATGTTTTTCTCCCAGACTGAGTTCCTCAGGTGTTTTGTTTTTTTTTTCTTACACGCTTTCTTCGTCTCCTTCCATTTGTTGTAATATGTTTGCGTAGTTTCTGTGCCATTTCTTTTCATCTTACCCATGCTCACTGTCGGCACTGATGCTGTGCGTACCTTTGATTTGCTCAGATACACTGTAAGTGCATTCCCTTTGTCATTGTCCCCACCCTTGTGGGACCAGTTGTCCTCCCCAGTCCAGATGCTAAGATGCTTTCTCTTCATTTTACTCCAGCCCGATGAGGTGGTAGGAGAGCTAACGTAGAGTGCACCTTGTGGGAGGACTAGCCGCTGTTCTGTTTTCCCAGCCGCTGTTAAAGTCCTGCCCATGGGTCCCCTTCACCAGTCAGTGGGTATCCCTCCCCCCCCAACCCAGGAGTCCCCTGAGAATAGCTGTGGCGGAGGCAAAAGATCCTCCTACCCTTTTTCATTCATAGCTGGGTCTCCATAACAAGACAGATTGATGAGAGAAAAGCATACAAATTTGTTTGCTGTAAGTTGTTTTTTTTTTTAAGAATTTATTTGTGAGAGAGAGAGAGAGCGCGCAAGCAGGGGGAGGGGCAGAAGGAGAGGGAGAAGTAGGCTCCCTGCTGAGGAGGGGGCCTGATGTGGGGACTCAATCCGGGACCCTGGGATCATGACCCAGGCCGAAGGCAGACACTTAATCGACTGAGCCATCCAGGCGCCCCTGTTGGCTCTAAGTTTTGATGACACCACGGCCTTGATAAAGAAATGAAGACCTGAAGAATAGGGTGTACCTGAGTGTTTTTGTGCTAGGTTTGACCAAGAGTGGAAATTTGTGGGAAAATGTGCTAGGACGAAGGGAGTCTGAGCTAAATGTAGTAAACTGGGGGAAACAGCAAGGCCTGTTCTTTCAGGTTCCTCTGGGGGTCCTTCTGTCTTAGAGATGAGATGTTCTTTTCCTGCAGGTACAGGGACGGCCCCTCTCACATGAGGATCTTCGGACCTACTTCAGGGGAAGGTCAGAATGTCCTTCTCGTAGCTGATGTTTCTCAGATTCCTTCAACTTGAAATTCAGTATGCCAAAGCACCATATTTTGGGGTAGTTTGTCCTGAACCCATCATGGCCCAGTGCTCCCCCCCCCCAAGGTGCCAGGTGCTGGTGGCCTGCCATGTTGCTCCTGAGCGCCTCTGGTATGCACAGGCTTCTGCCATTAGGGGCTTCTCTTTACCTTTTTCAGGGTTGCTAACCCACCCACCCTTCTATTGGCTTCTCAGAACTGGAGGATGTTTGTAAGAATCCTCTGAGTTATACTCCTTCTTTCCTGATTACTACTTTTAGAGAGTGCAGGCGGAAGAATCGCTCATTTCTTTCCTCGGTGACTCTTTTCAGAATTTTTGTAATAAGTTTGTTTCCTTTTTATTTGGTTGATGCTGGTGAATTTGGAGCTTGGAAACAAATGGAATTTTGTGTGTTTCATCGGGCATTAGGGGAGGCAGGAGCCAATCCTGCTTCACTCCACTTTTTTTAAGATTTACTTATTTTATTTTATTTGTTTAATTTTTTAAAGATTTTATTTATTTATTTGAGAGAGAGAGAGAGAATGAGAGAGAGAGAGCACGAGAGGGAAGAGGGTCAGAGGGAGAAGCAGACTCCCTGCTGAGCAGGGAGCCCGATGTGGGACTCGATCCCGGGACTCCAGGATCATGACCTGAGCCCAAGGCAGTCGCTTAACCAACTGAGCCACCCAGGCGCCCAAGATTTACTTATTTTAGAGAGGGAGAGAGAGAGAATGTTCGCGCTTGGGGTGGGGAGGGGCAGAGAGAGAGGGAGAGAAGCAGACCCCATGCTGATCACAGAGCCCGTGGGGCTGGATCCCAGGACCCTGAGATCATGACCTGAGCAGAAATCAAGAGTCAGACACTTAACTGACTGAGCCACCCAGGTGCCCTTTCACTCCGCTTCTTTATCTGAAAGTGTCCTGTAAACACTTTGATGTACTTCTTTCCTGTCTTCTTCTTCTCCCTTGTTGTGAGATAAAATTCTAATTCATAACACCAGTGAGCTGAGAGAGTCCATGATGAGTGTACAAGAATTGGAAGTGACTCCGATGTGAGTTGCTCATGTCAGAGCTTTCCTATATTTCTATAATCGGTTTGCAATCCTTCATAATGTCACATTTCCATGATGCAATTTTAATGAAATTGAATCACTCAGAAGATTTCTAAATAATTGCATCCAGCCTCAAGTATAATGAATGATTGAGCCGGCAGGTCTATGGTAGAAGGCAAACAAGAGTTAGGCCCTCCTGGGTCACTGATGTGAACTGCTCCCTGATTAGGTAACACGTTTTTTGCCACACATCTCAGATGAGCAGCATGAGGCGTCCTGGGCTCATCAGCAAGCCAGTGTACTATTTCTGTCCCCAACTGTCGCTCAGTCTGGCTACTCTGTGACCATTCTTTCCATGGTTTTTTCTTATACACCTTTGCCAGGTGTTTTCTCAATTCAAATATCTTTGACTTCCTACTGGATTTTAAAGTATTTTCCCTCTTAAATTTCTCTTCTTATAATAACTATATGCTGTCTTTTTCCTTAGCTGTTGGAATGTCTTTTTATCTGCTTCTACAAATTCTTCGCTTACTCTCCTCCCTATAAGACATGGCATCCTGTCAAGCCCTTCCTTTCGCTCTTCATGCTCTGCACTTAGCCTCTCAGTGCTCACCAGCTGGCGTGATTGCAGTGATTAATTACATGCTGATAATGCTTTGCATCACCCTCCCTCTGACTTCACATCTCCTCTTGGTAGCCCCAGGAACACCTGAGATTTAACGTGTTGAACAGCAAGCTCATTGTTAATTTTATTCATTTGATGAATATTTGCTAAGAGTCTGCTGGGTATCCTGTACTATTCTAAGTCCCGTGAAGAGACTTAAGCATTAGAAGCCAAGGCATTTTCTTTTCCTTGCAGCTCTCCCTTCTCTGCCAGGAAGACAAGATAGTTCTGATAAGAAATAACTAGAGAGTAATAATATAATATGCAAATATACGGTTGTACGCTCTGGATCGTCTATATAACAGAGGTTGGAATAATAAGAGAAAAAGTACAGTGGAGTGGGATTAGCATGGGATGGAGGCATATTGTGAGGTGGGCCTTGAAGGAAATGTAGAATTTTAACTCTTGGGAGGATAGGGAAGGGCATTTTAGATTTAGGAAGAAGAAAGAGTACAGAGCAGAGGCATAAGTGACAGAGACCTGTCAAGGGTGAAAGAGAGCCCAGTAACCCACATGTCGTGTCTCACATGCTGGACCGGCTCTGTGACATAATCTAGCCACCTCTCCGTGTCCAGGACAAATGTCTGTGGTGTGATTTCTAAGGTCCCTGAACTGCATGTTTAGGGGACAGTTAAGGGGACAATTGGGGACAGAGTGCACAGAGTAGTTAGAGATAGCACGGTGCCTAAGATCAGACCAGTTCATGGAGACGCCCAGACAGGAGTTCACATTTGATCTAACATCATTCTGGAACTATTTTGGGTTCCAGAGTTTCTTGCGTCTGGGATAAGAAAAATATGTGAGGAAATTTACTTCAGTGGTAGTATATGGCAAGGTCACTTAGCGTGGGGTGAACAGCCTGGGTCGTAGAGGCCAGTGGGCTTGGGGTTGAATCTTAGCTTCACACAAACAACTTATTAAGTGTAGACAAGTTACGTGAGCCTTCTTAGCTATAAATGCGGAGTGTGGTTTGGTTGTATGCACCTCATGGAGTTGTGAGTAGTAAATGAGCTGATGTTTGTAAAATGGTGACTACAGGCTTGACACAAAATAGGATCTTAAAAAGATGTCATTTATTATTTATTTTGGTTGTTAACTTATCTAACAAATGTCTTTTGGACTCCTGCCATATTCCAGGCATTGTTCTAAGAGCTGGGAAGGTAGAATAGTGAGGAAGAAAGCCCTTGTGAAGCTCACATTCTAGTGGGTGAGACAGTTAACAACTAAGTACATGATATACTATCAGGTCATGACAAATGATATGGAAAAAATACTGTATAAGCAGGGATTCTCAACCTTGGCACTATTGACATTCTGGGCTGGATAATTCTTTGCTGTAGAGGGCTATCTGTGCATTGTAGGATGTTTAGCTGTGTCCCTGACCTCGCCGTGCCGGATGCCAGTAGAACCCCTCAGTGTGACAACTAAAAATGTCTCCACACATTGTCCAGTGTCCCTAAGGGGCAAAGTCACCCTCAGTTGAGAATCCCTGGGATAGAGAGTGAGGAAGGTGCTATTTTGGATAGTGTGATTAGGGAAGACCTCTCTGATAAGGTGGCATTTGAGCAGAGCTCTGAATAAAGTAGTGAGGCTGAGAGTGTCATGGGCAAGGACACTCCAGGGGGGAATAGCAATCAGAGGCCTTAGACCAGAGTGTGCTTGGCAAGAAACAGCACAGACCAGTGTGGCTGGAGTGGGTGAGTGAGGGGAAGGATGGTAGGAGATGACTTTGGAGGGTAGCAGAGCACCGGGTCATGGAGTCTCATAAGTTGTCGTGGAGACTTTGGATATTGTCCTAAGTGTAATGAACTGTCACTGGAGGATTTTGAGCAGAGGACTGCCATGATGAGGCTTGTTTTAAAAGGATCCCCCTGGCTTCCATGTGCAGAATTAACTGGCGTGGAAAGAAGACGACCAGGCTGGGGCGCCTGGGTGGCTCAGTTGGTTAAGCGCCTGCCTTCAGCTCAGGTCATGATCTCAGGGTCCTGGGATCGAGCCCCGCATCGGGCTCCCTGCTCAGCGGGAAGCCTGCTTCTCCCTCTGACCCTCCCCCTGCTTGTGTTCCCTCTCTCGCTGTCTCTCTCTCTCTCTGTCAGTTAAATAAATAAATAAAATCTTAAAAAAAAAAAAAGAAGACGACCAGGCTGGAAGCAAGGAGACCAATTGGAAGCTTTCGTTGTTGTCAAAGCCAGAGTTTTTTTGTATTTGGACTAGGGTGATAGTGGTTCTGTTGGTTCTGGTCCTCTGGGACGCAGATGCAAAGACAGAGTTAGACATTCAGGACACTGATTGGGATAACACCTGTGAAAGTTAAAGGGGCAAGGGAGCAGGGGTTGGAAGGAGAGGTCTTCAGACGTCAGTGCAGGTCTAATCTGTGAAAGGAGAGAGGGCAGAGGGTAGCCACCAGTAAGGCGGGATCTCAAGAGGGGTGACGTCAGCTGTCAGATGCTGCTCATGGAGCAGGCAAGGTGAGGCCCAAGGATTGACCGTTGGATTTAATGACTTGGTGGTCACTGATGACCTTGACGAGAGCCAGGTCAGTGGAGTGGTGAGGGCAAAAGTCTGAATGGAGAGGGAACGTTCAGAGACAGGAGAGGAAACCAAGACACCAAGTGCTGACAACTTTTTTTGAGTTTTTCTGTGAAGGGATGCAGAGACATAGGGGGATACTTGGAGATGGAGCTTTGTGTTTATTTTTTAAGACAGGAAATAGTAATACCACTTTTTTTTTAATGCTAATAGGAATAATGCACTAGAAAGAAAACTTGATACAGGACTGGGAGGAATTATAGTTGCAAAGTTCCTTAAAGGTAATGGGATTGTAGTGGTGGGATAGTCCAATGAGCAGGGTATTCATACAATGTATCAATAAGGGAAGAAGGATAGCAAATGGGAGGACATACAGGAAGGGTAGTGGATTCCGCCGTGAGAGCCTGTGGAGGTTCTGCTCTGCCTTTTTGTCAGTGAAATAAGCAGCAGCATTACACTCACGGAGCAGCGAGGGAGCGGCGGGAGGGGCGGAGGTTTGCCCACCGAGGAACTGCCGTAAATCAAGGCAGGCCAGCCGCCAGGGTGAACTGATCACTGCCTACAGTTCCCTTTCCCGGAAAATGCCCAGGTTATCTGAGTGCACGGAAACCATGTAGTGGAAAATATGAAGCCAACGCAGTATTATCAGTGATGCTGAGCTCCCTTTAACTATCTCCTAACAAGCCTGTGAGGCAAGTACTACTGCTATTCCTACTTTTCCGGCAAGGAAACTGAGGCTTGGAGAGGATAAGTATCTTGCTTAAGGCCACACAGCCAGTAAGTGGTGGAGTTGGGACGAAAATCTGGATCTCTCTGGCCCCAGAGGCAAGCGAGGAAGAGAGCACTCCTAAGACCTGCAAAGCTTCTTGGAGAAATGTAGCATCATTTCCTCCGGTGTCTGGCATTTGCCCTGGTAATCCAACAGCAGCTCCACCAATTAGTTCCCCCTAACAGAAGACTCTGTTACTAATGGATTGTATCAGTTTGGGATGCTTTTGGCTACAAGTAACAGAAGGAAGAGAGCTTTTGTTTTTCTCACATAACAAAATGTCTGAAGGTAAGCAATTGTAGGCATTGGTTCACCTGCCCCCCCAGAGCTCTCAGGGACCCAGGCTTACTATGTCCTTCCATTCCACCACTGTTAGTGTGTTGGCCTTTGATCTCAAACTTGTCTTATGGTTGTAAAATGGCTGCTGCTGCTCCTGACATCACCTCTGCTTTCAAAGGGGGAAGATAGGGAAAGAGCTGCGGGTGAAAGACAGCAGGAGTGTGTTTGTCCCTTTTTATCAGGAAAGCTGTAGCTTTCCCAGAAACTCTACTCAGCAAGCTTGTATCAGTAAGTTTGTATCAGTAAGTCAGAACTGGTCACTTCTGACCACCTGCAAAAGGAACTGGTCAGTACCTGCTTTCCTTGTCTCTGAAGTTGAGGCAGGCCATGGAGAAGGGGTTAGAGAAGGGGTTAGAAATGCTCAGAGGACAGCTAACCTGCAGTTAGGTGCTCTCTTGCTAGAAGAGAGGTTTTTGATTGGTTTGGTCAGTGGCCTTCTGGTGTCGGGTGCCCCAGGCGGAGCTTTCACCTGGGCCTCCTGATGGGTCATTGGCCCACCTGTGGCCGCTTTGGGGCTGGGTATTAAGCCATGGTCCCATCAGCTGTGGCCTGGGAGCGGTGGGGATAAGTAGCAGTAAGTATGGTAATCTTTGTGTGAGAAACCCCTCTGCATGTCTTAGGGGCCACTCCAGTTCATTGTGGGAAGTTTCTACAGGCAATGAGCAGGGAGAAGAGACATCAGAGGAGAATGGGGGATAAGGGAAGATATTTTTTTTTTTAAAGAGCAGAAACACAGATCATAAAAAGATGAAGGAATTTCACCTGCAAAAAATTCTGTGTGTAAGACCCCAAAAAGAGTGAAAAAAAAAAGTCCACCGGAAGAAAGTATTTGCAAAAGCAGTCACTGACCAAGGATTAGTATCCAGAATACGAATCCTAATAATATAACATATATATATATATAAATGTCAAACCACTCAGTAGATAAGTGGCTGTTGCCAGACGAGGAAGGGTAAATAGCCAGTAAACATGAAACTCTGCACACCTTCAAGGAAATGCAGGTTAAGACACAAGCAATCTGACACCTCTCGGCCTGACAAATGTTAGAAAGTCTGGCTGAAGGACCTAGAGCAGTAAGAGTGAGCACTGTGGATAGGGGTGCACATTGGGGCCACTTCTGGCAAGATATTCGAGGACATGTGGTAATGGGGAAGTACTCAAACTGTGATCCTGCCTGTCTGCCGTGAGGTGTAGCCCCTGAGCGTCTGCACGTGTGTCTGGGAGACAGTCCGAGAATAGTTACTGCAGCGTGGTTTATAAAAGCAAAGACATACAGAAAGGATCCTAAATAACCGTCAGCATGAGAAAAGAGAAGATTGGCGTTATGAACGTGTGGTGGAATGAATACTGCAGAGAGTTGCATGGAACCAAGTGCATAAATATCACTTACACAGAGAAGCTCGTTGCAGAAGAATCCATAGAATATAATTGCATGTGTATAACCCTAAAAACATGCAGAGCAACAATACATTTTTTTACGAATGCATACATAGGTGGTAGAAAGGAAAACGCATGGAAGTGACAAACTCCTGGTCACCATAGTGGTTCCCCGAGGGCAAAATGTGACTATTTGACACCGTTGTTAGCTGGGGGGAGGGGGGAGGGGGGTGCGGAGTGCACGGGGTGCGGACACGCGGTCTTGGACTGGATTAGTCACCCTATTTCTGAGGGGAAGGTGCAGTTGTTCGTCACATTCTTTGTCTCTTTTGTATGTCTGAAATACTAAGTACGTAGACTAAATGTTGAAAGCAAAGGACAGAAGAGTAAAAGAACTCTCAGGGTACAGAGTTCAGAAACCAGACCAGTGCCTGACCCCTGTTGTATCTGCCTGCACTGGGGGAGGCACACGGCGAAGTTTTGACTTCGAACCTCCCAGATGGTCAGCTTTGTATGTGATCGTTGGCATCTGTGTAGCCTGCTCTGCACAAGCAAACTCTTTGATCATTGCTGTCCCCTCCCATCGCTCCCCTGTTCCACATGCCCAAAGGAATGTTTTGATTGGAATGATTTGTCTTTCTGACATTTTGTTGCAAACCCTACTGGGTTGAATTAGGTTATGAAACCATAACATATTATGTAGAAATGGTGCTGTAGAGACCCCAAACTAGTTGCAGCTGGTCCACCTTTGCCTCGTGAGGACAGAGGGGCCTCCGTGCTCTTCCCCCTCATCACTTGATGACTGAAAACCCCTGGCTTCATCTCGGACTCTTGACTGGCCCATCCCTTAGCCTTCCTGTTTGCGGTGCCGTTTACGTGACGGCTTTCAGTTCCTGGAGGACAGGGGCCCTGAGGTTTCATCCTGGCGGCCCCCAGCTTGCAGGGATCACACTTCCAAGGCTCAGGCCGCGATGGACAGCCCACTACTGAACTTCATCCTCCACTCGCTCACCCAAGCCCCAGACTTAGGGCTTGACCACACTTTGCCCGCTCAGCCTTCTCTTCCATCTTCAGCCCTAGCACTCCCACTCACCATCCCCTCCGCCCCCAGCCTCAGGCAGGAACCTTGACTCCCTAGTCAGAGAGAATGTATTGGTCACATAATTGCTGTTTAAAAGTATGCTGGCAGCTCTTCCACAGGACGCCTACACGCAGCCGCTGGGGCCGCCGCCATGTCTCTAGTGATCCCTGAGAAGTTCCAGTACATTTTGCGAGTACTTAACACCAATATCGATGGGCAGCGGAAAATAGCCTTTGCCATCACTGCAATTAAGGGTGTGGGGCGAAGATAGGCTCATGTGGTGTTGAGGAGAGCAGACATCGATCTCACCAAAAGGGCCGGAGAGCTCACTGAGGATAAGGTGGAATGTGTGATCACCATAACGCAGAATCCTCGCCAGTATAAGATCCCAGACTGGTTTTTTTTTCTTTAAATTTTTTTATTGTTAGGTTAATCACCATACATTACATCATTAGTTTTTGATGTAGTGTTCCATGATTCACTGCCAGACTGGTTTTTGAACAGACTAAAGGACATAAAGGATGGAAAGTACAGCCAGGTCCTGGCCAATGGTCTGGACAATAAACTTCGTGAAGACCTGGAGAGACTGAAGAAGATTAGGGCCCACAGAGGGCTGCGCCACTTCTGGGGACTTCATGTCCAAGGCCAGCACACCAAGACCCCAGGGTGCCGTGGCTGCACCATGGATGTGTCCAAGAAGAAATAAATCTGTAGGCCTTGTCTGTTAATAAAATAGTTTATACACCTAAGCAAACAAACAAACAAAAAATAGTATGCTGGCAGGTTGGAATTTTGGGAATGAATTTTTAAAAGGTTCAGTAGTTGGGTACTTTTCCAGAAGGATAGGTAGCCTGGGCCAAGCGGGAGATTTCTCTGAGTCTGTTAGGATTCACCCCCATGTCTGTTTGCATGAGAAGTGTTTTCTTCCAACTGAGCCATCCTGGCACCCCTTCGAAGTGTTTTCTTCCAGGGGCTCCTTGGTCGCTCAGTTGGTTAAGCGTCTGCCTTTGGCTCAGGTCATTATTCCAGGGTCAGTCTTTTAAAAAAAAAAAAAAAAAAAAAAGAAGTGTCTTCTTCCAGAGCCAGAGGCTGTGATAGGCTCTCTCTGGTGGAACATCCTAAAAGTTGATGCAAGGGATTTTCACCTGGGAGGGCCTGGGGGAGAGGTGCTTTAACATCCTACTTTCATAGCAGGCTGTAGGAGGCTAGCTCCCTGTGTCTGGGCTGTTTTCTGGCTGCCAGGCAAGCAGAGTAAGCTGATAAATGCAATGTTCACTTTGTTCCAGGCTGTTTTGTCATCTTGGAGAAACCAAAGTTGTTCAACAAGTCATATTTATTTTACTAAATAATTGATTAGGAGAGTTGCCTCCTATTAGGACATTTTTTTCCACTGGGAAAACTATAATTATTATATCATTTTGCTCTAAGAACAGAACCTGGGTGCACAGTACCACACTCTTGTGGACATAATATAAATAGCATGTGGTGGTGATGTTGCTAGCAGATCATTCCTAATCTCATGTTTCTTCATAATATCCTTGTGATACACTACCTCTCCTCTCAATGGACTCTGCCTGCTATAATATTATCCCTTTCTGCCACATCGCCACTTTCCACCATCTCTCTTCTCCTTAAGCTGGGTATTTTTGACCAAAATGAATGTTATTTTCCTTCATTGCCATCAAGGACAGCAAATAGGTTTTAATTCTTGGGCCATCTCTAATCCATTAAAAATGGCTGCTTGGAGTTCTGAGTTGGTAGGATACAGATCAAAGCTCAGCAGGGAGGAATGCCGATTGGTTAGCAATGTCTGTGATGGGCACAGGGTTAAGACTTGGGGCACTCCTGTCTAAAATACTCCTTAAAAAGTTAAAAATTAAGAAATCTCTTAATACATCAAATTAAAAATGGTAGTTATCTGTAGATGGTTAGATTCTAGGGAAATTTAATGTTCTTTTGAGAATGTTCTGTGCTTTCTGCATATTTGACAGTGAATGTGTATTACTTTAATACCCAGGGAAAAACACTCTTAGTGTTATTTTGAAAAGAAACATCTTACCTGAATGAAACCAGTGATTTGAATGTGCTGTGTCAGTGCTTGATTCTGCTGCTGGGCTCTGTAGTTGCAATATGCTTAGCAGGGGGCTAGGCGTGCTCACTGCTTTTTCCTTTCCTGAACTCCGAAAAATCTTTTGACCCTGAGCCATAATTCTTGCTGTGAGTAGAGCGTGGGACTGATGGACCTGGTCTGTCATCTTCTAACCTGGCAGGTCGGGGTGGTGCGTCTATCTATGGCAAGCAGTTTGAGGATGAACTTCATCCAGACCTGAAATTCACGGGTAAGTATATAATCTGGCTGCACGGGTGGCAGGGAGTGGATTTGAAAAGCTCAGTCTTGGCTGTGATTCTGGGTGCATGCCTGACACCGTGGCAGGGTGCCACGGAGCTGACCAGCTGCGGCGCCACAAAGAGCCCTGGTGGGTTAGAGAGAGTGACGGACACCTCTCTCTCCTGCATAATTCACAGTGCTGGTCTGAGTGTTCTAGACTCTGATTGTTGAATGTTGCTGTTGCAAACTATGGGAAAGCGGAAGTTTCCTCAAAGAGGCCTAGAGATCTTGCTGGGTTTTTGCGGGGCGTCGGGAACATGGTCCAGCAGTTAGTGGGGATCATCATGGATAGAGAAGCTGGGGAGTAGGTGAAGAGTAGGAGGGCGGTTGTTGGAGTAGGGCGGTGACGGCCTTTGTGTAAAGGCAGGGAGCCTGCCCTCGGTGGGGGGGGGGCAGGGGAGAAGAGTGTTTGGGTTACATGATTGACGATGGAGGCCAGAATAAAGTCTGGGGTGGTGGAAGACGCACCCAGCTGGAGCTTTGGGGGTTATTCGTACTCTTTCTTCATTTTTCCCACTAGGGGCTGGAATTCTCGCCATGGCCAATGCGGGGCCAGACACCAACGGCAGCCAGTTTTTCGTGACCCTAGCCCCCACCCAGTGGCTTGACGGCAAGCACACCATTTTTGGCCGCGTGTGCCAGGGTATAGGAATGGTGAATCGAGTAGGAATGGTGGAAACAAACCCCCAGGACCGCCCTGTGGACGATGTGAAGATCATTAAGGCGTACCCTTCTGGGTAGGCTTGCTGCTGCCCTGCACTCACCCAGATCTTTGGAGATGGCCCCAGTGAACCCGCTTTCAGATGACCTAGAAGGACACGTACTTAAACTCCATTTTGGCTTTGCAAGTCACACAGCTCAGGAGACCTGGGGGCTTGGGTGAGTTAGAGATGGAAGTATATTTTCAGAGGATGCTTCTTTTCTCTTCCCCCGGTGCCTAGGTTTACAGAGCATTTGCAGAAATGCTCATAAATGATCATTCACAGGGAACGGCTCCTTGCAAGTGAGCGTACTGCCCCTCCTGGCATGTGTCTGTGCTGATACACTTGGAACAAGATGAAGCCGACTCTGTCGTTCCGTAGTGCCTGACCAAACTTCTTCCTGCAGAGATTTATATTCTGGCCTACACTGCAGTCTTCAGTGGCTGACAGCCACAGAATTCAAAACCAAGTAGTGTCTATCAGCCTTCTTAACTCTGTGCACACCCTATTTCAGTCTCCTACATTTGTTCTTCCGGGAATGTATGCATCTCTATATATATTTTCCCTCTCAAAATCAGAACATCAACACTGCTGTTTCTGACACTTAGACATCCCACGCAAAGCCACATTGAATTTTTGCCAAATGAAAAATGCATCCAGCAATCAAGTTTCTAAGAAGGTGTCAAGTGGGGAATGATAATGTGTAATAATCAAGAAAGGAATTTATTAAAAGGAAGCAGAAACATTGACCATTTTTTCCCCAGGAAGGAGTAGAAATCTGTAGTGAGCCATAAAGACAGACTATGAATTCTCCTGAAAAAGCAGTATTGTCATAAAGGAGAGGCACCATTTAAGTTTTTTTAACCTAAGACTAGAGAAACTAGTTAAGAGATTTTATATGTTAGGTTTTTTTTAAGTCTTTCTGATTTTTTTTTTTTTTTTTTTTTACGGGGTGTGTGGTGGTGGTAAGAGAAAGGAACATCTATGTAATATATAGAAACTTCCCAAATAAAATGCCACTGATGGTTGACATTGCTGCTGTGGTCTGATTTTAAATACTACATGAAGTTTTATTAAAGATTTTTTTAAAATTTCACAGAGAGAGACAGTGAGAGAGGGAACACAAGCAAGGGGAGTGGGAGAGGGAGAAGCAGGCTCTCTGCCGAGCAGGAAGCCTGATGTAGGGCTCCATCCCAGGACCCTGGGATCATGACCTGAGCTGAAGGCAGACGCTGAATGACTGAGCCACCCAGGCGCCCCCTACATGAAGTTTAAACAGTCATTTTAACCTGTAAACGATCTCAAGTAGTGTTGCGGGGCTCAGCTTCAAGATTTCCCATATTTTAGGTTTGTGCATATTCAAGAGCAGGTCTGACTTTAAAAAGACAGTACCAGGGGCGTCTGGGTGGCTCAGTTGGTTAAACGGCTGCCTTCAGCTCAGGTCATGATCTCAGGGTCCTGGGATCGAGCCTCATGTTGGGCTCCTCGTTCAGCGGGGAGCCTGCTTCTCCCTCTGCCCCTCCCCTTGCCCGTGTGCGCTTACGCTCTTCTCTCTCTCTCTCCCTCTCAAATAAATAAAATCTTTTAAAAATTTTAATAAATAAACAAGGCGGTACCGAAGAAAGAATCTAAGTGATGTCGCTTGGCAGTTCTGAGTGAGGGAGAATCACCTGTGGAGGAGCCAGGCGGATGTGCTGAGAGACCTAAAGCATTCCTTGAACGTGCGGGAAATCTACCTTCCTGTTGTTCTGGACCCAGAGGCAGTACGTACTGTACCTTCCTTAAATTGATAGCTCCTTAATTGAAGAGTGGATTGTAGTTTTAGTGTTCTTCTTTATCAGTCCGTGAATTTTGGAAATGATGATTTACTTCATGGAATGGCCTAAAAGTTCTATTCCCCAAGCATTCCCCAGGTTCAGCCTCTCTTTCCATCCCTCTCTTTCTTTTCTCTCAACAACAAAAAAGCAAAACCCAACAACAAACTATGTAAATGGCTTTATAGCTTTTCAGCCGTGGTGTTGGGCAAAGTACTGTTCTAGACTCTGGGGAAATAGAAACTTCTTTTGGCCTAGACTGGGCAGACATAATTGGATCCACCTCTAGGAGCACTTACCTCCCAGAGTTATAATCCTGAAAATACGCATTTTCACCCAGGTCATGGGGGTAGCGGAAACATGCTCTCACTACTTTGAGAAGGAAAGAAGGACCTGAGTACAGTACTCTTGGCGTACTTGACCACACGTAAGAATCACCGGGGGAACCTGCTAGGAAGCAGATCAGGATTCAGCATCTGGCCAGAGATTCTGCGTTTCTGTCCAGCTCCCAGGAGATGGTGACTCCTGATCTAGACACCATACCTTGAGTAGTGAGATCCCAGAGGTCATGTTTGTCCAACATGACATTGGGGGTGGGGAAGATCTTCCTAAGAGCATGGGGCGGTCAGCACCATAACCCCATCTGCCTCCTTGACCGGTGGTGGCCTTGGAAGAGTGAAGAAATTCAAAGTACAGAATGAGCTTTAACTGCTTCTGGCTTTGGCTCCTGAGACTAAGCTTTTAGAAACTTCCCTTCTGCCTTTTTTGTTTAAGATTTTATTTATTTGAGAGTGAGAGAGAGAGCATGAGCCGGGGGAGGGGTAGAGGGAGAAGGAGAAGCAGACTGCCCGCTGAGCAGGGAGCCCGACAACCAAGGGGCTCTATCCCAGGGCTCTAGGATCGTGACCTGAGCTGAAGGCAGACACTTAACTGACTGAGCCACCCAGGTGCCTCTGCCCTTCTGCCTTTTATTCCCACTTTAGTGCACTGTGGACATCAGACCATGGTGCATGGCACTGAGATCCCTGTGTGGGCACCAGGGTGGGTACGATGGTGTAGGTCACAGACGTCACAGAAAATGCAGGGGAGAGATCATCAGCAATTATGACATTGAAGGAAAAGGGCTCTGGAACCAGACTGGGGTTCAGATCCCAGCTTCACCACTTGGCAGTACTGTGAAGGACAAATTTCCTAAGTTCTCTGCACCTTAGTTTCCTCAACTATAAAATAAGGATAATGGTCCTGGCCTCATAGGGTTATTGTGAAGATTTAAATGAGCTAGAACAAGTATCTAGAATAAGCACCAGCATTTAGAAAACAGCTTGTGAGTACTACCAGTGGCCCTTGAAGCCACCGTACACCTCTCCTGCCTCTTCATCCCAACGTTATCAGCACCCTGACCTTGTACAGCTTCTCCCTCCCCCTAGGCTAGCCTCTGAGAGCAAAGCCCTTGTCTTGTTCCCCACCGGGAGCCCCTTCAGCACCTTATGCAATTCTTTGAAGTTATTGTTGAATGAATCAAATTTAAAATTGTTCTCTGTCAGGAAAAGATTAAGATCCATTTGCTGAAATAGCCTTACCCCATCTCCAAACCCAGGCTTTAGCTGGTATGGCAGCAAAGCCTTTCCACTAAGCCCTCTGGAAGTCCTCAGCTCGATTTATTTTTGGATTTGTGTCTCCAGAATATGTCAAAATAGCTTTCCCTACATAAGGGAAATGATTCCTACCCTCAGATACTCGAGCCAATCTGAGCCGTCACTGTGGCCCCTTCTGGCACCACATTCTCGCAACGTGTGGAGGAGGAAACATTGAAAAGCACATTTGTCTGAGTGGCAGAGTTTACTGCCTACAAAGTAGGCTTCATGGCCTCAGAGCCTCATTGCCTACAGAGTAGGTTACTACTCTAGGTAAATACCAGAATAGGGATTTTCCAGCAACATTCTTTTACAGATAAGAGAGAAGCAAAATGCAGGGAAAGAAAACGCGTGAGAGTCTCACTCTAAGGTGGTCTTGGTCTGGTTTTAGAAATTGGATCCTCCTTTGTTCTTCCGAATGGGTAATTCGTGATCCCTGACTGCATCTGAAACCATAGATGCCCAGTTTGGGGCAAAGTTTGCGGACAGACACATGTGAGCTTTTGTGTGACCTCTGGCAAAGCACTTTACCTCTGGAACTTGGTTTCTTTATTTGTCAAGCGAAGATTAGAACTAGGCCCCTGTTAGCCCTAAATTTCCAAATCTAGGTCATTCTGAGAAGATTCTTTCAGTTGCCAAGTTTCCACTTAGCGTGCGGTTCTAGAAGCTTGCCACTAGGGGCCGCTGTGAATACAGTTTAGCCTTGCAGCTGCTTCAGAAGGAGAGGCCTACCATAGCCTCTCAGGATGTTACTAAGCCAGGCCTGCCACCCCTTGGATGTGGAAAACCAGCAACTATTCAGACTGCAAGAGGCCAGAATTGAGATGTCAGCCTGGCAGTAAGTCTGTCCGTTGGTACATGCCAACCAACCCTCGTTCCTGTCTAGATGGAGAAGCCCTCTATGCATGGCAGGATCAGTGGAGGCCTTGCGACCACAGGGCCTGGTTCTGTAGCATGCCTCATTCTAAAGAGCCAGTTCCCGTTTAGCTGCTTAATATTCTGCTTTACAGCTGAATTCATTCAGCTAGTAATCTCGGAGCCCCGAGTTGACGACCAGCAATAGCAAATATTTTTATAGAATCAAAGTCAACAGAAGGAAGCTTAAAATGAAAAGTTATTGCTGCCCTTGTTCCATGCTCCGTGGAAGCTTCTTATTTGTATTTTTCTCTCAATCCCCCAACTCGGTCTCTAAGGTTGGCATTTGTATACCCAGTTGCAGATGAGCAAACCGGAGACCAAAGGTAAGTAGCACAAAGCCTTGTACAGAGTGAATGAGTGAATAGAATATCCGGTCCAGGGTTGCATGGCTAGTAGAAGGCCAAGGCTAGGACTTGAGCTTGGGAACTTCTGATCCCAAGCGCGGCCCTTTTATCTCCACTTTTGGCATGCGGGGGAGGACGATGACGTACAGAAAAAGAGACTGATTTGGTGGCAGGGCAGGGCTTAGAACTTGAATCTCTTGCCTTGCAGGCTGGCCTGTCCAATTTGACTGTTGCATCCTAGGGTGTCCCCAGGCAGAGCTGGCTGGGGAGGCTGCAGGCTTAGCTCTCGCTAAGTTCCTTCCCAGCAGCCTGAACCGGGCCTGCGGAGGCACAGCAGGAGGGAAGCAGGGGGAGGGAACACAAATGACCCTAATCAGTGTGTTTATTGGATCATAACTATATTAGCCTCACAACTCAGCGAATCTCACAGAAATCACTTTCCTCTCCATGAGGATCTAGCCTCAGCTCCATTAAAAGCTACTGGCCCACGTGTACCTGTGAGGAAGCTCTTGTATAGCAGAAGCAGTGGGGGAGGAGGGAAAAGCAATATTTCTACTTCCTCATTACACTGACAGGGAAAATGGCCATTTCACATTCACTGTATAAGAAAAACCCCCAAAGGAAAGGGAATCCAAGGTTCACAATTGTCTTTTCGGCAACATTCAGCTCAGAGGAAACGTTCTCTTTGTGCCTCCCTTTTTGAAAGCATTTGTGATGCTGTTTAAGATAAAACAAGAGTCGGGAAGGAACTTGTGTTTGGGGAACATACCAGGTGCCAGATGCTTTCCATGTATTATTCCACTGAATCTCTCTGAAGGCCTGTGAACGAGGCATCATAATGCCTCATTCACAGATGGTTCCATTCCATGGGTGAAGACTCCACTCAGTGGTCTGAGCTTCAAGCTGGGGGTCTGCTCTCTCCCTCCACCATACCCTAAACTCCCATCTGTTCAGTTTCTACCTTTGCTCCCTCCTCCTTCCCCTCAAAAAAACATGGAAACTAGTTTTCAAACCAGGTTGCTGCATGCCCATGGCAGCTTCCTTTGCCCAGCCTCCATCTGTAGACTGAGGACTAACCCCCACTCTGGTCTAGAAACTTCAGTGAGGGCCGCCTGGGTGGCTCAGTCGTTAGGCATCTGCCTTCGGCTCAGGTCGTGGTCCCAGGGTCCTGGGATCGAGCCCCACGTCGGGCTCCCCGCTCAGCGGGAAGCCTGCTTCTCCCTCTCCCACTCCCCCTGCTTGTGTTCCCTCTCTCCCTGTGTCTCTCTCTGTCAAATAAATAAATAAAATCTTTTTTTAAAATAAAAAATAACTTCAATGATTTGATGATGGTATTTTTCTTCCCTGCTGGCTCCCAGCACTTCCTCATCTAATTAGAATCTCATACCAACTAGGAGGGGATGGTAGTGTGGGTATTACTTCCAAGCAGAAATGCAGTGAGGGGTTCAAGGTCACAGCGTGAATGGAGAAGCGGGCAGTCTGCCTCCAGGCCCCAGGCATGCACGCAGGCAGCCTCTGAGGCTGTCAGCAGCAGCTCTGGGAGCCTGACACCTGAGCCTCACCCTGGCTCCTGATAGAATTATCAGAGAACTGGGGAACACATACTTCCTGTAATCAGGGCAACTTTTCTTAGCCAGGGGTGGAGGAGGCAAGCTGTGAAGTGTGTCTGATGAGCTCCTCTTCCAGGGCAGAGCCCAGGGTTAATAAAACCCAGGCAAATCATGGCAGACAGCTGGGGATGCAAGCAGGCGGGCTCCAGGGGCCGGGCCACTGGGACTTGAGCTTCCACACAAAGCCAGTCTTGTGGCATTTTGTGCACGTTTCCGTTTTCTTCAGCAGCCAGGCAGGCAAACACAGGCAGCTTGGCATGAAAATTAATGTAGCCCTTAAAAAAAGTGTTTCCTCCTCAGTGGCTTTTCAGACCACCCCACTACAGGTATAGCCAGGGGAGATGCTAAGGAGCAATGGTGACAGAATCCGAGGGCTTGCGTGACACTGTAGCCCTGAGCCCATCAGCCCGAGGTAGGGAGGGGCAGAGAGTCCTGCGGCCAAGGCAGACCCTCACAGCAACCGGGGCAGGGCAGAACTGAGAGGGGCTTCTGGGAAAAGAATCAATCGAGGCCACCCAGGTACAGAGCCAGCTGTTCTGTCCCTCACCTGGGCCTGAGCATGCCACTCAGGAATGTGACGAGTGTGTCGGTGGGAGGCTGGGACTTCAGAGAGGGACACAGTCTGCTTTTAAGCTCGTGAAGAAATGTGAGGACTCACCCTCCATTCCCCAAGATGCTCAGACAAGAGGAAATGGGCTTACATGAAGTGCAGAGAGGGTTCAGAGGCCCAGCAGCAGACTGGCTGACTGGCACTAATGTATTCAAATGCAATTAAGTCCAGTGAAAAGAAAGAGGGAGGCTGAGGCCCTGAAACGCCAGGCTGTGGAGGACCAGGGTCCAGGGCCTGCAAGGGCACACCCCTTGCTAGTGGGGAGAGGAGAGAGAAAAAAAAAATCCACCTAAGAAAAGAGTTCTGGAAATTCAGTGGAAGGAGAAACTTGGTCAGGTTAGAACCCACTCTAACTTCTTGGAAGTGCTAGGGCCTGAAAGACGGGGAGGATTTGGGCATGGCAGAGAGGAAGTGGCAGCAGGAAAGGCCACGGGCAGCCAGGTGCCGCCGGTTCTGGTTGGGCATAAGAGCCCGAAGGTGGGTGTGGGGAGGTGGACAGTCCCCTTGGCTTTCATTGTGGAAGGCCCCGAGACGGCACATCTGTGTTTATTGATCAACAGAAAGTCGAGGGGACCCATCTCTTCTTGAGGGAGCCAAGGTGAGAGAAGATCCCCGAGACTGATTCTAATCAGAGCTCCTGTTAGTTTTTATCTCTAGTGGTACAACCTTGGGCGAATCTCTTCTCTCTAGGACTCAGTTTCCAGATCTGTAAAATCTAGGTAAGTTGAATTATCTTTAAAGGCAGCAGCACTGAGCTTTCTAATATCATAAATAACAATACTGGACTAAATGCTGGATTAACTATTTGGGGGAGCGTGATAGACGATGACATCTACGCTGGACGAAGCAAGAAGTGGGTCAAGGCCCCGAACACAGACCATGTGCAGACCAGTGAGGGGCCGGGGGCCTGGGCCATGTTGGCAGATGCTGAGGCTCCTGGTCAGGCCCTGAACGAGGCCTGGAAGGAGGCCGCATGGTGTTGGCCAAAGACAGGGGCTTTGGACCCACACAGTCCTGGGTCTGCATCCTGTCATCACTTACCTGTGTGAGCTTGGGCAAGTTAAGTCACTGAACTACTTCAGACCTCAGTTTCCTTATCTGTAAAATGGAGCAGATGATGCCCATTATTTGACAGATTTCTAGAACATGAATTCAAAGTGAGTGCTCCAACTCCACTGGACAGCTTCTGAGGAGACTCTCTATCCCTGGTGATGAACTAGCACAGCCAGTTTGTGCAGCTGGTTTGGCACCGAGGAGTATTTGCCAAGTGGGACAATAGCATCATGGAGTTGATGTGAGGATTAAACGTGTGACATGTTTAATTCTCCCTGCAAAGCCTATTCTATGGCAGGTTCTCGGTAAAAAACAAATATATAAAAATCCCTTCCCTTCTCTGTGGTCCCGGCCAAGGGACCCGAGATTCTCGGTCTGACAGTTGTCGAAAGGTTCAACAACTGAATTCATTATAGATGCTCACTACATGTCTGCTGGACAGAAGGCCAGACGAGCTGTGTGTGGTGGGGAAGACTCACATCCTGTTTGGGACTGGTAGGTGGAGGCCGAGGGTCCTCCTGAATGAGTCCATGTTTCATTTAGTCGTTTGACAAATTGAGCACCTGTGACATGCCAGGCACTGTCTCAGGGGTGGGAATAGCACATGAACAAGGCAAAGTCCTTGCGTGTGTAAAACTTCCATCCTAGTGGGACACAGACCAGGGAAATGCTATAAGGAACAATAAAGCAGGTCGGGGGAGGAGAGTAATGAGGCACTGTGTTAGGTAGTGTGGCCAGGAAAGGTTCCATGCAGAGGGGGCCGTTTGGGCAGAGACCCGAGGGACTGGGCTGAGGGAACAGCGGGTAGAAGTGTCCTGAGACAGGAGTTGCAGGGCCAATGAGGAGGGCAGTGTGGCTGGCATGGGGTCAGTGAGGTGAAGAGAAAGATGAGTTGAAGTCAGAGAGGTCACAGGGAGGGGAGGGGACTGAGCCCATAGCCCAGTAAGTCCTCTTACCACAGAGTGACATGTGAGCCGGCGGGGGGATCTCCAGCAAAGGAGCACCAAAACCTGACTTTGGTCTCAAGTGGATCCCATGCTGCTGGGAAGATTCCAGTAGCTAGTCTGTATGGGGTGGGAGTCTCTCCTGACTTGGAAAAGCCTGAGTGGCTAAGAAGGAAGAAGAGAGCAAGGGAAGTGAGAGAGGAAGCCAGTGCCCATTGGGCTGTCACAGATGCCACGGCAGGGAGGGGTGGGAGGGGCAGATCCTAGGGCAAGAAAGGCTGCTGGGTGGCAACGCAAGCATCCTGGGGCTTCTCTCTGCCCCGATGACACCAGGACCCAGCTAGCTGGTGCTATGATCTGGGGAGAAGCGGAAGGGAGGGGCAGCGTGGGGTTCTGGTTGGGATGGTAGGGCGTCTGGCTGGAAGACCGCCACCCTCAGGGAGGAATGGTGTTTGGAGGTGTGGAGAGCTCTGTGGCCAGCTTGGGCTTCTTCCTCTACCCCAATAGAACATGGCTTCTCCCCACACCTTCTCAGGCAGGTCCTTGCTGTTCTTGGGTACCTGACCTTGCTGTTATTGGTGGAGTTTCTTATCAGAGGAAGAGTTCAGGTGACCTTGAGTGCATCATTCTCCCTCTCTAAGCTTCTTAGTAAAAGAAGGGGTTTAACTGGATGGTCTCCAACCAAGCCCCTTCTAGCATTTCTATTAATGGATGGAATCAGACACTACATCTCTCCCACCTCCTTACTGCCATGGTGGCTTCAGGTTTCTGTCATGCCCTCTATCTTTCCTTTTCTCCCCAGGGCTGCCACGTATGGTGGTGGAGGGTATTCACCGCACAATGACACCCAGCCAAGGGAATAAGTGGAGGCTCAAAGCCAGCCCACACTCTGCTCAAGGAGCCATGTGCCCTGTTGGGCTCAGGGTTTCATTTACCCAGAGTAAAGAACACATTTTTCTAGTTTATTCTAAGGTGCATGGTGGGCAGCTGCCACTGTCTTGTCCCACGCAGAGTCCTTCTTCCGCTCTTCTGTGTCCCTCTTCTTCTACCATCACGAGTCTGACCCAGGGCAGATCTGAGGGCAACATTTACACGAAGGGTCTTGAGAGGGTGGGTAGCAGCTAGCTCCTCTGTGAGGATCTCAGCCTCCTAAACCCCGTGGTGCTTTTCCTCTTCTTATCAATGCGGCAAGTTGCCTCTCGAAATTGCTCTGCCATCATTAACACCGCGGATTAGGTCAGATGAGAGCGTGTTTGCAGCCTTGGATGGCAAAGGCAAAGCGCTGATGCTGATTATTCCAGATCTTCTGGGCATGGCCCATTCCGTGCTCACAGTTTTTAATCAGAGGGACGAGCACCGGTTACGTGGCCGGCGGGGCCAGAGCAATGGTCGGTTCCGATCTGGCTGCCGGGCCCAGACAACACATTCCCAGCACCTGCTGGCCTGCCGGCTGGCTTGCCTGAGCATCCCAGGTGACCTCAGCAACTCGGCACTACCCATTCCCTCAAAGGAGAAATGACCCATCAAACGGCATGCCTGCTGGCTGCTTTTAAATCGTTGGCAATTCATTTGAGCAAGGACTGTGAGCATTTTGCCCTGGGCCTGACCAGCCAGCTTTGTGTTCTGGGGCTCACTCTGTTGGCCATGTAGCTGACGGGGGTCTTCCAGACCACCCGTCCTTCAGTGTCTCCTTCTGAAAAGGTCCTGCGCCTGGAGGAGGCCTTGCATCATGGCCCCTCACCTCCAGGCCTTGAGTTCTACTGCCTCCACCTTCACCCTGTGCTCCAGCCACATTGTCACAAAACAGCAACCGTCAGCCACTGAGCCAATGACTGACAAAAAATTGGTGTATGCACACCCCTGCTCCCTCACCCCTCTGGCGGGCTAAGTTTGAGGTGTGTTCTGCCTAGTCTGCCAGCGCTCCTCCGTGGGAATGAGCCCTAGCTGCCCCGTGATAACCAGCTTGCTAAACCACCCGTATTGCCTACTTATGTGTCTTACCTCCCCACAGGGTGTTTCCTTCATCTCCCAAATAAACTACTTACATTCAAATCTTTCTCTCAGGGTCATTTTCTGGAGGGACCAAACAGACATCATCTTCAATGCCCTTCTCAAGATCTTTTTAGAGAGAGAGCGCTCATGGAAGGATGGGGGGCAGAGGGAGAGGGAAAGAATCTTAAGCAGGCTCCACACCCAGCACGGAGTCTGCTGCCGGCTCAATCTCACGACCCTGAAATCATGACCTGAGCTGAAATCAAGAGTCAGATGCTTAACTGACGGAGCCCCCCCAGGCACCCCCAGATCACCTCTTTTTGCAGTTTCCCCTGACTGTCCCTTGTTCCACTCCTGAGGCAGAACTGTTGGCCACTCTCTTCCCTTCCCAGGGCCTTTATACCTACCTCAACAGCACCCCTCATGCTGCACTGTGGCTTAAATGTCTGCATGTCCTGGGACCCCTACTAGCCTGTGGACTCTTTGGGGACAAAAATCTTTCTTGCCTCTTTATGCTAGGAGCCTAGGACAGCCCCTGGCACAGAACAGGTACCCAAGACAATGTTTTGCCAAAACCCAGCAGTGGAAATGCAATGGCTGGGAGAGAATGCAGAGAAACAGACAAGTAGAGAATCCTAGAAAGAGGCCCTGGGGCTGTTCTCCCAGATGCTGTCACATTACAAGGTAACATGATAGAGCTTCAGTCTCACTACTCACCTGCTGAACAACCTGCAATGGCTCCCTATGGTTGGGAGTAGGCACCTGATTTCATAGCTGGTTTTTAAGACCATCATCTGGCCCCATCCCAAGAGGCAAACTTGGGTCCCAACGACCAGGGTTCAAATTCTCACTCTACCAGTTCCCACCTGGTGTTCATGGGCAAGTTCCTTAGACTCTCTGGCCACTAGCTTCCTTATGTATTAAATGCAGATAGTAATGCCTCACACCTATAATATTTTGAGAATTTAAAATCATATATCGTCCTTGTGAGATATACTAAAACCACTGAATTGTATACTTTAAAATGGTAAATTTTATTGTATGGGAATAATATCTTAAAAAACAAATTAAGCATGGTGCCTAGGCAGGAGTAGGCTCTTTGAAAATAAAATGGTGGTTATCAAGAAGTTTCTCAAGTGGCCCTAGCAGCGGGCCAGGCACATAGTAGGTATTCAGTAAATACTGGTGGAATGAATGGATAACATATTCCACAAGTTTGTTTGGAACATTGTCTAGGAGAGCTATGTGGGGGGTGAAAGGGTGGAGGGCATAGAAATTACAAGCCCAGTATTGCATCTCTCAGGAAAGGAAGCCAGAATTATTTGTTCTCTGGGGAGATAGGGCCACAGGCCCAAACCAAGAGTGGGGCCTTCAGACCCACACCTGCCCCGCTGCCGTGGGGGTCCCAGCGCCTCTCCCCCTTGGGGTCAGTCCCAGGTAGCAGAAGGAGTTCAGTCTAACCGGAGCTGTGGCTAAACGGGAAACACTTAACCTAGGCCAAGGATTATGTTCTTATATTCATCTTTGACTCTGGCTGTTTCTAATGTTCTGAGAATTGACTTCCCCGCGCCAGTTAGGGCCCAGCTACCAAAGGCATGGCCCAGAGGGCGTGGCTTTTCCGGGTCCAGCCTCAGGCTCTCGGCCTCCCTGGGTCCCTCCCCGGGTCCCTCCCTGGGCGTTGTGCGGTGGGAGCAGAAAAGGGGGCTCCATCTCAACAAAGCTTGCACTGAGGCTGAGGAGGGGCTGCGGGGGATTTTCTGGAGGCAAGTCTATGCATGCAGCCCCGGGGAGATGCCACAGCGTGGCGACCCTGGGTCTGGAAGGGCCATGCTGAGGCAGGGTGGGGCCTCGTCTTGCCCTGAGGCCATGAAGGGCTTGGTTCCGGAGTGGGGGTCGCCTGAGAGGTGCCTCCACTGTCCCCTCACTCTCAGGGCAGGGATCAGAGCCCAGCACACGGCAGGCGCCTACTCGGTGCTGGTTGGGTAGGAGCCCAGGGAGGTCCGGCCACCCTCTCAGTCTGGTGGGAGGAAGCTTCTAGACCCCAGAGGCTGGGTCAGCTGTGTGATCACGACAGGCCGGGGATGCGGAGGGAGCTGACGTATGGCTTAGGTGGCTGACTCGGGGTGGCCAGGCCCGGCGGGAGCCAGAGGAGGATGAAGGAACAACCATGCACAGACCCTGCCTAGGCCCAAAGGCCCTCCCTGGGAAACCGAGGAGGCCCCTCTGGGCACTGGGTGGCCCCCACACACCTCCAGAAGAGATGTGATTCTGTTTATAGACTGACACCCGCTCCGCCCCCGCCCCGTGGGGCGCACCCTCAGGAAAGAGCTCCCCAAGCTTCTTGGGGGAGGTAATGTCTCTTTTGCGCAGGTCGCTCCCACCTAGCCCCGCACAGACCCTTCCCAAACAGACGCGCGGTGGGTCACAAAACCCTCTCCCTCTGCCAGTCGGAAACCCCTGAGGGGGTGGGGGCGGGGGTGGGCGCAGAGGGAGAAGTGCACCACCCGGACCGTCTCTGGCTGTCACCCTCCCGCCCCAGGCTCCTAGCATCTGGAGCCGCGTCCCCACGCCCGCCACGCGCGCACACACACGCACACACAGAGACTCACGCTCACACAGACACACTCACACCCCGTGCGCAGACCCCGCCCGCGGCCCCGCCCCGGCCCCTGCGGGCGCCCCCTCCGGCGCTCGCGGACCCCGCACGCAGCCCGCCCCGGCTGGCGGGAGGCGGCGGCTTCGGGCAGATTTGATTTTCCCGCAGCCCGGACGCCCCGGAGCCCGAGCCCGAGCCGAGGAGGTGGCGCTCGCAGCCGGGTCCCCGGCCCCGCTGCTGCCCGCGCCGAGACCCAGCGAGAGGCGGCGCGGCCCCGGCGCTCCGGGCTCCGCGCTGCCGGCGTCCGGCCACCCCCGCCGCCCGCGCCCGATCCGGCCCCCCACGCCCCTCTTCCCTCTCCCGCACCCCTTCGGTCCCCACCCGAAGCCGCACGCCCCTCTCCCCATACCCGGCTCCACGACTCCGCGCGTGCCTCCCGGTGCCCTCTCCCCGCGCCCCTCCGCCTCTCTCCGCTGCGCCCCAGCTCCTTGGGCACCTTGCCCCTCTCTGCTGGCCCCCCAGCCTCCTTGTCGCGTCACCCGCACCCCCTCCTCTACCCGCAGCCCCCGCTCCCTCCGCCCCCCTTCCCTCTCTCACTTCCCACGCCCCCTCTTCGCGCTCCTCTCTCCTCCCTTTGCCGCCCAGCGCCGGCTCCGGAGTTGGGGGAGAGCCCAGGGTTTCAGTCGCTTTGGAGGAGGCGTGAATCGCGCAGGGATTGACTAATTGGGGGTGGGGGGCGCGGTGGGCGATGGAGCAGCCCGAGGACATGGCGTCGCTGAGCGAGTTCGACTCCTTGGCGGGCAGCATCCCGGCCACCAAGGTGGAGATCACCGTGTCCTGCAGGTGAGCCGCCCGCTGGCCGGGTCCCCCTGCCCCGCCCCTGGACCCGGAGCCCCGCGGCCCCTGCCGCGCCGACCGTCTACCCTCGCGCGCCCCCTTTCAGAGTGTCCTTGCCTCCAGGACGCCCCCTTGCCTGTCCAGCGGGAGCCCCTGCCCAGCCATGGGTGGTGACGGCGGAATGGGAAGGCAGGCTTGGGGTCGTATCGCGGAAAGTTTGCACTCCAGGCTGCTGAGAGGAGAAATGCAGACACAGGAACGGGGGTCCAGGCGCCCGAGGAAGGAGAAGGAGGTAGTGAAAGGCTATCCCAGGCTATTTCTGATCAACTCCTCCCCAAATGGAGAAGTGAGTGATTTGCCCCATCCTTCTCAGCCTCTGCCTTCTGTGCCCTTCTCTCTTCTCCTCTCCCCCACCACCCTCCTCCCCTCCCCACCCACCCCTGTCCTAGACCCCAGGATTTAAAGCTTTTCTTCACCTCCAACAGCAAAACTGACTCGTGGAAAAGGATCAGATTGGTTCATTCATACTGAGCTGTGGATAACTGATAATAACTTCAAGTGGCATCATTAAACAAACAAACAAACAATAACTTAGGTACAAAATCTTAAGCCAAAGGACTAGAACACTGAGTGTGGAATTTTGGAGTCCAGTAGGGGAGGCGAGGTGTGTTTTTGTGGGCTACCACCCCGAAATCCTCAATCATGTCACACAGACTTTGGGGGTATCTCCCCCAGTTTCTCCTGGGGGAGAAGGCTGCCCCAAGCAGTAAGGGGGTACTGGTGGAGAAGGGGGATTCTTCTCTAGTGCAGGCATGGCCTAGGGCTGGCCTCCTGTCACTGCCTGGCTGGGGCTGGGAGGGGTACTGTAGCCCAGGCACAGCCCCCCTTGACATTCCCCTGGAGAGGCCATTCCTCCCGCCCCAAATGACAAACAGCATTTCCCTAGTCCTGGCTCTGCCCTTGTTCCAAGTCGCCCACCCCATTTTTGTCCAGGTCCCTCTCTGGTCAGACCCTTCACTCACCCTCACGGCCTCTTTTCCAAAGTTGGGGCATTGGTGTGTGTGGGTGTGGGGGGGGGTGTAGACAGAACCAGAGGAACTGGGCTGATGGGTGAGAAGGGGAGGGACTGAGGGGATTTGAGGGTGCGTGGGAGTGAGTGCTGGTAAGGTGGGACATAGCTGTCCCCCACCCCCATGCTGGGCCCTTCCTGGGTCTCCTGTGATAGCTCCCACATGTCTCCACCACGGTCCCACACATCGCCATCAGAATTATCTCCTGACACCATCTGCATCTTGCCATTGCTCTGCCGGGAGATTCCTGATGGCCCACTAGCTCCAGGTCTCACCTCCTCAGCCATCAACAGTTGCCATGGCCTGCCTTCCCTCCGCTGTGGAGCACACATCCCTGCGCCTGACGCTCCCTCCCAGCTTGTCAGGCTTGTGTCAGAGCTGTCTCCGGATCCTTGTCACCGCTGAGCGCTGAACAGCCGATTCCCCGTCCTGATTTCACCCCTCCTTCATCTCAGTCAGTTCGTGTCCCCCCATCCTGAAAAGCCTAGCCTCCTGCCCCCCCCCACTTCCAGCCATCCTTCTCACCCGTGAGACACCCAGCCCGAATCACACAGTCTTCTGTGTCCCCTGGGTCCTGAGTACTCAGCCTGGGCCAGGGGGTCACTCACAGACTGAGCGCTCAACCTCTGAAGACATGTCAGGTGTGCAGACTTCACCCCTCCTCCCCCAAAGCAACTGTATGAGCATTTGAGGTCAGGGATCCCCACCCTGGCTCCCCGCCCATGAACCCTGCACTGCAGTGGAGAGGAGAGGAGGCAGAGAGCACATGGCATGGTGGCTTTGGTGTCCGACACGTTGAAATGGATGCTGCTCCCCCCTTTGGGGCAAACTTTTAGCCTCCATCGCCCCCATTTGTCAATGGGACACACAGTGAACCTGTATTCGAGAAATCTTACTTGCTGAGGGAGCTCACGTGCTTAGAAGAGTGGTTGGCACGTAGCAGATTCTCAACACATACGGTTGGAGGAGTCAACTTCCAGGAGTAGAGCATCGCAAAGCACCCAGCACACTACGTTGCACTTGCTTGGCACATAGTAGGTGCTCAGTAAGTGGCTATGATGATTCCTGTAAGGCAGTAGCACTTGGCCCCTTCTGTTTGCTCCCTGAAAGTGGAGGTGTCCAAAGCATGCAAACTTGTTGCCTAATAAGTACCTAGGGATGCATCTGAGTGCCTGGGGGATGTAGTTCGGGATCATCCCTGGTATTGCTTCCCTCTCAAGGGACATGATCCATCAGCCTGAGGAGGGCCTGACTCAGGTGGTCTCCTGAAAGCTAGAGGGTGGGAAGTGGGTTCTGGTAGGAAGAACGAGGAGGCAGGAGTCACCTGGAACAGAGGGGAGGCAAGAAAACAGTCCGGGTGGGTTTGAAATTGTAAATCCATCTCTTTGCCTCAACCAGACCCAACTATCTAGGTTCTAGAAGAGAGAATGAGAGAGAAGGAAAAGGGGGAGTAAAGAGGAGCATAGGGAGGAGAGAGGGCTGCACAGAACGGCTTTCTCCAGCATATTCTACACTCCATGGTCATAAATCTTCCTCCCCTGTATCCCATGGTCGCCACTGACAGGGTCCCAGGAGAGGAGGCTAAAGGATGCCCTGCCCTGAGCGTCCAAGTGACCCCTTCTGGTGGGCAGGAAATAGTAAGGCGGGCAGAGGGGTTGGTGGGGTGAGAACTCCAGGGGGCTTTAGAATGGGCAGCTGGGAGCCAACATTTCAGGTAACTGGAAATTAGCATTTCTGGGAGCCAGTTACCTTCCTGCTCTGCTCTGAATGATCTGCTCTGAATGCTCCTTAGGAAGGTCCCTGCCACCCCCTGCAGCCCCAGAAGCCTCTCTGCACTTGCCTAGGAGAAGACCCAACCCCCTACATGCCTGTCCTCGGGCACTCCTAACTGAGCATAGCTGCCTGGTAGAGGGTGTGTCAGAGCCCCAGCGCAGGACCACCGCGGAGGCCTGGCCAAACCTCCCCTAAAGGCACATGACACTGTGGGATGGACATATTTGGGTCCCTGCTTTGGGTAGAGTATCTCTTGGGTGATCTATAGTCTACTCCCAAACAGTAGTTTTTTTACCAACTTTGGTAAATTCAGGGTCAAATATTGTAAAGCTTCTGGTTGTTTGGCTCAGTGGTTAGGAACTTGAGCTGTGGGATCTGTCTACCTGGGTTCAAATCCCTGCCCTGTCCTTGTGACATTGCATGAACTACTTAACCAGTGCCTCAGTTTACTCATCTGTAAAAGATGCACACTAATTCTTATCACAGCTAGGAGGATGAAGTAGATTCATCCATGAATGGTAACTTATTTGCCTATTATTTGATACCTGAAAGTAAATTTAAAAAAATCTGTCTTTCTAGTTGGGTCCCAGGGTTTCTGTGGGTCCTGGAGATCTGAACCATCTGGAGATTCTTATTCGCCCCTCCCCCCTCCAGCTTTATTGAGATACATTTGACATATCGTGTACATTTAGAGATTCTGAGGGGTGGTTTTGGGGGTGAGTAGGGTAAATGGTTTGTGGAACCACACACTAGCAGACACTGTAGAAAATGTGAGCCACAAGCTTCTCCTTCCTCTGATGGTCTCTTCCAGACCTTTCCTGACTGTTAGCCTCCCTGCCAGACCCAGTCAAAACTCAGCTATCCAGGAGTCCCATGCCCCAAAGTCCTCACTATTTTTCAGGTCTCTCTATGCAGGGATCTGGACCAGCAGCGTGTTGCTTAGAAAGAGTGATTTGCATTTTTTATGTAACAGGAAACCTTTGCACTTCCAAGGGGGTCCTGCTGGAAGAAGAGATACACAGTTTCACATGGTGGGGCTCCTGAGACCCATCGGGAAGACAAGGAGGGGAGGGTCCAGAGGTGGGCAGTTGCTTGGCCCTGCTGGGATCTCCCAAGCTGGCCCTCTGGTCCCTGCCAGTGGGCGGGGCTGGTGGGCAGCTGTTGTTCTGCTGTCTGTTCAGGTTGGCAGTTTGCTGCCCTGGGGCCTGAGAGGCAGCCTAGCTCAGGAGCTGTGCCCTGGGCCTCTCAGAAGCCGGTGTGAATGGGCTCTGAATGCTTTCTTCTGACAGGCATGGGGAGGGCAGCTCTGGGGAAGGAGGAGCTGGGCGTGGCAGCAGTCAAAGCCAGTGCTGGGAAAAAGAGGTCCATCCAGCCACTGAATACTCCAAGGCCCCTGTTAGTGGAGCCAGGGGAACGAAAACAGTGGGATTTACTGAGTGCTCACTACGTGCTAGGTGCTTTACATCTGTATTAGGCTGAACCATATGCAGTTGCCTATATTCAACTGTTTTTGACCTACTTGAGTAGCAATTTGGTTCAAACTAAGATTATGATGTTAATTTCCAGTTGCAGAGTAGCGAGTTACCACAAAACTAGCCGCTTAAAGCCGTTTATAATCTCATGGTTTCTGTAGGTCAGAAGCTTAGGCACAGCATATCTGGCCTCTCTGCTCAGGGTCCCCCCCGGCCCCAGGCTGAAATCAAGGCGTCTGCAGGGGCTGTGATCTCATCTGAGGCTCGGGGCCCAAGCCAAGCTCATTTAGATGGTTGGCAGAATCCAGTTCCTCGCAGCTGTGAGATTGAAGTCCTGTTTTCTTGCTGGTTGTTGGATTGGGATGGTTCTCAGCTCCTAGAGGCCACCCTCAGGTCCTAGCCATGTGCGCCTCTCACAACATGGCAGCTTCTTTCTTAAGAGCCAGCAAGAGAGGCTCCCCAGTCTGCCATGACAGGGTCCTATATAAGTAACAGTAATCACAGGAGTGAGTACCCATCATATTGCCAGGTCCCACCCACACTCAAGGGGAGGAGATTATGCAGGTTTGTACTCAGGGGTGGGAGGGTAGGACTCTCGGGAACCATCTTAGATTTCTGCCTTCCAGAATTACTGTATCTTTTTAACCTGACGACGATCTTATAAGGTAGGGAGTAGTATTTTCCCTTTTTTGCTGATTAGGAAACCAGAGTTCAGAGAGGTTAAGGGACCTGCCCAGAGTTACAGTTAGCACATTGTGGAGAAAGGGCCCCGAATCCAGTTTCCTCAGACTTCAAAGTCTTGAGGGCTTCTTGAGGTTGGGGATTGGGGTCTCCATGAGGGTCATGGGAGGGGCCTGGGTACCAACGATAGTAGTTGTTACCAAGGAGTTGGCGTTCTCTATCCAGGGATGGGAGAGGTCTTCCTTACTCAGGGATGCCTCTGGCCCTAGGGAGGCAAACCCAGAATTGGAGAAATCCCCAGGGAGCAGAGATCAGAGAGTCATGGGTTGGCAGCCAGCTTTCCATGGCATCCAGACCATATGGTGGTAGCTTACCATCCCTCCTCTCCCAGCTCACAGTTCTCCCTGCTTAGATCCAAGGCCATTGCTAGAGATGACCTACCATTGGAAGAGAGGGTGGGGAGGAGGTAAGGGGAGGAAAGGCTGGAAAGCTTTGGAGCATAAAGGGGTCAGGTTCAGCTAGGAATGCTTTGGATATCAGAAATAGTGGCTCAAACCTAAAATATATTTATTTTTCTCAAATCACAGTGAGTCTGGAGGTAGGTTATTTCAGTGTGGGTTTATCAGCTCACTTTGCTATCAAGGACCCAGCTGTCTTTCTACTCTGCCATCACCCCAAATCGTGGGCCTCATTGTTACAAAATGGCTGCCTCTGTTCCAGGCATCACAACCACATCCAAAGATAGGAAGCAAGGAGGGCAACTGGGTGGCTCAGTGGGTTAAGTGTCTGCTTTTGGCTTAGGTCATGATCCTAGGGTCCTGGGATCGAGTCCTGCTTTGGGCTCCTTGCCCAGTGGGTGTGGGGAGTCTGCTTCTCCCTCTGCTGCCTCCCACTCATGCTCTCTCTCTCTCAAATAAATAAATAAATAAATAAACCCAATAACAACAAAGATAGGAAGCAAGGCAGAGGGCCAAAGCCCTTTCTTCGACAAGTTCTTTCTATCTGAAAAGCACAATCCCTCCCAAAATCTCTCACCAGACTTCCCCTTCTATTTCAATGGCTGAAGCCAGGTCTCATGTCCACCCCTAGACTAACATATTCGTTAGCATGGCTGCCATAACAAACACCGTAGACTGGGTGGCTTAAACAACAGAAATTTATTTCTCACAGTTCTCGAGGACGGAAGTCTGAGATCAAGGTGTCAGCGTAGTTGGGTTCTGGCAGGACTCTCTTCCTGGCTTCAGATAGCCACCTTCTCACTGTTTTCTTTCTTTCTTTCTTTCTTTTTTTAAAGATTTTATTTATTTATTTGACAGAGAGACAGCAAGAGCAGGAACACAAGCTGGGGGAGTGGGAGAGGAAGAAGCAGGCTTTCTGCGGAGCAGGGAGCCCGATGTGGGCCTCGATCCCAGGACTCTGGGATCATGACCTGAGCCGAAGGCAGACGCTTAACAACTGAACCACCCAGGTGCCCTCTCACTGTTTTCTTATATTACAGAGAAAGAGAGAGCCAAGTTCTCTGGTGTCTTTCCTTATAAAGGCGCTAATCCCATCAGGAGGACTCACCCTTATGACCTCAAATTTATCCTAATTACCTTCCAAAGGCCGCATCTCCAAATACTGTCACATTGGCGATTAGCGTTTCAATATATACGTTTTAGGAGGTACACAATTCAGTTGATAGCAACAAAGGACAGGAACCTACCTTCTAGGACTTTGAGCATTTTCACCAGATACCTGAACCAATGTGGATTTTGTTAGCAGGAATGAGGCATGCTTGCTGGGTGGACAGCCATGGCCTCTACCACAGGAGGCTTTCGAAGTGACGCATAGGCTCCCTAGCTCCCTGGGAGTACCAGGGTCCTAGAGTTTGGTGTCTCTGAGGACTAGCTCCTCAGATTTTCCTGTGGTCAGTAGACAGCCTGTGTTAGGTGACCAGGGACTTATTTTCCAAGCACAGCTTGACTGGATCCTGACTACCTCTCTTCCTGTTTCCTGGGCAAGAAAAAAAACCAAAAAACTTAATGTGATAAGTTGGCAAACATTCCTGAGCAAAACATTGCAAAGTGCCTCTGTCCTCTACTAACACTCGCCTTTGATGGCCTAGCGTAGTGCCTGAAGGTCCCAATAGGAGAGCTGTATGCCTTTGGACATTGAAGAATCCTGGGCAGGACACTGAAAGTCATTGTGATTCCTGGCTTACTCTCTCTAAAATCTTGGCCAGGTCATTAAAGTTCTTCAGCCTCAGTCTCTCCATCTGTAAAATGGGGGAAAGTATTGGTCCTGTCCACATTCTATAAGGTTGTTATGAAGATGAAAAAGATTATATTTGTGAAGTTTTATATAAACTGGAATGTGCTAAATAAAATTAATAATGAAAATAGGTACCAGTAACTGAACACTACTGATACATTCATTCCTTCAATAATTAATACTGATCCTCATTTGCTATTGAGAGTCTTCACAGTTTGAAGTGCCGAGAATATAGTGGTGAACAAGATACACAGACCCTCTCATGGAACTCACAATGGTGTGTGTGGGGGGAATAGAACAAATGTATACATTTTTTTATTAAGCCAATAATGTCTGCTAGAGACAGGTGCTCTGCAAATAAGTTTGGGGTTGTTGGGGACACTTTAGACAGGACAAGCAGGTGACATTGAGCTGAGATCCAAAGGACGAGAAAGCCAGCTGGGGGAGGATCCATAGGGAAGGTGATTCAGATAGGGAGAACAGCAAGTGCCAAGGCCCTATAGCAGAAAAGACCTTGGTATTCTTGCAAAACTGCAGGGAGGCTAGTGTGGCTGGAAGAGTGTGAGATGGGGGAGGGAAGGAGAATGAGCTTAGAGAGAAAACGGGGGTGGGGTGGGGGGAGCGGTGTGGAGAGGGTGTATGGGTCATGGCCTTGTGACCCATGCTAAGGAGTTTGATACTGTAACAACATTTGCGGGTTCGGGTTGTTAAACAGGAATAATGTGATCTGATTCATTTCCTTTCTTCCTTTCTTTCTTTTTTAAGATTTATTTATTTATTTTAGAGAGAGAGTGGTGGGGAAGGGGCAGAGGGAGAATGAGAGAGTCCCAAGCAGACTCCATGCTGGGCTTAGGACCCCGAGATCATGACCTGAGCTGAAACCAAGAGTCGGATGCCTAACCGACTACACCACCAGGCGCCCTAATTGGATTCATTTTCTAAAAAAGTTTGCTTATTGTGAAGACAATGGGCTGGTGGGGGGTGGGGTAGGGTGGGGGAGAAGCAGGAGTTGACGCTGTTGCTAGGCAGGAAGCTAGTGTAGCACTCAAGGGAGAGACGATGGTGACGGTGGCATGAGGAAGAGTGGACAGATTTGGAATGTGTTTTTTTATTTTTATTTTTTTATTTTAAAGATTTCATTTATTTATTTGAGAGAGAGAGAGAGAATGAGAGATAGAGAGCACGAGAGGGAAGAGGGTCAGAGGGAGAAGCAGACTCCCCGCCGAGCAGGGAGCCCGACGCGGGACTCGATCCCAGGACTCCAGGATCATGACCTGAGCCGAAGGCAGTCGCTCAACCAACTGAGCCACCCAGGCGCCCTGGAATGTGGTTTTGAAGAAGAAACTTTAAGACTTGATGAATAGGACAGGAGAGGGCATAAGGGAGAGAGGAAACCAACATGCTTCCTGCATTTCTATTTTAAGCTATTGCTTTCGTAATGGCAGAAGGCAGAGTGACCCCATAGACAGATGAGAAAACTGGGGGTAAGTAGCTTGTCCAGGGGACCCAGCGTGGATGCATCTGAGGCCGGAGCTCATGCTCTCTTCCTTGGGCCACACAGCATGGGAGAGATGATTATTGCAATAATTAATAATAATAATAATAATAATAATAATGCAAACAGCCCCAGGAAGGAGAGCTCTTTAAGCCATGTGCAAATTGCTTTTTAGACTTTGGTGAGGTGGCTTGGTGGAGACAGTGCTTGCGGGTGAGGGATGGGATCTGAAAGGGGAGATTGGGCGAGAGCCAAGGGCTGGGCGCCAACATCCCTTTCCTCCCTGGCTCCCTCCTCTTCTTTTCATGGATTGCTTCTGCGTGTCTGGTTGGCGAGCAGGGCAGGAGGAGATGGACAGCCCTCCAGTTCTTCTCTTCAGCCGTTCCTTTGGGAGCAGCCCTGATGAGGGAGAGTGAGAATGGGAGGGGGCACTGCTGGCCGGGTTGGGGTTTTGGGAGACCCTGGACTTGGAAGTGCAAACACTCCCCCACGGGCACCTCTAGATGGGTTCGGGCTTCAGAGTTCAATCTCAGTGTGTTCCCCCACAAGTTGGATGACACTGGGCACACCTTTCAGCCTCAGCTTCCTGACCTCTAGAATGAGGCGATGTCTACCTCCTGGCATCAATACATAGGGTGAATGGGGTGTCACAGATTAAGTACCTAACAAAAGACTCGGTGCAGACTGTATCTGTGATTAATGTCCTCCTGCTCCCATGCTCTTTGCCTGCCTGGAGTGTTGGCCAGATGTTTGAGGTTGAATTGCTCTGTGGAGAAACGGGGTGTCGCTGACAGGCTCTTGGGGTCCAGGGATCTCTGGGCCCTACCTGAGATACCTGTTTCTGCCCAACGGTGGCTCACCTGTCCCCTGTCTGCTCTCCTGAAGGAAGCCAGACAGCCATATTACCTATTAAAGGGCAAAGCTGAGTTTTGGACTGAGAAGTGAGGCTCCAAATCTACTCTCAGTCCCCCCACCTTTTGTCAGACATTGAAGGGATGCTTAGGGAGGGATATTGGGAAAAAGGTGAACCATCTTTTCTTAACTTTTTAGCCTCATGAACCTCTTTGGGAATCTGATGACAGCTCTCCAAAAAGAATGCATCCATATGTACCAATATGCCACATTTTGCTTACAGTTCCAGGGGGTCCATGGGGACCCCTGGTCCAGGGAAAGCTGAGGGTCAATGCTCTTAATGTGTTTTCTGCTGTGCTGTAGCTACAGCTCATCGCTCAGAGCAGCCATGCAGCATTCATGGGCTTTGCTTAGAGACAACCAGGGATGTGTGATGGTCAGTGTACCCAGCAACTCGGCTCAAGAGTGAATGTGTCCTGGCCTCAGACTGGGGCTCGCTAAGGGCAGGGTTGTGTCTCCCCTCAGAGTGGGGCTCCCTGAGGCAGGGCTGTGTCTCCCCCTCAGACTGGGGCTCCCTGAGGGCAGGGCTGTGTCTCCCTTCACACCGGGGCTCCCTGAGGGCAGGGCTGTGTCTCCCCCTCAGACTGGGGCTCCCTGAGGGCAGGACTGTGTCTCCCCCTCAGACTGGGGCTCCCTGAGGGCAGGGCTGTGTCTCCCCCTCAGACTGGGGCTCCCTGAGGCACGGCTGTGTCTCCCCCTCAGACTGGGGCTCCCTGAGGGCAGGGCTGTGTCTCCCCTCAGACTGGGGCTCCCTGAGGGCAGGGCTGTGTCTCCCCCTCAGACTGGGGCTCCCTGAGGACAGGGCTGTGTCTCCCCCTCAGACTGGGGCTCCCTGAGGGCAGGGCTGTGTCTCCCCTCAGAGTGGGGCTCCCTGAGGCAGGGCTGTGTCTCCCCCTCAGACTGGGGTTTCCCGAGGGCAGGGCTGTGTCTCCCCTCACACGGGGGCTCTCTGAGGGCAGGGCTGTGTCTCCCCCTCAGACTGGGGCTCCCTGAGGGCAGGGCTGTGTCTCCCCTCACACCGGGGCTCCCTGAGGGCAGGGCTGTGTCTCCCCCTCAGACTGGGGCTCCCTGAGGGCAGGGCTGTGTCTCCCCTCACACGGGGGCTCCCTGAGGGCAGGGCTGTGTCTCCCCTCACACCGGGGCTCCCTGAGGGCAGGGCTGTCTCCCCCTCAGACTGGGGCTCCCTGAGGGCAGGGCTGTGTCTCCCCTCAGACTGGGGCTCCCTGAGGCAGGACTATGTCTCCCCCTCAGACTGGGGCTTCCCTGAGGGCAGGGCTGTGTCTCCCCTCACACCGGGGCTCCCTGAGGGCAGGGCTGTGTCTCCCCTCACACCGGGGCTCCCTGAGGCAGGGCTGTGTCTCCCCCCTCAGACTGGGGCTTCCCTGAGGGCAGGGCTGTGTCTCCCCTCACAGCGGGGCTCCCTGAGGGCAGGGCCGCATCTCCTGTCTCTGACTGGAGAGTCCCAGCCTCTACTCCTACTCTTTTAAGCCTCCCAGATGGGAGGGTGGGACCCTCAGGCTCCCTCCTTCAGCACCAGCAAAGAGGTTTTATTGTAACCTTTGCAGTGCTTTCTCCCTTTGCTGGGGCCCTGGAGACTTCTGACCTCACCACCCAGTGCATGGTTGTTTTCTCAAGGCCACTGAACTGAAAATGATTCCTTGGAGGAAAGCAGGGAGGAAAGGGGCCCTGAGCTCTGTTCCCTGGCCTTGATTTAAGGAACAAAAGAAGCTAAGCTCCAGGCTGCTGTGCGGACAGCTGAAGGGTTTTATGCTCTTTTGGGGAAAAAATACATTTGCCTGTTGGAAAAAAATTTGTCTTTGAGCTCTCCAAAGACAGAAATTGGAGAAAAAGCACTTATGTGTCTGGTGTGTCTGTGCCCTGTGGTTGGGGCCCTGCTTCGGGGCAGAAGACCTGGTTTCCTCCCCCTTGACTTCTTACTGGCTGTGTGCCTGTGGGCAGGTCACTCACTGTCTCTCAGCCCTGGAGTCCTCAGCGCATCAGGGTGAGGGTCACAGAAGAGCTTTCAAGTGCTGCGCGGGTGTACATTGTTGCAGTGGGGGAAACTGAGGCCCTCAAGATGGCTGCCATCAGAAACATGATGTGTGGGTGTGGGTGGGTGTGTGGGTGGGTGTGTACGGAGGAGAAGTTAGTTGAAACATGACTTCCAGGGCCTCGTCCAGACCTGCAAAACTGGGCCCTGGGCGTGGGGGTCCAAGAATCTGCCTTTTTACAAGGCAGGACAGGGGCGAGTCTCAGGAAGTGAGAGGCCCATTGCTCATGGAGGGGGAAGGCATCGTCTCAAGGCTAGGAGAGTAGCTCAGCGGGCCCTGGGGCTTCAGTTAGGACAGGCACTTGGGGTGAGGCATAGAGAGGGGCAAGTGTGAAATAAGGGACCAGAGAGGGTGTAGGATGCAGGGACTTAGGCAAAGGGGCAGAAGGGCCTCAAAGCTGAGTGGGGGAAAGGACAGGAGGCCAAGAAGGAGCCTGAGGCTGGGGTAAGCAGGGCTGCTGTCAGCCAGTGGGGAGATTCAACACAGACTCACAATGGGGTGCTGGGGGTGTATGTGTTGGGGGTGGGCTTCCTTAGACAGGCGAGGGGAAGGTTTTGTGTTTGTTGCCCATCCTGTGTGTCCTTTCTCACCAAGTGAACCTGAGCACCCCCCAGGAGGGTGACTGCTCTGCTCAGCACCGGGTCAGTGATGACTGACCCTCTGACCAGACTCACTATGCCCAAGGGCTCCAGGGCAGTCCTGACGGAGGAACTGTGTTAGCCCTACTTTACAGATGGGGAAACTGAGGCACAAGGAAGCCAAGTCATTTGGCCACGCACTTAGCCATCAGGCTGTATAGCGGCCAACTCTGACCGTGATCAGACACCATGCAGGTGGAGAGACAGCCTCACTCAGCCATCTGGCCATTCCTTTTGGTCTTCCTTCATCCATCCAATCTGCCAGCCCCCTGGCTCTGAGTCATGTGCTGGTCGGGCCTGCCGCAGAGGTGGGGTCCCTAGCATGAAGGAGCAGCTGGTCGGTGTGAGAGATCGATGCCCCCCTCACTTTGCAGCCCGGCGTGTGCTGAGTAGGGACATGGGGTCCTACAAGTCAGAGGGTTGCACACCACAGGCCAAAGAGAGCTCAGGGGAGGGGAGAAGAAATGGTTGTTGATCAGGGCCTGTTCAGGGAAGGCAGAATCGAGGAAGACAGATAGGAATGGGTCTGGAAGGCTGATGAGGATAATCTCAGCAGGGAGGAGGGGCCGGGGTTTTTGTCATCCTCAGGTGCTATGGCAGGCTGACCCAAGCCCCAGGACTCAGTAAGAGTCCTGAGGTCACTGGGCAGGGAGCCACTGAAGCTACATGGCTGGTTCTATTTCTCAGGCCACGTGTGTGCCTCTCGCCCAGCTGGGAGGGTGGGCAGAGCCAAGGAATGCCCTGCCTGCTTCTCTTTGAAGATAAGACCCCATCTCTCCTTCCCTCTGTCTCTCTGTCTCTCCTCCTCTGTTCCTCTCCACCCCCCCTCCCCCACGCCACACACATACACACACAGAGGCTGAAATCCAGGGTCTCACTAGCCTAAACGTGACAAAACCTGAGTTCCAGACCCAGACCTTGGAGAAGTCAGAGGCCCTCTCCTGAGTCTCATATTCCTTTTATTTTTAATGTATTTAATTTAATTTAATTTATTTATTTGTCAGAGAGAGAAAGAGAGAGAGAGCACAAGCAGGGGGAGGGGAAGGCAGAGGGAGAAGCGGGCTTTCTGCTGAGCAGGGAGCCTGACGGGGAGCTCAATCCCGGGACCCCAGGATCATGACCTGAGCTGAAGGCAGCCGCTTAACCAACTGAGCCACCCAGGCGCCCCGAGTCTCATATTCCTGATTTGTAAAGGAATTGGAAAAGGTGACCTCGGAGGTCTCGTCCAGCTTGATGTTCTAAGGTTTTGTGCAATTATAGAATTTCATTATAGAATTCAAAGATAAACCCCGGCACTCTCTTTAATAAAGTCCTCTCCGCCGCACCCCCCCAACCTTCTTTATTACTTCCAGCTCCTAGCCGTGCCTCAGGTTCCACCATAGTAGAGGCTCCTCTTGGGTGTGAAGGCATTTTGTCCTTTACTGAAATCAAGACAGACACTTCTGCCCCCAAACCTAGCACACTGCAGGAGTCGGTGGTCAAGCCAGGTATTGGTCAGCCCACTTTGGTGTGGATGAACATATATAAAAATGGTATCTTACCTGTTCCCCACCCCCACCCCCACCCCACCCCCGCACCCTTCAGAGCCATCTTGTGTGTCATTTCATCTGCTGCTCCCTGCAGTGGGCTGGGAGGTTTATCAGATGGTTTCCAAAGTGACAGCAGGCCGGAGCAGGTCTGGTGCAGGAGCGGTGGAGACCAGCAGAGGGGGTGTGTGTCTTAGGGTCCTGGAGGGCTAGCTGCCTTTGGGGAAGAGGCCCCTGAGTGAAGAGAGTGGAACAGAGGGTGGGGATCTGGGAGAATCGGGAGCTAGTATTTGCAGAACGCTTAGCTCCGGGCCTGACCCATCACTGGGGTTCAAGGGTGGGAGCCGTGATCACATGGACGCAGGGCAAGAGCGACTCGCCCCCGTTCAACACCTCTCAGTCCCCCAACGTGTCCATTCTCCTGCTGCCGTCCTTTCAAGTCTGATTATCAGGGCCACGTGTTAGCTTCTGGCCTTGACCACGGAAGGACCCTGTTCAAAATCAGTCGGCATCCCGTGGGGGTGTCCTTGGTTCATCTATCAGCATAGGTGAGAGATCCAATAAACTGGCTCTACCTAGAGCCCTCAGGGAAGGGGACATGAGGTGGCTAAGGCTTGTTTGCTTGATTTTACTTTTTTTTTTTTTTTTTTGAGAGGTAGAGATGTGGTAAAAGAGGAGAATTTCTAGAACAAGCTAGGCCATTGGGCAGATGGAGATTTGGCTCGAGAGTGAGGTCCTGCGGGATGCAGGGTACCCAGCGCGCATGGCACCGGTGGGGGCGGGGGAGATGGGCAGCCGCACCCCTCAGGAAGCAGGGCTGAGGGGCCTCCAGGGCCTGCCCGGTGCCGGCTTTAATGAGCACCCAGGAGATGTGGCCGCACGAGGCTCCTCTTCCTGTTTTGCCTGCTGCCAGGCCTGAGTCTCACCCCGGGCCTGACTCGCCTGAGACCCTCCTTTCTTCCACCTGGGCTGACTCCTCCTCTCTCCCCCTCTTTCAGGAACCTTTTGGACAAAGACATGTTTTCCAAGTCCGACCCACGTAAGTCCTGCTCTGACACTGACAACAGTAACAACAGCAACGACATTGAGACGGATTGCAGTGACACGCGGGAGCCCTTCCCCTGAGCGCTAACGCTGTGCCGGGCCCCGTGGCGGGTGCATCCAGGCTGTTGACTGTTTTACTGAAACTGTCTGGAGAAGGAGAACTGCGGGTCTGACCCTTCCGCCGCAGGAACTTGTGAAGACTCAACCCAACCGCGGGGGTTCGCAGGGGTTTCAGGGTGTCTGGGGCCAGGAGTTCTCAGTCCCAGGGAAACCAGTACGTTTCAGAGCCAGCCCCAACTGGCTGTGGTCTGGGGGGACGAGCACTGATTTTCGAGTCCAGGGATCTAGCCCTTAGCAATGCCATTCAACTCTCTGACCTTTGACAGGTCACTGGCCTCCTCTGAGCCTCAGTTTGCCCATCAGTGGAGTGGGACTGATGATAGTAATAGGCCTCATGAGGCTGCTTTGGGCTCTAAAAGGATGACTGATTCGGGTTTCAGATGTTCTCTCCTGCCACATCTCTGCAACTCAGTCCTCCATGAGCCCTCCATCATGTTCTGGCCTAGATGTGGACAGCCCCGGACCCCCTCCACGAGGGTGCCTGTCCCAGACATGCCTAAGTTCTAGCTGACTCCAGACCCAGCAGTGCTACCCAGGCCAGAGTCTCCTGAGGTGCCTCCCCCTCCAGAACCCTCCCCATCCGGGGCCCCCACCTTCCACTTGGCCCGGGGTCTTAACCCTGTTTTTCTCCTCTTCCCACAGTATGTGTCATGTATACTCAAGGGATGGAGAACAAGCAGTGGCGGGAGGTAGGTGGCCCCTTCCCCACCCCAGAAACATTGCCTGTCCCTCATTGTCTGTCTGTTTGTCTGACTCTGAAGACATCCCTCCTGATGTGTTTTGAAGTGCAGCATCTAAGCCCCTGGGAAGGATAGTAAGGCGTGAAGAACGTGGACTTTTGTCCCTGCTATTGCAGGAAGAAACATGGTAGAGGGGAAAGTTCCTGCCCTCTGTAAGCCAGTCTGAGGGAGAGATATGCCCTGGCCTCAGGGAGCCCCAGTCTGAGGGGGGAGACAACCGTGCCTCAGGGAGCCCCAGTCTGAGGGGAGAGACAACCGTGCCTCAGGGAGCCCCAGTCTGAGGGGGAGACACAGCCCTGGCCTCAGGGAGCCCCAGTCTGAGGGGAGAGACAACCCTGCCTCAGGGAGCCCCAGTCTCAGGGGGGAGACAACCGTGCCTCAGGGAGCCCCAGTCTGAGGGGAGAGACAACCGTGCCTCAGGGAGCCCCAGTCTGAGGGGAGAGACAACCCTGCCTCAGGGAGCCCCAGTCTGAGGGGGGAGACAACCGTGCCTCGGGGAGCCCCAGTCTGAGGGGAGAGACAACCCTGTCTCAGGGAGCCCCAGTCTGAGGGGGGAGACAAAGGGAGTCCAGGCCCAACAAAAAAGACCTAAGCCTGGGTATAGCATCTAGCGCCATGTCTTATCTACACCAGCCTTCCCTTGGTTTCCGAGCAACGTGAGCATTCAGTTAGGTGATTCCCTGGCCTGGAAACCTTCAGTGACTTTTCTCTGCTTTGAATCAAGTCCCAACTCTTTAGCTTGGCTTCCGAGCTCTGCCAGGAGCCTGGGGAGTCCCTCCCAGATGACACGACAAGAATGAGAATAGCCAGTCAATCCTCAGTAACCCAGACTCTTCATTAACAAACCTCCTCTTCCTTGTTGGAGCACCACTTGTGCTGCTCCCCACCCCTTACCCCCAGGCGTGGCAGGAGCAAGTGGCCGAAGGGGGTGAATTTTACTCATAAAATGTATGGGAAATATTTCCACAGGGGCCGGGCTAAAGTTTACTTTTTTCACCCTCTCCACACTCTAAGCCAATTAAAGTGGAAACCAGATTGCTGGAGAAACATTTAGCCTACTTAAGTGAACTAATTACTTTTGAGGCCTTTTGGCCAAGCTTCATAGAAAGCAGCAGTGTGCTAATGTAGTGATTCATTCAGGAAAGTCTGGAAGGGCCTCTTCAGAAGGGCATTGCTCTACTAGCCATTAATGACATTCAGTAATTGCGACTTGTCTCCATTTGGGTCAGGGTCCCTGATTGTCCCCGTGGCATCATTTCCACCTGCACCCTCAGGGCGGAGCAGACGAAAGGCGGGAGGCCTCGCTGCTGGCTCTAGCCCTTTCTGGAGGTGGAATCTGGAGCAAGTTGCTTACCCTCACTGTGCCTCAGTTTCCACATGTGTAATATGGGGATAACACCTCCCTGGTAGGCCTGTGGTGAGGGCGAAACAAGGTGATGGATGTAAGGTGGCTGGTGTGTAGTCATTGCTTGGTAAATCCCATTGCATAGCATCATCCAGAATGTGCAGGGCCTCCCGGTCACTCCCCCAGTCGGTCAATATTTGCAACAGTAAGCATTTATGTGTCCCAGGCAACATACCAGGTGCGGTGGAGAAAGAGGGAGATAGTCAAAAAAGCAGAGCTTCACCAAAATCGTGAGCTAGACTCGGAGTTTGCCGTCTAGGAGGGGAGAGTCACCCGTGTGAATAATCCTAACAGAGAAAATGGGGAGCAGAGAAGTGTCCGTGAGAATAAGAGGGGAGTTCAGAGGAGAGAAAGTTCCAGCCAGCACGCCATGTTTAGCCCAAGCACTTTGATAGCTCACTGGACTTTTACAAATCAAATGGGACCAAACACAAGGCATCTGGCCAAGGGGTGCGTGATACGGAGCAGAGGAGAATGGGGGTCACGAGGAACTTCAGGGATCGTCTGGCTCTACCTTGTCGGGCCAGGACCGGCCTCCGGTGGTGGAAGCAGGGCAGCAGGACCCCAGTGCAGTGGGAGCATCCGCTTGGAGGAGCTGGGTTTCAGTGAAGCTGGGGGACATGGCACGAGGGCCCAGCAGCACAGCTGGTGGAAGAAGCGAAGGCGCGGGTTGGGGGGGGGGCAACATGGGCAGGTCAGTCTGCACTTGGGTAGCTGGGCGAAGTAATAAGGGGCTATTTATAAAGGAACGCTCGGGGTTTAGGGAAACCAAAGAGGGGTGATGAATCACCAGGCAGGCAACAGTAGAAAGACATTGCTATTCCCGGCCTGAGGAGGTCAGGGGAGGCCAAGGTTCCTGGAACCCCAAGGGGACTTCCCAAGAGGAGCCCGGGCAACATAACTCTCTTTCCACCCTCTGCTCTCCTGCCGGTGCCTCCCCCTGGTATAACCCCACCGGAAGCCCTAGCGTGGGGGACTGTTGATGCCGTCCACTCAGGTCTGCCTCCCGGGCACAGGGCAGGGTGGACAAGGCAGTGGATCCAGAGGGGCAAAGCGAGACAGCCCAGGATGGACAGCGAGCAGATGAGCGAGGTGGGGCAAAACAGAGGAAGAGGCAGCTAAGGGAGCTCACGGCTCTCAGGCTGAGGGCAACTGGGGCTGTGGGGTCAGGAGGTCAGAGCAGGAGGGTCCCTAGAGATCAGAGAGGCTGCCCCATGGACAGTCACCACCATGCGCAGCCTTCAGGGGTGGTGGTGGCAGAGCTCAGGTTTCAAGCTATTTCTGGAGAAGAGAAGACACACTCAGACATACCGGGACCCTATTTCTTTGCCTGATTCTCTCTATGACCCACAGAGGACAGTACAGGAATGGAGAATTTAAAACAAAAAATCCGGATCCATCTCTGGAACTGCCCCTGGGATGGAAGACTGCTTTTGCTCATAAACAGGAACGGGCTCCCACTTGTTAGTTCCTTGCAAAACGTCTGTTAGCAGAACCTTGGCCGAGAGGTAATCATCCTGTGACCAGGAGGAGTCAAGTGCAGGCACAGCGGTTTCCGCAGGCAAGGTCCAGACCCTGGGGTTTGCACAAGGCTACAGAGGGATGAAAGCTGTTCTCTCAGCCCCTGGCTGTCAGGTTTCAGCTGATTTTAACTGTTTGGGTCATTTTAAATGCCTTCTGAGAAAGCTCCATCTTCCAGCACCTAAATCTGTCAATGCGTTTTATGAAAATTGACTCAAGATGTAATTTTAGCCCAGGAAGTCGAGCACTATTTGCATCAAGGTTTGCCAGGGCCTTCTGCGTGTCCCAGGGAAGGCAGGATGACCAGGTAGGAAGGGTCTCAGGAACCTTCTCACTGGGAGGAGGGATGTAATAGGGAGCGCCTCTCCGTTCCCCCTTTGAAAAATATGTGGGCGGGTGATCCCTGCTCCTCCCTTGCCAGACAGCTGTCCTGGCCAGGGGCGGTGGGGCCTTGGAAACGAGGAGATGGGTATTACAGAATCTTAGGGTGTCCCCTGCTGGACTCACGCTGCCTGCCAGGGATTGGCCCCACACAGGCCTGCCAGAGCACTATTTTTGAGCAACCTCGATTCCTAGAACATTTAACACCCACTGGGAATGACAGTTCACCTCTAAGTGTCAACAAGAATGTGTGGATACCTACTGTGTGCCACCGTAGAATGCTGGGGATGCAAAGGGGGACCAGACACTGTTTACAACCAGAGGAACTCCCTTTGGCTTCAGGAAGAGACCAATAATGACAATAACAGCAATAGAGAATACTAACAGCAGAGGCATCCGACTTGAAGCGCGAGACTTTGGCTCAGGTCATGATCTCAGGGTCCTGGGGTTGAGCCGTGGGTCAAACCCCTGTTCGGCCTGCACTCAGCAGGAAGTCTGCCTCTCCCTCACCCTCAGCCCCTCCCCTGCTCATGTTCTCTCTCTCTCAAATAAATAAAATCTTTTAAAAAAGAAAAGAATGCTAATAGCAGACACTTCTGTAACAGTGATATGCTGGGCACAGGTTCCAAGTATTTACATATAGTAAATAATTTAATGCTTACAACCACCCCATTCAGAAGGTATTATTACTACTATTATTGTATTTATTGGCCCCATTTCACAGAGGAGGAAATTGAAACAGACAGAAGTTAAATGTGAGAGCAACTTCTGGAACAATGATATTTAAGATCTATAATAGTTATATATAAAATATATATATATAAATAGTTATATATAAAATTCCATTCATCCCAAATTCAACCCTCCTTAGATGCACAGAGGAAGCTGATTTTCTCTTCTGCATGTTCTTTCTCTCAATATCTGAGGACAGCTCACACAGCCCTATTGGTCCACTTTTGGGCAGATTGATTTATTTATTTTTAAAGATTTTATTTATTTGAGAGAGAGGGGGGCACATGTGGGGGCGGCGGGGGGGCACAGAGGCAGAGGGAGAAGCAGACTCCCCGTGGAGCAGGGAGCCCACCGTGGGGCTTGATGCCAGGACCCTGGGATCATGACCTGAAGCGAAGGCAGACCCTTAACCGACTGAGCCACCCAGGTGCCCCCACTTTTGGGCAGATTTAGAAAGTGATTATTTCTATCAGTACTTCCTCTCTATATCACTGTCTCTTGTCCCTTTACCAGTCGGGTCACACCCTCTGGACCCCGGGTCCACGCGTCGATGTTTTCCCCAGAGGGGGTGTCCTGCACCACCCACTTACATGTCCAAACAGGATTCTCCCAGCTCAAACTTCGCGATCGGATTTTTGACCCTCAATATGAGATTTTGCATTTATCTTTGTTATTTAGTAGACTTGTCATTTGGTAGATTCAGTCTGTTGTCTGGCTGTGAAGATCATGTTGAATTACGATCGTGCTTTTGGCATCTTGGGTCTGCCTCCTGGTCCTAGGTTAGCTGCAGTCGCTGTCCACAAGAATGATAAAGGGTTGCACGGGATAGAGTGTTGTGGTCCCCTACTGGAGATCTTTTCCCAGACTGACCTCATTCCTCTAGTTGGTTTTTGAGATATGCTGTTCAGCCACCAAGGAGCTACATAAGCTGGTTATAATCCATCCCATTTTTCCCGATCTGTTCTCTAAGTGCTTCATGAATAACTGTCCTTTGCCTTGTCAGATGAGGCCCTGAACTTGACGTTTAGAACCCTGCATTCCCATCTTAGCTCTGAGATTTATTAACTGTGTGACATGGGTGAGGTCTTTATCTTCTCTGAGTCTCAGCTTACTCATCTGTAAAATGGGACTCGGAGTGAGTCCTTCTTAGGAGGACCAGCTAAAATTACGCTTGTGAAAATGCCTCGAAGTACTCACGGCAATGTGCCATTGCCCAGCTCGAGCGCCCTGGCGCTCTGTCACAGTGGGAACAGCCATACTTGGAGACCGTGTGGACTAAACCAAACCTGAGTGCCCTTCTCAGCCTAGAGCTCCGGGACCCAATTGGCCTTAAGGAGTGAGGGCTTCCAGGAGAAGCGAAACACATCAACCTTGTGTGGGAAGGGTCCTTCCTCAGGAGGGGCTCTTCCAGGAAATGCTAAACCCAGGGACACCTTCATCACTGTGCTATGCCCAAAGAGCATTGCAGAGTGGCACGCTGGCTCAGTGGGGGACCCCCACTCCCTGCCCCTCTGGTGCTTTGTCCCAGGGTGTCTCCTCTTAGTCTGCCCACAACACCCTGCATCTCTGAGTGGTGGCCTGCCTGGCTCTTGCCCCCTTCCAGACCCCAGTCATCCTCCCTGGCTCTGGCCTTGAAGTTCACCCCCATGCTCACCCCCGGCAGCCAGCGTTTTTTTCTCCTTCTCCTGAACAGAAAAGGGCCTTTTCCTGGTTCCAGTGGCTCTCAAAATCACAGCTCAGGAATTCAGCTGTTTCCCAAGCCTGGGAGACAGTAAACATCAGCTTTTTAGCCTGGTGTTCAAACGTCTCCCGCTTGGACTACCCTAAAATTGGCTGTAAGAGGGGAACTGGTCCCGAGTGAGCCCCTGTGGGTGCTCTGCTGGCTCATCCCTAACCCTCAGCCACCTGTGAGGAGCTGCAATGGGTCCACGTCACTGATGAGAAACTGAGGCCAGGACAGTTGAAGCGGCTTGTCCACGGCCATGCTGTGAATTGGCGCAGGATTGGGACTCACATCTGTTCTGAACCTCCTAAGCCTGGATGGCCGTCCAGAGCTGTCAGGCCTTTTGGGCAGCTCTGCTTCCACACAACCTTGACCCCGAGCCCACATGACCACGAAAGCAAGACTCAGGCTGATTTCTGCCATGCACACTCGCTGGCTAAGTTGAACCGTATGGATTTGCATTTGAAAATTTGAAAAAAAATGGCAGTTTCACGTAGTCTAATGGTCAGGTTAGACTCTAATCTAATATTAGCAAGTGGCCCCTAATGACCTGTGTGCGTGTCCTTATCAGCTCAGCGAGGTCCCAGGGCCTGCTTCTCGCCTTAAAGGCTCATCAGAGGCCGGCCGATGAGAGATGATATTCCAGCACTGGGGAGGGTCAGGCAGCTTCTGCTGACAGCAGAGCCCTGAGGTGTCAGAAGCCCAGGCCCACTCCCAAGGCGTGAGGTCTCTGCAGGTTCTCACGCCATGTTTGTGCAAGTGCTTAAGTGCTTGTATGGCACTTCAACCATATGTGTGTCTCTCCACACCTTCCTGTTGGCAGTGAAAAATCCTTGCTAACCTCTGTCTGTGAAAAGGGTTCTCCAGTGCCTGGGAGATAATGTATCTGAGGTGACATCTCCTAGTTAGGGCTTTCAAATGTAATGTCCAACCCTAAGATGGATGAAACTCACTTAAAAAAAATATTTTATTTTATTTTTTAAAGACTTTATTTATTTTTTGACAGAGAGAAAGACAGTGAGAGAGGGAACATAAGCAGGGGGAGTGGGAGAGGGAGAAGCAGGCTTCCCGCTGAGCAGGGAGCCCGGATGTGGGGTTCGATCCTAGGACCCTGGGAGCATGACCTGAGCCGAAGGCAGACGCTTAACGACTGAGCCACCCAGGCGCCCCCTATTTTATTTTTTTAAATATTTTTTCATTTATTTATTTGAGAGAGAGAGAGAGCATGAGCAGAGGGAGGAATGGAGGGAGGGGCAGAGGGAGAGAGAAGGAGGCTGCCCACTGAGCAAGGAGCCCGATGTAGGGCTCCATCCCAGGACCCTGGGATCATGACCTGAGTCGAAGGCAGACGCTTCACTGACTAAGCCACCCAGGCGCCCAAAAAAATAATTTTAAATAATATATTATAGACAGTAGAACAAAAGGCAAGCTGTTGGACTCCAGGCTTTTCCCACCTCACAGCACATCCCCTGCCTTCTTCCCTAGCTCTGTCCCTCCCCTTGCACCCAGACATTCAGAGGCCCCAGGCTGGCCTACTTCCACCCTCATGCTGTTCCTCTAGAGGAAATCCTATAGCCATGCACTTGCCTTTCTCCGACTGAGCCACCTTCGACCCTCCCTGAGGCCCCCAGGCACCCCTGTTCCAGCAGCCAAGATTGTGCCCCAATAACTCTGATGGTTTAGGGTACTCAAAGAATCAGCCAAGATAGTTGGAAAATCTGACGTGTAACAGCAGACCTCCTTTAGGATGTGCCTGGTGCATGCCCAGCATCAGGTCTCTTACTTGTCCCCGACCCTTATAACGGCTTTGCAGGCAGGTACAGATTATTTCCAGACCTCAGAGAGCTGATGGAAATTGCTCCAGGTGCCATGCCTAGGAAACCAGGGTTCTCTCCCTACTGAACCACGGAGGAGGGGTGGTGTCGTGGGCAGTTCCTGGGTTTGTGTCAGAACCTCGGTATTTAGAGCTGCGTGACCTTGTAGTAGATGCTTATTCTCTTTGGGCCTCAGGTTTCTCACCTGTAAAATGGACAGCTAACAGTACTTACCCGGCTGGATTGTCTAAGGATTAAAGAGAACGTAGGATAAGGTGGAGGAATCAGGCAGGCAGTTGGTAAGAGGTAGCTCTTGTTAATAGTATCATCGATGGGCTCTGGGTGCCGGACAACATACCAAACAGTTGATACGCTCTATCCCAGATAACCCATGCTATAGACAGCAGCGGGGAGGCCAAGAGACAGGAAGTAACTTGAGTAAGGGACTGTGGTATCCTCCAGGGTACAAAGCTGTAGCAGCGAGGTCCCTGTCCTCAGAGACCTTATGGGGAGCTGGGGAGACCAGACACAGACATGGAAGAATCTAAAAGCCTTGTTTTCTTCATCTTGGTGAGAGTGTTGGAGCAGATCCTCTCAGAGGCCCCAAGCTCCAGACGGTAACTAGACCAGAAGCCACCCAAGTAGTTTAGACGTGAATTCTCAACACTTAACAGCAGGGAGAGGTCTGGGAGGCCTGGAAGAGCTTTCAGGGGGAGGTGGCACCAGATCTGGGCCTTGAAGGATAGTGGGGAGAAGAAAGGGCATTCTGGGCACAGGGCTTGCCGTAAGCGAAGCCTGGTGGTGGGAACGTCCTGTGTGTTTAGGAGCCGGCAGTGACTCAGCCTGGCTATGGCCCAGGCTGTGTTGGAGGGAGGGGAGAGATGAGCTGAGGAAGGGAGGGCCGTGCCCCCTTGGGAACCCTGCTGGGAGTACAAGGTCTTTGATTTAATCACAGTTTCCAAAGAGTCAGCAGTCAGTGAACAAGCATTTATTGAGTACCAACTATATGCCGCCCACTGATTCAGGCACATAGTGGAGAATAAGACGGGCAGAGTCCTTACTCTGGAGAGGCTTAGTGCAATCAGCAAAGAAATTGGTTAATTCCAGGTATAGTTTGATAAGTGCTATGAAAAAGATAAAAGAGAGTGACCAGGGAGGAGGGGACTGCTTTCATTAGGGGGCCGATGGAGTCCCTTCTGAGGGGCTGGTGACTCTAATTGAGTCCTGAGTGTTGCCATGCATAAGTCTGGGAGGGGATGTTCCAGGCAGGGGGTACAGCAGGTGCAAAGGCCCTGAGGTGGGGACAAGCTCGCTGCACTCAAAGGACAAAAAGAAGGCCTATATAATTTGAGTGGTGTGAACAATGAAGACAGTGGGTGATGTGGGGGCAGAGGTTTGTAGGGGCAGATCCTCTAGGGCTTCATAGGCCACATAGGAGTTCAAACACTGCTCTAAGTGTGATGGGAAGCTATTTGAGGGTTTTGAGCTAAGTGGTGATGGAGCCCTGTTTATGTTTTGGAAAGACAGCTCTGGCCACCGTGTGCAGAGTGGATTACAGGCGAAAGGACTGCAAGAGGAAGACAATTTGCAGTCTTGTGGAGCTCCTGGGATGAGACAGTGGAGGGCAAGGGCAGTGAGGATCCAGTTTGTCCAATGGGCAAGAGTTTAAACGTGAAATGAAATGACCCTCTGCCACCATACTCTGAGCCCAATTTGGGATCCCTGATGACCAACATAGGACCCGACCCCAGCCACACGACACAGACCTCTTATCAAAAGATTTCAAGTAATGAGTGGATCATTATTATTGCTAAACCTCAAAGCAGGAGACGTGCCTCTCTAGTTGGTGGGCACCAAGGCAAGCGTGGGGTTGGCTTTCTGGACTCTCCTGTTTTTGCAGAGAGGAGTCTGCCTCTTCAAGGAAAGGTCCCACTTGAGCCTCGGGGCCCGTGGACAGCCTCTCGTGGCCTTTGCTCTTATCACGCAGCGGGATTTTCAGGGCCTTCCCTCACCATCAGCAGGAGCAGGCAGTCTGGGACTGAGGTCTGCCTTTGGGGACCAGATAGGTCACGGGCACCTGCTCTTGGTCTTAGGGTTAGGGCTTTAGAATCTGCTTTGGCACAGCCAGGTACTGTCACGGTGTCCCTTGAAATCTTGACTCTGTCACTTCCCTTAAACTCTCTGAGCTTTAGGTTTTTTTCCTCCGTAAATGGGATCCCGATGCCTGCTCACTGGGCTGTGGTGGAAACTTCAGGACAGAATCGCTCAGCACAGTGCCTGGCTACGCTCAACCCTTATAAATATTATTACACAATCCCGTCAGACAAAGCCGGGAGGAGGCTGTGCCCCCTGTCTTGCTGCTGCTCCCTCTGTAGGAGGCCGATGACGACATTTCCTAGGGCTGGTGTGGTTTCTACATCAGCAGCGCCCCATGATCCCCCTTGGCCCTCACCACACCCCAGACGAGGAAGCAGAGGCACAGAGGGGTCCCTCCTTGGCCCAGCAACTCAGCTAGACAGTGTGGAACTGGGGCGTGTTACGGCCTTCTGAGTCTGCCCATCTGGCCAGGCTGCTGTCAGAGAGGGCTTTTCTAGATCCCGGGTTTGATGTGGTGTGTCAGGGGCCAACTGTGAATTTGTGTGTGTCTCCTGCCACCCCTCCCCCTACTAAACCAGAGATGTTTTGTGAGTTCTGTGTAATACGTTTGGCAGGAGGCCAAGATTTCATCTGAAGAAAGGAGTTTGCTTTTCTGGTAAACCCCAAGGTTCTAGTGCAGGTCATTTGGTGGCTGATAAATCCCTTTCCTCTTCAGTGTTAGCGTCCAGGTGCCCTTTACGCTTGTGGCTGAGCCATTGAGAGCGTGGGCTCCAAAGTCAAGGGGACTGGGTCCAAATCCGGGCCACCACCTTCCCGGCTGGGGCTCTTAGGCAAGTGCCCCGGCTCACAAGCCTGCTGTGAGGAGTAAAGGAGCTAATTCTCGTAAAGCGCCTGGCAAGAGACAACGCTCAACAGTGGCTCCATAGATGAAGCCCCAAAGTGAGAAACCAGAGCTTCACTGGGAGGAAACACTGTGGGTGGTATCACTTCAGACACCCTCATGCCACTTGGCAGGAGCGATAGACATTTTGGGGTGCTCTGGAGGACAAGTGCCTTTAGGGCGGGGCTCGCTCAGGGCGCTCCAGGGGGAGCGGACCCAAGGCTCAGCCGCCCAGGCAAGATCAGGGCACGGGCCAGTGGAGACTGTTTTGCCAGCTACTTGGCAGTGAGGCTCTTTGGTAAAAAGGCCATTCCCCCAGGAGCTGGGACTTTTTAACAGATTATCTGGAACAATGGCTAATTAGGAACTAAGCCTTTTGTCAGGAAGTCTTTCATTCTAAGCTTGGCTGGTGCTGATGTCTGGGGCCAGAGAGGGAAAATTCTGTCCAGGCCTGAGCAGGGGGAAGGCCTCTGGAGCCTCCGGTCTCCTTATTCACCTCTGTCCTTCCTCACCTAGAGGCCTCAGTGCAACAGGAAATGGTCTGGAAGGCACCGGGTCACAGAAGTCATGGTTCACTCTGCTTGGCTTTAGGTCAGCTCCTTCCTCTCTCTCGGCCTAGTTTTCCTTGCTCTCCAAGGAAAGAGGGTGCCCACAGAATCCTGGAATCCTCCAATAGGGAACCTCAGAGAACTTTCCAGACCCAAGATGGTGCGCATGGAACCAGGTCCTCTGTGCTCCTCCTTGAAACCCAGGCCCTCCGTCCTGGTGTCCAGATTTCAGGCCATTCTCCAGCCTCAGGCACCTACTTGGGCCCCTGTTCCCAGCACTCAGCTTGCTGCCTTTTCCAATTTCTATTTGAGTCAGATAGCTTTCTGGCCTCTAATTTTAATCCCGGTGAACATGATTCATGAGGGGCCAGGGCTGGGCTCTGCAGCAGGGCTTTTAGAATCCCCGATTAAGGAGCCACCAATTACATATGAAAATTATAGGGGAGCTCCGGTTGGGGAAGGGTGGGCAGCTTTGAGGTGGAGAACCGTCTGTCAGCTCTGGCCTCCTTCTGTCCCAGGCGGCATAGCCACTGGGGGCTTTGCAGCTGGGGATGGGGGGGTCTCTGGAGCTTCATCCAGCTGTAATTTGTAAAAAGGCCAGAGGTGCCTAAACCTGGGGCCGTGAACATTGTTCAGGCTTGCAGAGCCACCCACTCATTACTGAGGCTGGGGACCGCGGTGAACACCATGGAACTCGATGGCTCCATCACTCCTGGGAGCCCTGGTCCTCCCTCCCCACAACTGGGTGCCTCTGGGAGGTCCTTCTGGCCTCCTGGAGCTCTGTTCTCTCATCTGTAAAATGCGGATGACGATAATAACGTCTCCATGGGGTCACTGGGGGGGGGTTGAGTGAGATCACGGATGTGGAAGTGTTTTGAAGATGAGGAGTCACAATACCAGGCAGAAGGAGGAGGAGGATTTGATGGAAGACCTGAGAGAAACCTGACAGAGAGGGTGACAGGCTTCTGGGAGAACAGGGCACTGCTCTGAGCTGGAGCTAACCTGACCTGGGTTCCCACCACAGCCCTTTTCCTCATTAGCTGTGACCTGGGTCAGAGCACGCCCCCCAGCCCGCTTCTCTGCCTCTCTTTTCTCATTGCTTGAGAGGATTTGATTCCTTCCAGCTCCAAAGTCTTCAGGTTCTAGGTCAACTTGTTAATCAATAAATCTTTATGGAAATCATAGGAGGGGCCAGGAGTGTGTGTGTGTGTGTGTGTGTGTGTGTGTGTGTGTGTGTGTGTGTATGGTCTGTAGGGATTGGAAGTGTGGGTGAGGGGTGAGCAGAGGAATAGGTCAGGGGCACTCACCCGTGCCGTGTGACCTAGAGCCTCCCCAACCCATGGGAAGAGTCAGCAAGGTGAAAGAGAGAGCAAGCATTGGAGAAGTTCAGAGGTTCAGCTGCAGGTAGGAAAACAGCAGAAGTAAAGACTGGATAGGACATAGTCCAAGCCTCATTCACAGTATTGACCTCTGATTGGTTAGTGACTACATCAACTCCTTCCTGATTTGGAACCAGGCCAGACAGCCTGGGTTCAAATCCTGTTTCTACCACCCACCAGCTGTATGACCTTGGGCAAGTCACTCCAGCTCCCTGAGCCTTATCTTAGTTCATTTATCTGTAACATGGGGATAACAGTACTGCTTCATAAAGTTGTTATGAAGATTAAATGAGACAAAATGTGGGAAACACTTAGCACCTGGCTGCCCCTAGGGCTCTGTGAGGGTTATTCTCAGTCCTGAAGATAAGCTCTGCAGCAGAGACGTTCCGGGTCAAGCTTCACGCACATTTCCTTCTGTCCTTCCCCTGGAAGAGGGAATGCTTTGCTCTGTCTTAGCAGTGGGGAAATGCAGCCTCTGAGGGGCTATTCTAGGTAGCCTCCCATAGTAAATAATAAGCAACAGAACTCTGGACAGTGGGGGGTCCTAAACCCAGGACCTAGCTACCCCTCTACACCACACTGGCTGTCCCAGTGCCCTCCAGCTGTGGGTATTTGCAGGGAGTTGCCGGTGGGTTGTGAGGAGGGAGGGGTCCAGACTTTAGAAATCTAGAAGCAACAGAGAAAGTCTCTTTCCTGGCTGCCTTGCTTTGTACCTCCTAGCCCGGTAATCAGTGTGTCTGAGCAGGGGTTGAGAGGGTCAAAGACTCTCCTCTCCTCTCCACCCTCACTAAGCAGCCTCCTCGCCCGAGGGGTCCTTCTGCTTTAGCTGTCCTGTCAATGGCAGGGGAGTGAATTTTCTTCTCCAGGTCCGGGTCTCTAAGCAAACCTCACACATTCTACTGCCCCCCCTTTTTTTCTGGACCCATGCTTGTGGGAAGTCCACGGGCAGGGCAGAGCCTAGATCTTAATGGAGTAGCTGCTTGGTAAGAGCAAAGGGACAGCCCTGCATTTTCCCCTCCGCCTTGTCTGTGTGTGGAAGATGTCTTGGAGAGAAACCACTCAGAACTGGGGCCTTTTGGGCATGGAAGGTGAGCAGGAAGTGTTAGCAGTTCGAGCAGGGAGCATCTTAGAGGTAAGGCTGAGTTGAGAGACCCGGGAGAGACACATTTCCTTGGGTGCCTGGGCCAGGGTTTGGGATTCAGGAAGGACCAGAGTGTAGAATCACTAATTTGCAGAGCTCGTTTTATGTCCCAGGCTGCCTTCTAAGTACATGACATGAATCAGATCACGTAAGCCTCCAAAAACCCTATAAGGTGTGGATAAATTGTTCCCATTTCATGGAAGAGCAAACCGAAACAACAGGACGGGGGAAGGGATTTCTCCTAGGTCACACGGCCAATGAGTAGCAAAACCAGATTTGAACCCAGGAAGCCGGGCCCCAGAGTACTCTCTTCACTTCACTATTCACTGCTTTCTGTGGGAAACCCTAAGATCTGTCTTCAAAGGTAGAATCAGGAGTTCTTAAAGCTTTCTGAAGGCATGGTTTTCCTTGAGAAGCTGATGAAAACCATAGCTTCTCCACCCAGAAAATGCAGACATGGACAGACGGACATTTGCATTCAATTTCAGGGTGCCACAGGCCCACTTAGAGCTGATTAAAAGCCTCAAACCCTGACTCGAATCGGGTAGGTGTTCTTCCCTAACTGGGCCTCATTCTGGCAGCTCTTTGGATGGGACCAGGATGGCCACTTTCTACAAATCCGAGGAGGCTGGGGTGGGGGCCCTGGCTCCCGAGAGTTCCCACTGGGGCCCTCAGGGTGGGACAGCTGTGTGAAACCCTGCATCCCAGAAGGTGGTCACGGGACATTGCGCATCCTGGCTGCACGAGAGGGGGTCACGCACTTTATTGGCGGCATGAGCATTACACGGTGTTTCAGCAGGAGTGGGGTGGGGACTGTTGGTTTATGTTCACTTGAGTTGGCAATTGTATGTGTTATGAACATGTTTGCTGAGAGAGAAAATAAATCAGTCAGGGCCCCAGTGGGAGAACGAGTTTCCTTAGTTGGTTTAACTGAAGAGATTTAATGGATTTCTCTCAAAGGTATGGGTGAGGTCGAGGAAATCCACAGAGGGTAGTGCAGCACCCCGGGCCCGGCACCAGCGGGGAGCTGTTCTCACTCTCGGCTTGAAGGGGCAGGGAGAGGAGACAGTGCTCTTGTCTGTGAGTGAGAAGGCTGGGCCAGAGCGGGAAGAAATACCCCAACCTCTCTCTCCACCCGTCTCCCATGCTCATGCCTCCCATTGGCCAAACCCAACAGGAACCCACAGGGCAAGGGAACCAGGGTGATGGGGTCCAAAGGGGAAAGGGTCCCCTGGTGTGTAGAGCAGGACAGAGAAGGAGCTGGATGGGGTGGGGGCAGCAGTGGGAGACTCTCCAGCACAGAGAATAAGCCTCCGAATCCGTCCAGGCCTCGTTGCCAGCCCCGTGCCCCAGTGCAGGGCAAGCGGCCCATGTCTTGACAGAGGATCCCCCACTCCTGGCCTCCTAGTTGGACATGCAATGGGAAGACCTTACTTGCCTGACCTGGGTTCTCAATCCCAGCCCTGCAGCGGCCCTTGCCCCAGGGTGCTTTGGCAGGACCACTGCCCACCAACCCCCATAAATCTCAACTTCTGTGTGTAGCAGAGCCCCTGGGAGCCGTTTAATTTAGTCCTTAAAGAAGTTTCAAGTCTGCTTTCCCTTTGAGGGTCCCACTGGAACTGATGATATGTAATTACTGCTGCTTAATTGATATTCTTGGGGCTTAGTCATAGAGGTTTTAGGAGCCCTCGGGAGCATCTTTTCTGGCATGTCAGGAGCTTTTCCCACTGGGTTTTGTTGCCAGGGACAAGACGTGAGCTTTTGAGAAGGTGAATACCCTCATTTCCAGGCTTCATACTCATTTGTACTTTCTTTTTCTTTCTTCCCTCCTGGGAGGCTGTTCCAGGCCTTGAGGTCAGGGAGGTCCCCCTCACCTTTCTTTCTGATCACTCAGCCCCTTCCCCGATTTCACACCATGCCCTAGCTAGTCTGCACTTGCCCCTTAAGCAACAGTTCTTTAAGGCTGTCTGTATCAGAATCGCTTGGTAAAACAAAGATTTCGGGGTTTTTCTTCAGCTTTGCTAATTAGAGAATCCTTGTGCCCACTCGTGTTTGGTGGCCTATGCCCCAGACTGTGAGCAATGCCATGCTCAGAGCCTGGAGTGTGGACAGAGGAGTTCAGAATGGACCAGAGGGAGGGACAGGCACTTCCAGGGAGCTGGAAGAGTGTTCAGGGCTGGTTCAGCTCTGATAACAGGTGGTCAGGGTTAACCCACTCTTCCCTTCGCCCCCCAAGCAGGATTTGCCATACAGCATTCAGACTGTATACTCTCGTGCTAATACCTCATCTGTCCAAGTCCCTTCAGGCTTGGAAACTATAATTCTATGTGGAATGAAATACAGCCAAATTGATTTTTTTTTAAACACTAGTTAGGTTGTTTCCTGTTGTCATTAATAGGGGTATAAGTTGGGCCTGACAGAGACTTAGTGGCTTCTTGGATTTTCAAAATCCAAGTTTTTGTTTTTGTTTTTTTTTCTTTGTGATTAGCCCAAGTAATGAAGGCTATAAAACATCTTTAGTAAGTCCCTCGGTTGTAGATTTCACAGTTGTTTGTGCCTGGCATATATTAATTACCCCTGCGTGCTGGAGATTCATCACCGCCCAGCCTGGCTCACTTGCCCCCTTTCCTCTGCAGGAGATCTTGGGGGCCCTTGGAGTCCCGCTCCAAGTCCTGTTTCCAGGGGAACTCCATTTTCTTCTCTGGCAGAGATCAATCTCTAGGGAATTCCTCTCTATTGAAGCTTCAAGTGCCATTTTAAAAGCAGCGCTGTCATCTTCCCTAATGGGTGTTTTCCTTGGAGTCTCTGCTGAGAGTCGGGTGAGGAGAGAGGCGGCCCAAATGCTTTCTCCTTCTGGACTGGGGTGTATCTAAAATTCAGCCAGAGGGATTTTTTTAACATGTTTAGGGGAGCGGTACATTGAAGAGGAGGTAGAGCCCTTTCTTAAAAGAGGATTCTCTCATACCTGGGTGTTTACTCAGAATATTCTGCAAGAAAGCCATTAGGAGAAATTTTCCTTTTGTCTGAAGACTAGAGGTGTTACGAATTAGAGCAGGGGTGCCTAGGTGGCTCAGTCATTAAGTGTCTGCCTTTGGCTCAGGTCGTGATCCCAGTGTCCTGGGATCGAGCCCCACCCCCGGGTCGGGTTCCCTGCTTTGGTGGGAAGCCTGCTTCTCCCTCTCTCACTCCCTCTGTTTATGTTCCCTCTCTCGGTGGCTATCTCTCTCTCTCTCTCTCTCTGTCAAAATGAATGAATAAAATCTTAAAAAAAAAGAATTAGAGCAGAAGGGGAAAATGCAGGAATTCTCTTGGAACAAGGATGGATTATACGTTGTAAGATTGTTACTGAATTAGGGGATGTAGCAGGAACCCAGTCTTATTCAACTCAATATCTACCCCATTGCCTTGTACACGGTGGGGCTTTTATAAATACTTGTGAAGTAAACCTCATCTTTATTTGATTTTCATAGTGCTTGAGGACGTTAGATGAAGTAAAAATATAACAGGCCTTGGATTACACATACCTGCATTTAGGTGCCAGCTCTGCCTAGCTGTGTGACCAATGATTAGTTGTGTAACCCTAGACAGATGACTTAGCTGTTCTGTGCCTTTGTTTTCCTATCTGTAATTAGGTCCCTGCATTTAGGTCCCAGCTCTGCCTAGCTGTGTTCCTTAGCCTCTCTGATTCTCAGTTTCTTCACTTGGAAAATGGGTAGTAACTCACGGGGATTTTGTGAGAATCGAATGAGATAATGATCCACTTGATCTAGTGAGCATTCAGAAGGGGCTCAGTAAATGTTAGTTTTCTTTCTTCCTCCATCAGTGGTTCTCAACTCCAACTGCACATTAGGATCACCTAGGAAACTGAGAAAACAGTTGTTCAGGCCACACCCATTGAGACTGGGTTTCATTGGTCTGTGATGGGGATTTGAGCATGGGTATTTTTAAAAAGCTCCTGTAAAGGATACATTTTTTTAAAAGGTAAAATCATGAATCCCCATGCAAATATAAAATGAACACATGGTAAGGATTTATTTAACTTGTTAATTAAATGAAGGAACCAGTAAGATGTTATAGCTGGTTCAGATGACTCAACACACATTCTGTTGACCCTTGAACAACACAGGTTTGAACAGCACAGGTCCACTTACACACAGATTTTTGTCAATAAATACAGTACAGTCTGGTCAATATATTTTCTCTTCTTTATGACTTTCTTAATAACATATTCTTTCTTCTGGTTTACTTTATTGTAAGAATACAGTATGCCATACATATAACATACAAAATATTTTTTAATCAACTTTTTGTTGTCGGTAAGTCTTCCGGTCAACAGTAGGCTGGCTATTAGTTAAGTTTGGGGGGAGTCAAAAGTTATACCTGGATTTTCGACGGTGTGTGAAGGTCCGCTCCCCTAACCCCTGCATTGTTCAAGGGTCAGCTGTACATAGGCAATTGGGAATGCTGAAATTAATTTATAAATAGATGCAAAATCGGTCAGTATCAACAAGATAATAATCAAATAATTGCATTCCACTGAGCCAAATATATTTACATATCTACGGATAAGAATCATTTGCATTACCCTGTGCTTTCTACAATTTCCGAAGTTGTAAAATAGCTCAACCATAATGAAAGGTGCAGATCTCTACGAAGTCAGATGCCTGGACTAGCATGTGAAACGGGTCCCCCAGTAATCTGCTTTTGTGTCAATTTCTATCTCTTTCACATTTCCCCGGGGCTTCTGGTGTGCAGCCAGGGGAGACCCTGTCCTAGAGGTTTGTATATAGTGCTGTTGTCACACTGTATTGTAGCAATCGATTATGAGTTGTCCCACCTATGACAGAGAAGTCCTTAGGTAAAGGGTTCATGTTCTATTTGTATTTGTAGCTCAGCACCCAGCACGTTGCCTGGCTTACAATAAGTGCTGAAAAACTGTTTGTTCAATCAGTAATTGAGTTGGATGATACCTCTAAGAAGTAAGCAGGACATGTCGTATTCTCCCATCTTCTGATGAGGAAATTGAAGCTTCCTCCAATCAAGTCCCACAATTAGCTTGTGATAAGCTTGCGACTCAAACCCACTCATCCCTTTCCTCATTCAACCTTACTTCATTCAACAGCTTCTGAGTCCCCACTGCATACCAGTCACCGGGAGTGGTGACCAGTCTTTGCCCTCGCTAGGGACCTCACATGGAGCACCACGTGGCTTAGAGGGCATGGGCCAGAATGCCTAGGTTGTGACTTGTCCTCAGCAATGATTAGTTATGTAACCCTAACTGTTCTGTGCCTTTGTTTTCCTATCTGTAAAATGGGGAAACCTACCATAAAAGGATGAAATAGGGTAAATATGGTGCAAAATGTGTTGCACAGTTCCTCATGCTTATAATCATCTGCGACCACGAGCCTGCGAATCTGTTAAACAGTGGCAGGTCCTGGGCTGCAAAAATGAGGAGAGCTCGGATCCTCTGCTGTTCAAGAAGCTCTGTCTGGTGGGGTAGGAAGAGCCTCGGATCATTGTCAGGGGACAGGGTAAGTGCAGCCGTAGGGGTGCTGGGTGGATTGTGGGAGCACAGGGGAGGGGTTGGGAGCCGGAGAGCAGGACTTCTGGGGAGCCGGGTCTTCAAGCATTAGCAGTATTCCCACTTAGGGGACCCACTAGGAGGTCACTGCAGGTGGTGAGGTCAGAAAATGGGGAGCCCTGACCCAGGCCACAGCGGAAGAAGTGGGGATAGGGGATTAGGAGAGAGACTCGGCTGGAGGAACTGATAGGGAGTGAGGGCAAGATGGTGCCAAATCTCGTGCTCTCAGATGACCCCACACTGCCTTGGGTGGGAGGTTCTCTTTGCAGCTTTCTAACTTAATTCAAGGAACAAGTGAGTGCTGGGCTACATCCCAGAGAAGCAGGCCTTGCCCACCCCATAGGAGAGGGGGCCGTGCACTGGCATTTTTCTGGGCTGCAGAGCCCCATTAAGGAGGACTAGTACTCAGGATTAATTTTTTATTTTGGCAATTACTGCCCAAGTTGAAAAAACATGTTTATGTATTCAGAAATATTCACAATTTATTTAAAATATTTATCATGCACCTGTCTGTCTTATTCACTTTGTACAATTGGTATCATGTTTTCCCTTCATGAAGCATAGAGCGCATTGCTTTTACACTCGGTCTTTTAGCCCCACGTCCCTTTTTTGAAACAAAATCTTACCAGAAATGTCCAGTGTATTGAATAGATGTAAGGGATAAAAAAAAACGAGATGTAAGAGAGTGACGGCCAGGAACCATGTCCCCACTGCCCTCCTCCACAGCACAGGGAGACCCTGAGATGCTCAGAGCCCTGTGGACTACAGTCGAGCCCGGTGGTTGTCCGAAGGGAGGTCCCCGCACCGGCGGCACATTTTTGAGAGATGCCGATTCTCAGGCCTCACCCTGAATCTATAGAATCAGAACGTCTGGGAGTGAGACCTACGATCGGTATTTTAACAAACCTTCCCAGTGATTCTGATGCTTAGACCTGGGAGTGACTTGCCTTAAGTCATTTGGGGAGTTTAATGGGATTCAACTATTGAGTGCCTAATGTGTGTAAAATTCTAGAGTATCTGCTACAGGGGATACCAAGAAAGTTAAGTCCATGTATTAGTTATCTGTTGCTATGTAACAAATTAGCCCAGAGTTGAGCAACTTAAACAACAGGGTCATGAATCTGGGTGCAGTTTTGTGGGGTCCTCGACCTCGGGGTCTCCCATAAGGCTACGGTCAAGGTGCTGGCCAGGGCCTCAGTCATCTCGAGCTTCTGGTGGGGCAGGGTCCACTTGTAAGTTCTCTCAGTAGTTGTTGACAAAATTCAGATTCTTACAGGTGGGCTGGCTGACAGCCTGGCTCCTCACTGGCTGCCCTCCTCCTGGCCCGAGGCTGCCCTTAGTTCCTTGCCACACGGGCCTCTCCATAGCACAGCTGGCTTCCTTGAAGTGAGCAAGCAAAAGAGAGCGAGAGAGGGTCCCAGAGACAGAAGTCATGGTAGTTTATAACACAATTTGGGGAGTGGCTTGTGCTCTATTCTGTTCATTCGTAGTGAGTCATGAAGTCTAGCCCACCTTCAAGGGGAGGGGATTACACATGGGCAGGAGGTGGAGATCTTAAAGATCCCACAATCCCTTCTTCTGCCCTTTCATTTATAATTGTGGCATCAGATAAGTATACACCTAACTGTGGCATCGGTCAGAGAGGGACGGTGGTCAGGGGGGAGCACAAGTTCAGGGGTGGTTCAGAGGGAAGTAAAACTCTCTGGGTGGAAGAATTGGGAAGGCTTCTTGGAGGAGGCAGCATTAACAAAGGATTTTGAAGAAATGGAGGAATTCCACAAGCAGAAAGGGGAATACTCTGCTCAAGTATTCAGGTATCAAAACCTTACAACTTGGGTGGAGCCTAGATAGAGGAAGTGAGAATATAGCTGAGGATGGAGTTGGAGCCCTAGCGGGGATGGTTTCCATTGTTAGATGGAGGAACTCTCAGCCAGGGGGTAGGGGACAGGGACCAGAAGCATGGCTTCCATTACTGCTGGGGCCTGTACTGAGGGGCTCTGAGCCCAGTGCTCTCCCCTGCCCCACCAGCCTGGCCCTGAGGTCCACACCCCATTTTCTCTTGCAGTTCGGACGCACCGAAGTCATTGACAACACACTCAATCCCGACTTTGTGCGCAAATTCATCGTGGATTACTTCTTTGAGGAGAAGCAGAACCTCCGTTTTGACCTGTAAGTGGCAGCTGGTGCTGAGGATGGGGCCGAGGAACCCTAGATGGGAGGAGGGACCGTAGGACCCGGGCTGGTAGTAGTTTCCCGTACCAAGGCAGGGGAGGGGTGCCGAGGCATTAGAGGGAGCTCAGGTTTGGCCTGGGATGAAAATGACAATTAGCTGAAGTCCAGCCCCACCCTCATCAGGAGATGGAAAAAAGGTGGGGAGAGAGAATAGAGGCTCCCCACCATTTGTCTCCATTAAGTGTGGGAGGGCACTGAGCAAGCCACCTGATTCTGGGGGCTAGACCTCGGGGGCTTCCCGGGAGTCTTTTTCCCCGCAGGTGACGGGGAGGTCCCCATGGACCTCTCTCTCTGTCCGAGCTTATTCTGGGAGAGGGTGCCCTCGAGGTTCCCTTCTTGCAGAGGTAACCTGACTGATGGGGCCCAGGGCATGTGCGTGTGTCTCACAAAGGTGCGGAGTGCCCCTCCACTGAGGTTAAAGATGATGATGGGATTTCAGCCTGGTGAGCAGGTGGGGGAACCTTGTTTTGTTGTTTTTCCAAGGCGTGGGGTGTTTAGAAAGGACTGTATCCCAGAGAATTGTGGACAGAGTGGGCCAAAAGGGGGTTGGGGGCTTGCAGGAGCAGAGGAAAAAATGCAGTGGAAGGACGTAACTTTGGAGGGACCGATGGAAGACTTGCAGCCCATTGTAGAGCAGTCACCATTTGGGGACATTTTGGAGAGAGAAAGTGCTAGAGCAGGGGTAGAGTAAAAATGACTGCCCCTCAGCAAGAGGCATTTGGGCCTGGATGGCCAGTTGGGGTGGGGTGGAGAGGGTGAAGCTGGACGAAGGGCTGCAGGGGCGGCTCCAGGTGAGCAGGCTCCAGGTAAAGGGAGGGCCCCAGGTGCAGGTGGAGTGACGTTCTTGAGTGACAAGGCCCCAGGTCAGTCTGGGCAGGCCTGGGCAAGGTGAAATCATCAGGGAAGGTCAAAGGCAAGGTATTGAGCTCCAGGGGCACCTCGCCTTAGTGGGAAGGTGGGAGAACAGGCAGTGAAAGGCAAGGTGGCTTAGCCACCTGATAACCAGCCAGGGTTGCTGAGCAAGTTTATTTTATTTTTTCAGTCTTTAATGAGCTATAACATATACATGGTGAAGTACACAAATCTTCAGAGTCCATCCCATGATGCATTTTTATATCTGTTTACCCTCATGTAACCATCACCTGGATCAAGAGACAGAATATGTCCGGCACCCCACAAGGCTCCCATGTGGGCCTCCCAGCCGTTACTCCCAGAAGTATCCTACTGTGTCAGAGCCTGTATTTAGGGGTGTAGGGGTCCCGACTCAGCTCAAGGACCCCAGCAGTTCTGGGCAGGATGCCCCAGCTGTTTTTCCCATCTCTGTGTGTTCCCTGCAGATACGACGTTGATTCGAAGAGCCCTGATTTATCCAAACACGTGAGTTCTACCATGACTGCCCAGAGATTCTGAAGCTCTCTTCAAATGCCAGAGTCTGGGTCATCCTCAGGCTTCACTGCGACGCAGACCATGTGTCTGATGCTGCTTCTGGTCATTTCCGAGCCCGCCCACTTCTAGCCATTGGGGTGATGGGGGAGGTGGGGTGGCTGTGGGCAGAGTGGGTGACACTGGTGTTTTCTGTACCCTGGGCGTGCAGGATTTCCTGGGCCAGGCCTTCTGCACCCTCGGAGAGATCGTGGGGTCCCCTGGGAGCCGCCTGGAGAAGCCCCTCACGTAAGTGTAGGTGGGAGTGGGGCCTGTCTGGGTTGCTTCCCCAGGGATGGGCCAACCTCCCGCCCACCCTTAGCTCAGGGTAGGGGAGCAGCAATCCGCCACGCGTGGGGGGTGATTAGGAATAAGGAGACCCCATGGGCCCTGCCCTTGCAGGGCCGCTAACCCAGTTAACTTAGAGGGACCCAGGTTTAGTTATTAGAGCCCCATGTTCCTGGGACGGCCGGAGGCACTATCTAGCCCACCCCTACCGCCCACCCTCGCCAATGTATAGCGGAAGGAATCGAAGCCCAGAGAGGGGAAAGTGACTTGCCCAAGGCCACACGGCTAAGAAGTGGGAGAGCTGGGATTTGAATTCAGGGTTCTCCTCACATAGCATATCCCTCAGATTGTTTACCCCTTGCTGTAGGCCAGAGGTGGGTATGGTGAGGCGCTCCTCATCTCGCCTTGCCCCCCCGACGATCTGCATTATAGGGCTGTAAGTGCTTTTAGGGAAAAGCTATTCCTCTGGGCAGGCTCTGGGATGAGGAATCCCAAGGCTTCTTACAGTGGAGCCTGCGGGCGGCTGTAGGCACCAGCCAGGGCTGGCTGGGTAACAGGGGTGCCCTCTCTTGTCCCTGTTTCTCAGGAAGCCCCAGGGGCAGAACCCAGACAAGAGGAGCCTGCAGACTGGGACAAGCGTCCCGGCCACGTGGCAGGGTGGGCAGGAAGGGGATAGCAGGCCAGGCTGGGCCTCAGCCCCACGCTTGCTTCTGCCAAATTCGCACTGGATGCTGTCCCCTCGCCGTGATGGAGAAGTGCTGAATGTGTCATTGTCGGGGAGGGGGGTTTCTCTCCCAGGCCCTTGTCTCTGACCCGCAACAACTGTATGGTAACTTCCGAGCCCCCAGAGAGGCCTCTCTGTCCCTGAAAAGGTCTCCTTCTCTGGGTTCACAGAAAATAATGATATAAACTATCATTTATTGAAAATAGGGAACAAACCCAGGTTTGTAGGGCTCTGACATTTATGGAATCTGGGGACCTCAGAGTGAGTGTGTGTGTCTGCCCCTCTCAGCTCCCAACTGCCTGGGTCAAAAGCCCGCTTGTCATTTGGGTCTCTTTCCTCCCTGCTGTCACCCGGCCCACCTTTGGGGGACAGGCACACCTGCTTAGGGGGGGGATTGAGGAAGACCTCCACAGGAGATGGCTGGGGAGGCGAGCCTTGGGGATGGTAAGCAAGATCTTGGAGACGATGGGCTGGTGAAGGAGGGGGACCTGTTTCCCCCACTGAAAACGTCACGTGTCTCAGTCTCCCGGCTAGCCCCATGCACAAGAGTTCCCTTTCACGGGGCGTCTCTTCTGGGCCAGACCGCCATCGGCTTCTCAGATCTCATGGGATTCTCTCCGCAGTCTCCCCATTTCACAGTCCAGCCACTGAGGCTTGCAAGGTGGAGCATGGTTCTCAAAGCGCAGCAGGCTTCGGCGTCATTGGAGGGCTTGTTAAAGCACAGATTACCGGGCTCAAGCCACCTGCCCCTTAGTCTGGTGTGGGGCCTGCGAACTTAGATTTCTAACACATTCCCAGGGATGCTGACGGCGCACACTTTGAGAACCCCTGAGGTAGAGTCACCCAGCACTTCACAACAAGGTTTGGAAGACCTCTCCTTCCTCTGGCCTGCAGCTCTTGGTCCTGTTTTGATGTTTGATCCAGAATAGATACCTGTCTCCATGAATTCCGATGCCAAGTGCTATGGCCTCTCAGGATGGGGGTGCTTGACTCATGGCACCCTCTCTCTGCCTCTCTCTCTACAGGATAGGAGCATTCAGCCTGAATTCCAGGACAGGCAAACCCATGCCAGCGGTGTCCAATGGGTAGGTCAGCAGACATCTCTGGCCCTGGAGTCCTCAGACATCCAACCGGCTCTGCAGAGGGGGCCTCAGAGTCTAGGCCCGGTCTCTGCTCCCACCACTGCGCCTTCAGCCCTGGTCGGTTGAGGGCAGGGGCGGGAGAGAGAGGGCCACTCTGCAGCCGGCCCCTCCCCCACCGGGCTGGAGCTCCAGCATCCCCAACCCCAGTGGCCCATGGGACTTTGGGGAGCAGGGTGGGGAGCAGAGGTAGGGGCTGCTTCCAGTGGTCAGCAGGGGCTGGACACTTGCCCTTCCTCTCTCCCTCCTACCCCTCGCCTTTCTCCCCTCCCTCTTTCCCTCCCTTCTGTTTATCTCCTTACCCCACTTCCCCTCCACTGCTTGCACTGCTGGATGTGAGCCTCCTCGTGGAGTAGATTCTGCTAAATCCTCACTTTTTGTATTTGCTCACCGGCTGTGCTGGGCCAGCCTCACTCCCCTGGCCTCCACACTGACCGTCTGCTTTTGGCCAGCTTCATGCAACTATATGCAACAAAGACAGCGCCCCCCCCCCCCCGACTCATTCCCTCTCCCCCTCTCCTGGGTGGAGAGAGGGCCTTCACCTGAGGGTGTGGGGTGGGGCAGGATAGGGAATATCTGCCGCCCCGGTGACCAGCCTGGAGGTGCGTCACACTGATGAGCATTTTGGCTGAGTAAGCAAAGCTCCCCCGGCCTTGCTGAGAGCTCCCAGGCGCTGGGGTCCCAGCAGCCGGACCGGCTACCGGGGCTGCTGGATATGGGAAAGGGGCCTCTGGGGGCCCTGGGTGCTCACAGCCCAGGCGGGGTGTGGATGCTGATTTACACTGAGAGTATGGAAGCAGCAGTCGGATAGGGAGCTGGAGTCAGGGAGAGAAGCAGAGAGTGAGGGCCAGAAAGGCAAAGGGAGAGAAAAAGGAAGGCCCTGAGCAGGTGGGAGCTGGTTCGGTCTGGAGGGGAGGGAAGGGAAGATGGGAAATCAAAGAAGGGCCCAGAGGCAGAGGGAGGAACAGATGGAGAAACAGGGGCGGAGGAGGCTGGTGTGAGGATTCTGTCTCTTGGTCAAACAAATCATATCTTTACACCCAGGGGGCGGCCAGACCAGGGCTGGGGCACTTTGCTCAGCTGCCCAAGTCTAGGGGCACAAACTGGCAGGGGAACCTCCAGATGTAGCCCCTGCTCTGCTCTCCTGATGTGGAGAGATCTGGGCTGTCTCAGCCTCTGGGGCCGGCTCCCTTGCCTCCTCTGCGTGAGAGCCTCTCCCTCCAAAAGCTGGCATTGGGGAGAGCTCCATCAGTGGTTCTCAAAGTGTGTTCTGTAGACAGCGTGCTGGGAGCCTCGAGGCTGGCCCGAGGTGTAGGGCTGGATTTTAGCAGCTTGGTGAAATTGCGAAAGAAAGGCAGGGAGGGAAATGATGCTCCTTGGGGGCCGTTTTTGTGCCATGCACTGTGTGTGCACATCCTGACTAATGGAGCCTACAAACACACTCATTCTATGGGCGAGGAAACCGAGGCTCAGAGAGGTACAATCATGAGTCCAAAGTTAAGCAGCTGCTGGACAACGTGACATTTTTTTCTCCTTCCCAGTGGCCCCTGGCCGCACTGGGAACCCCCAACTCCGGGTTCATCCCAAACACTGGAGTGGGATGGGCTGGTGCTTGGGGGAGGGGGCCCTCCTGACCCAGGGAAGAGGTGGTCCAGATCCCCTGGGAGAAGCCCCACCTTGGGAACTTGACCTCCTGGAGGGGTTCTTGGGTGGGCCGACTTCATGTCCTGGTTGTCCACCTCACTGAGGAGCTGCATGGATGGCCAGGATCTCTCTTCCCTGGAGAGACCCCAGCCAAGGAGTTTAAGGGGAGGTAGCCGTGGGAGAGAGCCTGGACAAGCGGCCACCAGGAGGATACCAGCCCTTCTGCTTAACTCCCTCCTGCGGCTTGCTCTCCCACCCATGATAAATCAGAGTGACTCAGAGCTGAAATGTTCCAGGACTCTGGGGGTCAGCTGGGTGCAGGGTGGGGTGGCTGGCCCACGAGGTCTTTTGCCCACAGAAGTGGTCTTTGGATGGAAAGTTTGAGAACCACTGGTCTGGAAGCCTCCGGGTGAGTCTGGATGCTTTTCCGCTTCTAGGATTTTCATTGCAGACACTACCCTTCCTGGCGGGCTCTTGGGGAGCAGGGGGCGGGGCAGCTCCAGGCCTGGGGGGCCTGGCCCAGGAAGCAGTGCCCTAGGCCACACTGCCACAAGTATTTCAGGAGACTCTGTCTTCTCAGGGGCTCTGGGCAGATCTGCTGGAATGGGAGGGGGGAGGATGAGGAGGGCCGATTCAGGGAGTGTGCAGGTTTTGTGTCTGTCTTTGTCTGGCTCTCCATTCTTTCATCTTCTCCTCTCCCAGTGGTGTCCCAGGGAAGAAATGTGGCACCATCATCCTGTCCGCCGAGGAGCTGAGCAACTGTAGGGTGAGTGGCAGGGAGACACGGGGATAGGACCTGGTGGGGGTGGGGGTGGGGGTGGAGCAGTGACAGAGGGCAGGGCATGTGTCCCCCCGGGTCATATGCGTCCTTGGAGGGAATCTGGGGAAGACAGGGCTCCCCAGTTTCACCTGGCTGTCCTAGAATTCTGTAACATCGGAGCCAGAATGTTGTCTCCTTTTATAGCTGAGCCACCTGAGGCCCAGAAGGGACGGAACACGCCCACAATTAGCGGCAGAGCCGGCTGGGCCCTGGTCCCCTGCCTTCCAGGCTAGGGCTCCTCCATTCCCCGTCATGGTCCCCTCTCCCCAAACCAAGACTGCTTTGGCTTCAGCCCTGGCAGCAGAGGGGCTTTTTCAGTCGTGAGCTTGGGTGCTTGGCAGTTAGTTGTCATGTTTCACTTTTAGCTCTGGAGTAGTGTGACACCCTGCATGGGATTGAGGGAGTGGGGATGCGTGGTCGGGGTGTGCGTGTTGCGAAGCCAGAGGCTGCAATCCCACGCAGTCCTTGGTTTTGCTTCTTCTGTGGGACTGTGGAGAAGCAGGACGTGGGGTCAGCGGAAAGGGCAGCCGAGCACACCGACGAGGGGCCCGGGGGACCCGGTGGCCAATAATAACGATGAAATACAGTAACAATGATAGTTATTATTTGCCGAGGGATGGGCATTTTGGGTGAGTTGTCACTACTCCCGACAATAATCCGAAGAGGTAGGTACTGTTGTTGTTCCCATTTTATGAATAAGGAAACCGAGGCTCAGAGAAGCTAAGCCATCTGTTCAAAGACAGTAAGTCGTAGAGTCATGGTTCTAAACCAGGTCAACCCGATTCTAAAACCTTCTAAAATCGGGGCTCAACCGGATTCTAAAACCTTCTAAAACCGGGGCTCATGCCCAGGCCTGCATGCCTCTTAGGTTAATTAGGAGCCTCAGGTAGGAGTGGGTGGGTGCTGGGGAGAGAAGGACGAGGTAGCCAGAGTATGAACACAGGACCAAGCCTAGGGGAACCTGGGAACCCAAATTCACATGGGGCTCAGGTAAGAGAGCCTCGGAGGGAGGGAGGAGGAGAAACAAGATTTTCTGACCTTCCTGGGAAGTCAGTGCAGCGATGGTTATTTGTTAGCTATAAGTACTTGCCATATTAGAAAATAAAGTCAGTATATTAAAAGTATATATATTAATTCACTTAAAAATAACAACAGGATCCATTGTTATCCACCAACATTTGGATAACATCCAAATGTTATCCATTACAGGATAACATAAATAACAACTTTTTTGAAAAATAACTGTATTTTCCAAAACAAAAGTCGTTTAGTGAGAAGAGTTGCCCTTGTTTTGCAAGGCCTTGTTTTTGCACATTTCCTTAATGTCAGGCTGAACGGAAGAGTCTCATATCTGCTTCTGCAGTCAATCTATTGTGATATCACTGTTGAGTAACTTCTAGAAAACTCCATGTCTTATTGACATTATTACGAAAAGAGCTTTGGCCTCACGGACCCTTGAGGGTCCCTGGTCCATGCTTTGAGAGCTGCTGCTATGGGAGTATAAATTGTTAGCCAAGATTAATTGAGCAATTATGCTGAGCCACACATTGTCCTTAAGGGTTTACACGCGTCGGCTGATTTATCCGTATTATTATAATATATGATGTAAGGCTGTAGGTAGTATGAAGTATTATCGTATCTGATATCTTATGGTTTTTATTTTATGGGGAGGTTAAATGACCGGCCCAAGGTCACATAGCCACTGGGTAGAAGAGATTTGAAACCAGGCAGTCTGGTTCTAGTGCCAGGGTCTTTAACTGCCAGGCGGTGGGGTCCCCAACTCGGGGGCTGCCAGTGGGAGAATAAGACACAGAATTGCAGTATGGCGATGACCACATCAGCTTATACACAAGTACTCATTCTCTGGCTTCTCTGTTTACCTAGGTGGGTCTGGAGGAACTTGACAGCAGGGCTGAGGGCTTGGTGCGCGGTAGGCGCTCCGGGAGATCTCTCAGGAATCTGTGACTGAACGATTGACCAAATGTTTAGCAGCAGCAGATGATAATGGAAACTCTTACAAGTGTATATGCTGACCATCCAGAAGTTCCTGGGGTTCAGACAAGGGAGAGAGAACCCAGCTGACATTATGGTAGAGCTATTTAAGCTCCCTGAGCCTCAGTGTCTCCACCTGTATGTTGGGGCTGATAGGGGTGCCTTGTGGTGAGGATCGGAGAAGTTCGTGGAGGTGGCTGGGCCAACAGGTGCCTGGGGAAAGATGGAATCTGCATTCCTTGAAGCCTAACGTGGGGTTGCTCCCCCGGCTTCTAGCTCAGCTAGTGACCTCCTCCCTAGTTGCTAATTAAATCGGGTAATAGAAGCTAACGTGCTTAGGGAATTCTAAAGCTCCCAGACAATGCTGGGTGCTCTCCTTGGTCTGGTTTTCCGGGATTGGCAAAACAGTCCGTGTTTAGTATTTATTACGCGTCCCCCCCCCCCCCCGCTCCTTCCCCATCCCGCCTCCCCCTCCTTCATCCAGGGGTGGTAGCGGGTTTTCCTTGATCTAAGCTGTTCCAAGGCAAGGAGGTGGGGGCTGGGCTCCCTTCCTTCCTCTTGAAATTGTCAGCTCCTTTTCTTTTGGGGCGTCTTTGGCTGCGTTCTGTCTTTCTCTAGAATACTTACAAGGAAAAGAGACTAATTCCCAGCATCTGGCTGAATGAAAATAATTACATCTGAACTGCTTTGCTTCTGTGTTCCAGCTCTGCATTCAGTGGGAGGATCAAAGGAAGAGGGTGGAGTCTGGGGGGTGTTGTTTTTTTTTCCCCCCTTACCAGAGCAGGGCTTTCTGCTCAAGTGAATGCATTCTGCCTAAGTAGACAAACCCTCCCTCCATCCACAGTGTGGGCGGTTGGGGACGAGCGAAGGACCGGAGTGGACTCCGGTGGGTCGCCAGCACGCTTCGATAGGTTATGCAAAAAGCCTTGCTCATCGAGATTTTAAATACCAAGAAAGTTGCAACAATCAGAATTTGATCCAAAATATTATTCAGTGATACTTGATGTTGACGATGATGAGCTTAAGCTCCTGAAGGGCCTCTGAGTCATCAAAGATTTAATTATGTTCAGCCTAAAACCGTCATTATTCCCTGTCATACTGACCAACATTTGCATAGTCCGCACAGTTGACCTGAGCCCCTCATGTTCACAGTCTATTTGATCCTCACCGCAGGGCCGGGAGGTGGGGAGGGGTGAGTGCCCCCAGACCACAGATGCAGAGAGGTTGAAGTGCCAGCCTCAGATGGCTGAGCTGTGGACTCCTAATCCTCAGAGAGTCCTTCCCTCACCCGCAGTGAAGCCATAAGCTTTACGGTGCATGGAAGAGCCGCGGGCTTTGTGATCTTTGTGGGGCCAGGAACCTTCACCGGCCGTGGTGAGTGGCTGGGCTTCTAGAGAGTTCCTGGCCAGATAGTGCATCTTCACTGCCTCCCAGTCAGGTTCCTATATACACTGGCAAGAAGGTAGCTCACCTCTCACAAGCCAGGGGAGTCAAAGCTTTTCACTTGTAGCTGCCCCAGGGCCCCACCCCCCACCCCTCAGCTATCACCAGCTTGCTCATGTGTTCATTCATTTGTTTTAGCAAATATGTCTTGGCTCAGTTCTTGACCCCCCTCCCAGAGTTTCCAATTTAGTGTGAGAGACAGAAATGCCAACCAGCAATCACGGTACAGCAGGGGTCCTTAACTTCATCAGACCCATTGCCTCTTTTTTTAATAACAAGTAAATTTTATAGCACTCTTTACTATCCTGAAGGAAAATCCATGGATAATACCATAGAAGAGGCCCAAATACCTACAGGTGAAGGAATAAGCCCTTGCGGCTACCTGGAAGAAGATGGGTCCAGGCAAAGAGAACAGCTGTGCAAAGGCCCTGGGGCAAGGAGATAGTGATGAGTGACACTGGAGAGGTGAGAGAGTGGGTGGGGGTGGGAGGCTAGATGGCGCGGGACCTTGTAGCGGGCCTGCTTAACGGGTTTGAATCTTGATAAAGTCAGAACTCTCACTGTTCTCAGGACAGACATCAGGGAGACCCCAGTGTTTCCATGTGGGAGCCTAGGGAAGAGTCCTGGGAGAAAGGGAGAAAGATAAGGAGAAAGAGGTAAGGTAAAGCAGGGGGAAGCAGTGAAGCTTTTCTGAGGCTCAGAAGCATGCAGGTTGGTATTTGGGAAAGATGTGTGTTGTGGCTAGCACAGACGCGTGATCCACGACCAGCAGTCACACAGCACCCTTTTACAAGTTAGTTTGTAATTTTTTTTTTTTTTTGGTCTTAGAAATCATCCCTCTGGTTTAAAAAAAAAACAACAAAAAAGGAAAAAAAACAAAACAAAACATTTTTTCCTGATGCTAAAAGATAACATGTTCATAGTGGACATGACAGAAAATACAAAGAGATAATCATTGTTCACATTTTGGTGCATTTGCTGCATTTCCTCCTTCCTTCTAGGTGTTTCTGTGTATAGTTTTTTCCTTCTAATTAGTAGAATGTGGTATCCAGATTTATATTCCCCTGTCATTAGATATTCTTTGAAAACGTATTTAATAGCGATATATTATGCCTCCATTATATGGATGGCCATAATTTATTAAATCTATTCTCTTATAGGAAACAGTATTACTCACACTGCTGTGAATATCTCCTCCTAACCAAATCATTCCATTTTTCTTTTGAACTTTAGCTGATGGATTTTGGTTAGTATTCCAGACACATAGGCTCCATGCGTGGGAGGGAAAATGGTCAATCTGGGGTTTTCAGCGTCTGAATGACCAAATCAACAGATGCACAGCTGATGAGATTGTTTGAGAAGTCAGTCATTAAGACGGCAGAGAAAACCCAGCTTGACCCCCACATGGTTATTACGGTCAATGTGTAGTGACAGGCCCGATCTCCTAGACCAACTGCTACACCCACCATCTGTGTTCGAATCAGCTCTAACCTATGGGGTCTTCGTGGATATCCCAAAACGCCTGCATCCCAGGCCCCCTGCTTCTGAAGTCTTATCCTGGTGAGCTGGGGCTCTGGGCCCTTCTGTGAATGTGGGAGCCCTCCCAGAGGTTACAGCTCACAGAATCACTCTCGACTCTGGGTTGTGTTCCCTCCTGCTGGCATGCTGAATTCAGAGTTGTGGCTAATGATTCTTTATCTTTTTAATTGATATCTTTTTTTCCACAAACTTTGAAGAGAAGCCAATAAATGTCATCATCATGGTTCCATCATCTACTGAAAAGTTCTTTTTAGGGTGTAGCGTGTGAGCAGGAGGGCAAAGTGGTTAAGAACTTGGGCTCTGGATCCAGACCAAATGCCATTGCTTACTAGCTATGTGACTCTGGGCAAGTTACTTGACTTTTCTGTGCCTCCGTTTCTTCATTTGTAAAATGGCTTTATTTGAATTGTGAATGGTTTATTTGTCATGGGTTTTTGCATTGATTTTGATTTTTCAAGGTGTCACATTAAAATCTTGATTTTGATGACTGGGCTTTTGGGCACCTTCTAAATTTTAAGGCACTTACCTTACTCTTACTCTGATCCTGGAGCATGCCAGCAAGACCCACCCAGCTTCGGTTCTCCCTTCCTGGGTGTTGCTACCCTCTCCTGGTCTTCAGCCCACCTGCTGCCCTCTGGGCCTGAACTCTGACCTCCTGGGTCAGGGAGGGCTAATGCTCTGGAGTGAAAGGCTGTTTGCTATAGTCTCCCCAGCAGCCTGATTAACATGCGGAAAGATGCAAATTGAGGCAATCCTGCTGTTTTAGAAGAACTTAATATGTTTTCTAAAAAGATAGGGCAAAAAGGCAGAAATTGCTGGAAATTATATATTGCAGGAGTTGTTTATCTTCTCCACAGTTGATCCCAGAGATGCTTCTGGTTTGGGAAGAGCATTTCACGTGCACAGAGAGCCCCACCCTCCAGCTGAGGCTTCAAACAGCGGGACCTCTTACTTAGCCAGGATTGACTGCTTCCTAATCCTGCTGGCCCAGTCCATCTGTTGCCACTCCCCAGACTCTTCCTGGGGTCCAGTCACGAACCTACATTTAAGGGGAGCGGTCAAAGCCTTGTCTGTGTGATATGACTATTGACATAACTCAGAGCCACCTTCAAAAGCACAGTCCCCGGGAGGGAGGTGGAGGGATGGGGTAACTGGGTGATGGGCATTAAGGAGGGCACATGATGGAATGAGCACTGGGTGTTCTACGCAACTGATGAATTGCTGAACTCTACCTCTGAAACTAATAATACACTCTATGCTCATTAATTGCATTTAATTAAAATAAAAATTAAAAAAAAAGCACAGTCCCCAGACGGCTGCGGTGCCTTGTCTCAAGGACTCCCCAAGGGGTGCGCACCCATGAGGGAAGAAGCTTGCCTTGGTCACAGCCTAGAAGTCTTACTGCAGGTCTCTTTTATCCCCATGGATTCAACAGTGGCACAACAGTACTGATGATCGCAAAGCTCTTTTGGTGAATGTTTCTGGGTCTAGATTGTGTTAGGGAGAGCAGATCAGGTTGAGCGGCAGAATAAGCTGCTAGCAGCGCCTCAAGGATTTGCCATCAGCGGGAATGAGGTGTGGCTCACTGGAGGATTTTTCCAGTTAGCTGAATTTCAGAGCCAGGCTTTTTTTTTTCCCCCTGTAATTTTAACTAGTTTGCACGGAGGAGGCCTTTCTAAAATGGATTTCACACTTCTCTGACTCCTCAAACTGAGGCTACAGAACATAATTAAACTTATCGGGATGATTTGGGGTCATCATTTGGAATCTCAGTTATTAAGCTTTGGAGCCAGACTGTCTTGTTCCAATCCCAGCTTCTCCTCCTAATAGCTGTGTGGCTTCGGGCAAGAGTGTTAACCTCTCTGGGCCTCAGTTTCCCCATCTTTAAAATGGGAATAATAATAGTTCCTACCTCTTGGGGTTGGTGAGAGGATTAAAGGAACTGATAGGCATAAAAATATCTGCTTGGCACAGATTAGGTAGAGCCCTATTCTACTGCCATTTTCATAGGTAGACACCAGTTAAACACTGGCGGTTGCATAGGGTTCAGCCCAAGAGTAGGTGGCGCTCCACAAGAGTTGGCTCCCATTCTTACAGCTGGGGCTCCATGCTCTGCACTGTGGACCGGTGCTTAACAAAGGCCCTTCGCTTTACTCTTCAGGATGGGGTCTCAGGGGCCCATTCCTACTCCATTTTTCCAGAAGAGAACACCCAGGCTTAGGTGACATCGCTTGCAACAGGCTGCTCAGCGGATAGGTGGCAGAAGTGCAGCTCCAAACACGTGGCCTTGGCTGAATGGTCCTGGGCGTAATGATCTGTTACGTTCTGCTTCCCTTCCTGATCTTGCAGGGCTTTGAGGGGTTCTCCTAGGAAGCGACAGTAAGAGCTTCTGCCCCTGGATTTTGTGGCATCGGTTTTGGTTGTTTCAATATATGTGTGTATTTTATAGTCAACCAGTGCAGGTTGTTGTGTGTGGCCTGCCTGAGTTCATTCAGGTGACCTCCAGATGGATGGGGTCACATTTGGAGTTCCAACCAAGCAGTATCCTGGGGAAGCTGGAGGGGGTCTGGACTCCCGGACTGTCCCCTGAGTGCCAGCCTCCCCAGTGTCGTCCCTGTCCCCTTATGCTCCCAGTGCCATCGGCATGGAAGCCTAAATTGCCTGGCATTAAAGGACAGTGTCATCGGCCTGCCCAGCAGGTCACTTGACGGAGAAGGAAACTGAGGCTGAGAGCCCAGAACTCAGGGAGCCTTGCTGGGCTATCCCCCCTTGCTGTCCTCAGCAGAGTCTGAAGGTCAGTGTTTTCTGGTGCCACAGCCCGCTGCCCCTGTGGGGAGGAGCGAGGGCCAGCTTGGTGGGCCTATGAGTGGTGCGGTCCTATAGGGCCTATGCTCGGTTTAATGCCCTGCTGTCACGTTTCCCCTTTCCCATGGGCCTCACCAATTCTATAGCCAGCACTGGGAGGAAGCCACCTGGTCCTAGGCCTCCTCCTTTTTCTGGGCCAAGGGATAGAGCTCCCCAGGGAGACATTTAAAATGCTCCCTCCCTCCAACATGGGATGGGATTGGAACTTTCTACTGTGGAGATACAGTGACTGCAGGGAGCGGGCTTAGAAGGTGAGAGATCTTTCTGGGAGGCTGAGGGAGAAAGCCCCGCCTGGGTGACCCTCTATGTGACCTTGGGCATATGACAGGATTTAAAAGCCTCGGTTTCCTCATCTGTAAAACGGAGAGAGTAGCAGAGTTACTTCATATGGTTGTTATGCGGATTCAGTGAAATAATGTGCGTAAACAGAAGGCTTCACATAGTGACTTGCATGTAGTAAGTGCTCCATAAGTCGGCTGGTCTCTTATTCCAGGTCTGATGTCCTAGGTTTCTCTGGAGGCTCTAGGATTCCTGGGGCTCCTAGGCCTTGCGAGCCCCCAGTCCAGCTCCTTCTTCTTCTCGCGTAGGCCACGAAGAAAGACATGATGAAAGTTGTCATTACCTGGGCCCCTCTGTGTGCGGGCCGCTGTGCCTCAGCCCTGCCCCTCCTCAGGGGCACTTGAGTGGGCACTTCCGGCCCAGGTTAACCAGAGGCCAGCCCCTTCTCGTCCATACCTGCCCCGGAGTCCGTCCAGAGAAACCAGGGAAGGGGGCCTCCCGAACTGGATTGCGCTCTCTTTCTCAGGGAGTGGAGTGGTGTGCCAGAAGGGACGTGACTTTGAAATCAGTTCATTCGTGTTGAATTGCCACTCTACCAGTTATCAGCTGGTGATCTTGGGCAGGTTAGCTGCTTCTACTCCCTGCTCCCTCATTTATAAAAAAAGCAACAAAGGATTACTTCAAGGGCTAAAGGTGATAAGGAGATCAGTGACTTGGCCATACATACGGTATCTAATAAATGTGTGTTGAAGGAACGAATGAGTGAAGGGAAGGATGCTCTGTGTTTGCTATTGTCAGATGTCCTTGAGGGAAGGCATTTGAGGGGGTGGGGGTGGGGCAGGGACAGAGGCCACACACATTGTGTGTACAGGGAGGGGCAAGTGTGCAAATACCTTGCACGTACAAGGCACCTGGTGTGCGCTATACAATGTTTCCAGCACTATTGTCATATTGACTCATTTCAACCTCACAACAAGCCTATGAAGTAGGCCGCTGGTACCCAATTTTACAGATGAGAAAACTGAGGCCAGAGAGGGTGGACAACTTGCTCTAGGTCACACAGCTAGAAAGGGATGGAGCTGAAGCAGGCAGCCTGGCTCCAGCAACCATATTCTTCCCCCCCCCCCCCCCGCAGCAATCATATTCTTAACCATCATACCATACCCACTCCCAAACCTTTGACCATGTCCTTCAAACATGCGGGAGGGTGCCTTTTCATCTCTGCCACTATTTTGGTCCTCACAGGCCTGTAGGACACTGACCTCACGAGATGGTCTTCCCCAATGAGAGGAAGGGGGCAGTGAGAGAGCTAGGTGACTTCCTGACAGGCCCTGGCCCTGAAGGGCAAGCCAGGCCCCAGGGACTAGACAACAAAGCTCTGAGCTCTGGCCACCTGGCAGCTGATTTGTCAGGATGCAGACCTTTCGGGTTGAAGAGGCCACGTGGGGATGGATGAAGAGGAGGACATGGGGGCATTTCTGCCCAGTGTGCTGTCAGCTGCCACAAACTGAGGAACTGGGGGCCGTGTGAGGGGAGGGGCCCAGCAATCCTCACCAGGGCCTGGCTACCTTCTTTGGGCTCTTGGGCCGAGTGTTGTGTTAGCTGGGGCCGTCAGCTCGTCATGGAGTCAGATCCCAGGGCTCTGCCTGGTGAACTTGGGGGAGTTGCTCCCTGCTTTGAGCCTTAGGCTCCTCAGCTGTAAAATGGGCCGTACCTACCTTAGAGAGTTGGTGGGCCTCTCACGGCTTAGTGGGTGTGAAAGTGATGTCTCATTTTTTTTTTTTAAAGATGTATTTATTTGAGAGAGAGAGAGAGCAAGGGGAGGAGCAGAGGGAGAGGGAGAATCCCAAGTAGACTCCCCACTCAGCGCAGGGGCTCAATCCCATGACCCTGAGATCATGACCTGAGGTGAAAGTAAGAGTTGGGCGCTTAACCGACTGTGCCACCCAGGAGCCCCAGTGATGTTTCATCTTGACAGTCTTCTTGGAACCACCCAGTGTGTGAGGGGATGAGGTGCTGTGGACAGAGCGAGGGCTCTGAGGTTGGCAGACCAAGCTCAGAGTAGCCTTGGGTGAGTCGCTTCACCTCTCTGAGCCACGGGGTAAAACAGTAATGGACTCACGCACATCAACACTGATGTACCTGCACTCTGCCAAGTGCTTTGCCTTTAGTCCTTGCAATAGCCCTTTGAGGTGGGTGCCGTGATCAGCCTTGTGTTACAGAGGGGAAACTGAGGCTCCAAGGGGTTGCCTCCCTTGTCTGAGGTTACACAGCTAGAAAGTGGCAGAGCCAGAATTCAAACTGGGGCAGCTGGCTCCAGAATCCACCCCCCACCCTGCCCCATACTGCTCCATCAGACCTGCCCAGTGGGGTTGTTTGAAGATGAAATGAGAACCCCCCAGTATTAGCCCAGGGCCTGGCCCTTGGTTGGTGCAGGGCAAATGTAACATGCTGTCTTTTAACCAGCTTGGTGCTCAGAATCCTCCTGTTTTCCAGGGTCTTGGGGCTGTGTTTCCATGGGGATTGGGGCACCCTCCAGCCGTCTCCTGCCTCACACCCCTGTTCTCCCTCCTTCCCACCAGGATGTAGCCACAATGCAGTTCTGTGCCAACAAGCTGGACAAAAAGGATTTCTTTGGGAAGTCCGACCCCTTCTTGGTGTTCTACAGAAGCAATGAGGATGGAACGTAAGTCCCCTGACAGCACTTCACTCCCTTTCCAGCATCAGGGATGGAGGGGTGTGGTGACCTTTCAGGCAGGGGGGGCTTGGACCCGCCTCTTCCCAGTGCTGCCTGAGCCTGCTGCTCACAATAGAAGCCGGGGCTCCTGGGTAGTGCCCTGACACGCGGTTGGGACCGGTGGGGGGTAGGGGCAGCTCCCAAGCCAGCAGTGCCATTCTGAGGGTCTCAGCAATGGTGGGTGCTAGGTATGTTGGAGGTGAGGGGAGTGGGCGAAAGCAGGGCTAGGGTGGGAACGAGGGGTTCCTCCGAATAGCCCCTTCCTTCTTCCACACAAATCAGCACATTTCTCGAGCCCACCCCTCCTCCACCCGCAGCCCTCTGAACACCCCACTACCACACGTGCTCCCCACCCAACTACCACACGCCCAGCATGGCAAATCCGGACCCTGTTACCAGGCCAGTCCCACACCTTGCCATAGGCTTCATTCAAAACCGCACGCGTCTTTAAAGCCCCCATTTCCTCCTCTCCTCTCCCTAATCTGGAAGCCACCCACAGTATGACGGAAACACACACAACACGTCGGCAAATGTAGGTCAGCCATGCACACAGATGCATAGATTCTAGGTTGAGGGTCTGGGGACCTCGGTCCACCCCACTGGCTTGCTGTGTGACCTGGGGCAAGTTATGCCCCCTCTCTGGGCCTGTTTTCTCATCAGGAAAATGAACGAGTTGGATTAGGCGGTCTCCACGGTCTCTTTAAGCAGCACAGCTGTGGGAAGCTGTGGCCACTTTGAGCTGGGATGCTGCAGAACCGGGAAGCGATGGGGTCAGGGAGGTTAATTAGAGAAACACGGCTGGAGAAGGGGAACTTGGAAGCAGGTTTGGAAGGAGAGGGAGAAAATGGGTCCATGGGGGAAGAGCAGGTGAATAACAGGCTAGAGAAAAGGGGAGTGCAAAGCAGGTGTGTCCGGAGCGGAGGGCGGAAAGGCTTCCTCCAAGTTCCCCTTGATTCTGGAACTCTGGGTGTGTGTGTGTGTGTGTTGGGGGGGGAGGGAGGAGCAGGGAGGAGGTGTGTTTCACAAGGAAAACCGATTTTAAAACCTGAACGAACAAAACAAGGGAAATTAGGTGTGATCATTTGAATAACAAAAGGAGTCTGTCTCACCAAAGGACTCCCAGCAGGCTTTCTTTAAATAATTCTTGTTGACTTTGACTTGATTTGAGGGAGGGAGGGAAAGGGCCGAGTGATGTTCCGGGCGCCCATGGGAATGTCCACACAGGTCTCCTCCAGAGAGGCGATGCCTGGTCAGGCCAGGTTTGTCTTGGAGGTGAAGGCCAGCTGGCCAGGAGAGAGGAATTTGGGGGTGGGAGCAGGGGAGGGCTGTGTTGCAAAGTATTTGCCAGTGATTGTTCTAGCAGAGCCTGTGTAGGATGGGTGCCGAGGGGGCAGGGAAGAGGGAGAGACTCGTGACTGACACCGTGAACAGGTGGGAGGTGCTGAGCGCAGGCGAGCCTCAGAGCCTCGCCGGGGAAATGCAGGGAGGAAGTGGGGAGGGGAGGACGCCAGCAAAAGGACAGTGAGCAGACCTCACTAGGCAGGACCGGGGTGGCCCCGGTAGTGGAGCTGTGGGCAACCCAGAGTGTTAAAAATGGCAAAGGAGCTGTCAGATGGGGGAGGCGATGGGAGTTTATTTGGGGATGAGTTTCACTTGAAGCACGGGCTGGATCTCTCCAGGAGGGGTCACCAAGGGCAGCTGGAGAAACCCACCAGAGGCCCCCAAAGGATGGGCCAGTCTGTGGGCACAGGTCAGAGGCTGACCTGGTGGAGGCAGGGTGGTTACCCAGAGTTTGAGGAGAGATGAGTAGGTTTGGGAGACATCCCCAGTTAGGAAGAGGTCAGGAGGAAGGTCGATGATGGAACCCAGGGAGTGGAATGTCCTGGAGGGAAAGGGGAGGAAGCATCTTCAGAGCACGCACTGTCCTGCTGGCCCTGTACCTACTTTGTCTTCTTCAGTCCCAGTCACTCCTCTGGGAGTAAGAATGTGGCAGAGGGCTCCGCTGGGCTGCCTACTGTGTACCTTTAGGCAAGTCTCTTAACCCAATGGAACTTTCTGGAATGATGGAAATGTTCTGTGTCTCGCCGTCCAGTACAGTCGCCACTAGCTACATGTAGCTGTTGAGTCTGTGAAGCGGGGCTCGTGTGACTGAGGAGCTTAATTTTTAATTTAATTTAGAGTAATTTAAAGGTAAATAGCCCCATGTGGCTAGAAGCTACCATATTGGATAGTGCCCCTATAACCTCCCCAACTCAGGTGCTTAGTATGTGCAGTGAGGATAATCCTACCACCTCCCTCTCAGCGTTGCTGTGAGGACCAAATGAGTTCATATATGTCATTAGAACAGGGCCTGGTTCCCCGCCCCCCCGCGCCCCATTTTACAATGAAGGGGAAGCTTAGAGAAAGTCACTTGCCCAGGGCTACACAGCTGGCGGGAGGGGCCCTGGGGCTGTAGCCTCACCAGTCCAACTCATGTTCTCCCACACCACCCTCCCTGAGCGGGAGTCGGGGTGAATTGATTGGAGCCATGAGATGCCTGCAGGGACCATTTCCACTCAAGGAAGGGCCCGGCCCCACGGCAAGTGCAGCAGGAAGTCGAGGGGTCTGTGGATTTGGGGATGAGGGGCTTGGGGGACCTTAAAGAAAGCAGCTTCAGACCCAGAGTCTGAAAGCAGAAACAGGACTACACAGGGCCCAGGGAGAAGCACGGAGGGAGGCAATCGGGCTAATAGCTCAGAAGACCCAGTCAAGAAACTGGTTGGCAAGGAAGAGACAGAGAAGTCGGTGGGTCCAAAGAGATGGAGGGGCTGGGAGGGTCCCCCAGCAGGTGGGTGTAACTGTTCCAGGTAGAAGGTCTCTGGAGCCCGGGCCCAGCTTCTGCACAGGCAGGCAGACTCCCTCCCTTCGAAGCCCAGGGGCTGCTCCTGATTCTTCCCCCCGCCCCGCCACGCCCCTCTCCCCAACCCTTTCCTCTTCCTGCCTTACCTGCCTGCCCCAACTTGGGCAGCCGTGGCCCCCTCCTGGCCCCATTCTCCATTCCTGTCCTCGTCACCAGCTCCGGGGTGTGTGGGGAGGTCTCCCGCATGTATCTCCACACGCCCGTGGGCGGGCGAGAAGGAGCAGAGAAGAGAAACGCTGAGCCGCGGTGACAGGAATGACATTTTGACTTGAAAATTGCCAGAGAAGAAATGGCAGAGGCTGTGTGGGCACGGGCGGGGCCCAGGCACTTTCCGGGGTGACCTTTCCAGGCTGGGAGGTGGCTGGGGCGGGGGAAGGCTGGGAAATCTCAGGGGGACAGCCTCTGCCCCCAGGTTGGCTCTGGCTCCTGGCCACCCCTCCGTGTTGGCAGGGCAGGCTGCCGGGACGGGGCCAGCAGGCATGGCATGGGGAGTGGGCAGGGACGCTGGATGGGAGCCCAGCGGGGTAAGCTAGTTTGCAAAGCAGGCTTGGTGGATTCAGACTGGGAGAGCCCAGAGTGTCTTAGAGATTGTCTAAGCCAGGGCCTCACTTTCACTGCCTTTAATGCCCGTGAAAGCTGTGGAAACTCTCCTCTGAGACCTACATCTATTCATTAGTTCCAAAAAAAAAAAAAAAAATATTTAGTGAATGCTTACTCAGTGCCAGGCACTGGTCTGGGCACCAGAGATATACCAGTGATCAAGGAAGACCAAACCCTTGCCTTTACGGAGCTTGCATTTTAGTGACAAAGCATAAAGTAAATAAGGAGAAACATTGTCAAAACATAACAGGTAAAGTAGAAAAAAAGCATGGGAGGGGACCAGGGGTTATAAATTTTATATCAGGGCAGGTGCTTTTGTCAGACGGGTGACATTTGAGTAAAGACCTGAAGGAAGTGAGGAGATGAGCCATGAACATGGAAATCTGGGGAGACAATGCTTCAGGCAGGGGAACAGCAAGCATATGAAAGTCACCCACCCAAGTTCACCCCGATTTCAGGGGTTCACAAACCCTAAATCCCATTCACAGATCCTTCCATGGGTCTCAGATGAAGAACATCTGACAGCAGCCAACTCCCTGAGTTTACGGGGCAGGGATGGGCTTGCTCAAGGTCACAGAGGCTGGCTTGCTCAAGGTCACACAGAGAGGTGGGGAGGGGGGCAGAACCCATTATCTCCTGACACTCGCCACCTGCTGCTGGGAATCCTCTCTCAAGTGTCACCAAGAAATGGCCATCTATGGGGCGCCTGGGTGGCTCAGTTGGTTATGCCTCTGCCTTCAGCTCAGGTCATGATCCCGGGATCTTGGGATTGAGCCCCACTTTGGGCTCCCTGCTCAGCGGGGAGCCTGCTTCTCCCTCTGCCCCTCCCCCTGCTTGTGCGCACGCATGCTCTCTCTCTCTCTCTCTGTCTCAAATAAATAAAATCTTTTTAAAAAATGGCCATAGTTAGTGCCTGGATGCTGCTAGTGACAGGCAGCTCATCATCTCATGAAGCTCTGGCTTCCACTGTCTGGCAAGTGCAGAGATTAATCGGTTGGCCCCTCTGTTGACCTGGATTCTGCCTCCCTGGGTTCAGGCCTGACACCTTCCGTCTCTCCTTCACCAGGTTCACCATCTGCCACAAGACCGAGGTCATGAAGAACACCCTAAACCCAGTCTGGCAAACCTTCTCCATTCCTGTGAGAGCACTCTGCAATGGGGACTATGACCGGTGAGATGAGAACCTGTCCCTCCTGGGTGTGGGGTGTCGGGTGTCAGTGCGGGCTGTTCCCGGGGTGGTATGGGCGGAGCCCCTGGAGCAGTGCTGTCCCTGCCCCTCGCCCCCCTGGGCAGTGTCTGCCTCCTTCTCATAGGCCTGCCTCCCCAGCCTGCCCTGCCGCTGTCCCCCTGGTCTGGCAGCCCTCCCCTGATGCGGACCTCCCCAGGTGGGGGGGGGGTGGCGGAATGGGATGCCAAGGAGCCCGGGTGGGTGTTGGGTGTCCCCGCCTGGAGCTCCGCAGCCTTTCTCGTCATGATTTCCAGTGGAGGGGCAGGGGGAGACAGGCTGGGGGCTCTAGATGCAGGCAGAGGTAGCCACACCAACCCCAGCTCCTAGCAGATGGACCCTGGGGAGTCAGGATCCCAAGATAAATGGGGGGAGAGGGCCGGAGTACAGAAAATTCAGGAAACTTTTTTGATGTGCCGCAGCCTGCTCTGATTACATGTCGGCTCTCACCATTGTTTGAGTGTAGGTTGTTGGGTGTAGATACTGGGGACCTGGTTTCTAACCCTGGCTCTGTGACTAAAAAGCACTGTCAACCTGGGCAAGCTTTGACCTGTCTGAGCCTCAGTTTCCTTATCTGTAAAATGGGTTTTAAACGTCCACCTACCTTCAAGGGCTGCTTAGAAGCTCACATGACACAACCTACACAAGAAAGCCCTGGTGTGCATAAAATACCAAATCCCGCATTTTGTCCACAAACGTTGATTGACTTCCTACCGTGTGCCAGGCACTGCGCTAGCTCCCGGGAAATCAGCAGGACACCGAACACACAGTCTTCACCCTTCACCCAACCTTGTGGAGTTTACATTCTCGTCGGGGAGGCAGACATTAATCTGATAATCACACAAAGAAACATATAATTACATGTTGTGCTGAGTGCCGGGGAGTGGGGGGCACGTAAAATGGGTGCTGTATGATGGCGTCGGTCTGTGTGAAGTCACGAGAACCTGGCCTGCTTTCCCGGAGATCACTGTTGCCAGTGGATGAGCTGCCAGTCGGGATGGGACACTCCAGGGCTCCCTGGGGAAGCCTTGAGCGAGCTGGGCCTGCTCACAGTGGCTCCTGACTGGGTACGTGTGGCACAGTGGAGTAAGAATGACAGAGCGGATGGCCTTCAGACACCTCTGTCTCCCTCCAGGAAACCCTCAGGCCGCCCTGTTAGGTTGCTGATCCAGGAGATGAGGTGGCTCCTTTTCCGGCCTCTTTAGCGGGGACTGATCAGCCCGTCTGTTCCACAGGTGGTCACTGAGCACCTACTATGTGCTCGACGCCTCGCCTGCAGTTGTGTGGCATTCAAGGGAATTTAGCTGCGTTTCCATCTCTAGGGAGCCTCTAGTCTGACCACAGGGAGCTCAGATGTGCACACATCTGCGTTTTAGATAGCTAAATAATTGTGCGAAATGAGACTGGAGACAAAAACAGGCATTCCAGCCAAACAAAGCCTGGTTACACGTCCGGCCGGGTCCGGGGGCCTGCAGAGTGGGAGGACAGTCTGGCTGGAGCACTACCGTGTGAAGGGGGCTTGGGGAAGGCTGGGAGGTGCTGGCGGTTATTGGCTGCTGGAAGATTGATTGGGATAGCGAGAGGCGACAGGAATGGAGGGGAAATTCGAGATTGGGGGATGGGAGAGCGTAGCAGTTCAAGTCTCACGGGGTGGGAGGAATTGGGATCTCTGGCCCCACTACCCAGAGGTTGTTGGGGGTCCAGCTGACCCCTGACAACACTGCACCCTGAGAACCCAGCCTTGTCAGGGACAGTGAGGAAGGCAGCCGGGCTCAGAGGCCTGGGCTCACTGTTCAACCACCGGTGGAGGTGAGGGTAGAGCTGGTGGGGAACACCTCCAGAGACCCCCATTCTCCCCCTCGCAGGCTGAGCCCCAGACTGGTTTCCCTCCAGCATGGCCAGGCAGCTCAGGCCCTTCTCCACAGCCGGGAACAGATTGACTGTGACGTGACTGACAGTGGTGTTAATGGAGGGGCCCAGGCATGTCACGCGGCCCCTCTGCCACTGAGCTCTAGGGTGACCTATGTACCCAACAGCCACGTGGGAGGTGTAAGCGTTCGGGAGGCCCTCTCAGGGCAGCAGAGGGAGGGGTTTGTGCGGGAAAACGAAGCCACTTTTCCTCTCCCCCCGAGGTACCTCTTGAAGCTCACAAATACATTCAGTTTAATCCAGCAGCCGTGTCTTCCAAGCCAGCCTGGCACCGGGCACCATGTTGGGTTCTGTGCGCATAGTGAACATCAGACCCAAGCCTCCCTGTTAGGTTGCTCGCAGGCCAGAGTGGGAGACAGACAGGTGAATGAGAATAAGAATAAGAATAAGAATAAAAGAATTAAGAATAAGAATAAGAATAAGAATAAGAATAAGAATAAGAATAAAAGAATAAGAATAAGAATAAGAATAATAGCAAAGTTTCCTGTAGCACTTCCGTGGTAATTTATGTATATGAACTGATTTCATTCTCCCAACAATTAGTATTTCCCCTGAAAACATGCTAATACTACCCACATTTTACAGGTAAAGAAACTGAGGCCCAAAGAGTTTAAGTGGCTCACATATGATCTTATCGCCCGTCAATTGTAGAACCAGGATTTGGAGCCAGGCAGGCTGGCTAGAGAATTTGTATTCGTGACCCTCACACTCTGCGGCCGCCAAATGGCTAAGACCTGTGTGAGTGGGGCACGTTTGGCGGAGGGCTTGCCCAGGGACTCGGGGCAGGCCTTGAGCCTGGAGGTGAAGACTCAAAGGCCTTGCCATCACCCATATCTGGGGGCGAAAGGGACGTAGAGGTCATTTGTGTTTGGAGCTGGGGTCGAGAGACAGAAATGGAAGGGTGACAGGGAGCTAGAGTGGGCTGTGGGGCAGGCACGGTGGTGCTCTGCCGAGGGGAGACGACAGAGAGCTGGCAGAGGTGAGGTGCCCGAGGCCCTGCACGGGTCGGGAGCAGGAGAGAGACCAGGAGATGGTCGGAGCGCTGGGAGGGAACCTGGAGAAGGCAGCTGGGGGCAGGGGCCTGGGCTCAGGGGAGAATCCAAACAGGAGTATCAACTCCTACCGTGACGAAGAGGGCCGGGAGGGTGAGAAGCAGCGAGCTGTGAAGAAGGACAGTTTACTTGGAATGATGGGGGTGGAAACCAGTTAAGATTACCGAGTCTTTTCAGACATGGATCAAATTGTGCCCTAATTGGTTTGAATACATTATCTTATTTTGCAAATTGAAGTTTCACAGCAACCCTAGAAGTTGGGTCCTAGTGACATGCCCATTTCACAGACGGGGAAACAGAGGATTGGAGCTTATGTATCTTGCCAAAGCAAGGAGAAGGTACATGTCCCTTCTCCGGAAGTTGCCTTCTCCAGAGGTGGAGGTCCCCCCTGCCTTTGCTGTGTTTCCAGTCCAAACCCAAGCGAGCCAGCTGAGCAGAGCTGGAGCCAGAGGAGCTGATGTCAAGATCAGAGACAGACCAGCCCTCCCGTGGGGTGAAGGGGGTGATGACAAGAAGCACTTCCCCAGCGTTTCCTAAAGCCCCCCCCCCACTCTGCCCTTGAACATTCTGTAACTTGAGGGTTTATTCCCCCTTGAGCCAGATGCTCCTGGTCAGACTGCTCTCCCTCACTCACATCTTAATGTTGAATGAGTGGATTGGAAGAGAGTAAGTCATCGTCCTGGGTCCTCCCCTGGAGAGGGGACAGGACCCCCTAGGGTTGGGGGCTCTCACATCCCAGGAGCTTCACACTTTTGAGGGCCTGCTGGAGAAGGCAAATGCTTCTCCCTTGAACCCCACCATGTGCTAAGTCCTGGGAGGGGGCCCAGCCACTACGTATGACCACCTGACACATGCAGAAGCAGCTGAACGCAGACTGAGGAGGGAAAGCCTCTGCAGTATGGCTGGGCTTGCACGGGGCCCCGCCATCCAGTGTCATTGCCTGCCCCCCAGTGAGGCCCGACACCCCTCTTCTTCCCTGAAGCCTCTAGGACTGTTGGGCTGACTCAGCCAGTTTAGGGCCAACCCCTGGGGACCTGTCAGCCCTGGAGAGGCTCATTAGGAGGCAGACGTGCAGCTCTGCTCCGAGGAGACTATAGATAGAACCGTGGGTGTGCGGGTGTGCCAAGAGGGAAGCCTGCGGGCGTCCCTCAGCCCGGCTGGCCTGCTGAGGCTCACACAGACCCAGCTCTGTCACCGCAGCCCCAGGCATCCAGAGGCCCACAGGACACTGGCTCCCAGCCCCAGGCCTGGCTTCCCAGCCGAGCCCCTGTGTGATGTGGGGAAAGCCACACACACTTCGGGCTTCCCTTTGTGATTTTGTGGAAGGAGTGAATTGTTACTGCATGGTAGCTTCACAAAGTCGTGGAATCTCAGTCAGGTGATGGATATTTAATAATATTTATATTACCTACTATATGCCAGGCACTGTTCTAGAAGCTGAAGATACAGCAGGGAACAAAACAACCCAAACTCCCTGGTCTCATGGAGCTGACATTTTCATGGTGAATAGCAATTGTGTGGAAGACAGGGGCTTGGATGAAAGGCTGGAGTGTTTTAGATGGAACAGAACATGTGTCCAATATTGGTGTGAATGACATGCGAATGATGTAGTTGACTTCTCACAACAACGCCAAAGTGGGTGTGATTATCCCATTTTACAGAGGGGTAAACAGAGTCCCCCCAGGGCGGGGGGGGGAGGCCAATTGCACAGGACTACACAGCTGGTACGGTACCTGCAGCCTTCTCTTGCCCCCTCACTGCCTCCCAGATTAGGGGCTCTGTGTTCTGAGCCTTTAATGCCAAATAAGATGTTCATCTTGTGGGTAGCAGAGGCCCATTGTGCCACACCCAGAAGCCCCTCCTCTAGGGTCCCAACCCCAGAGGTCACAGTTGGCCTGATGTGAGCCTTCATTAGGCCTGTGCTAAGGGGTTGTGCCTACAGCCCACAGGGGGCACAGAGCTGTCCCTAGAGTAGTCAAGAGCTGTGCCTGGCTTCTGCCGCTGCCAGAAGGCTCTGGGCACCATTTCCCTCACCTCCTCCCCGGGTGCTGGAGGCTGCAGCCTCGGAGCTCATCTGACAAGCTGCAGCCGTCCCTGGAGCCTCTGCTGCGGCCGGGCTGAGTTTGCACAGGAATCTCACACCCAGGGGTCTCAACCTCAGCTGCAAGTTAAAATTCCCCAGGGAGCTTTTAATAGTCCCCCTGTCCAGGCTGTACCCCAGAACAACTGATGCTGAACCTCCGGGGTGAGGCGCTGGTGTCAGGATTGCTAACACGTGCTAGGGGATCCAGTGTGCAACCAGGGTGGAAACCCAGCACTCTCCTCTAGAAAAGGTCAGTGGCTCTGGCCATGCATTCCAATCAGCCAGGGGACTTGCCAAAACTACCCGAGCCTGAGTACTATCCAGCCCAACTAAATCAGGCCCTTGGGCCCTGGGATTAAAAAAACAAAAAAACAAAAAAACAACTCCTTAGTGATTTTTGGGGTATCCAAGGCTGTGGCCGTAACTGGGGTCCTCCTACAGCCTCTGAGCATGTGGCTGTCACTGATCCAGTTGCCCGAGGGGCTGGTGTTGGCGGTCTCAGGAGAGGCACTCCTTGCTGAGGTCCCCCGAAAGTCCCCTACAGAGCTGCAGGGCTCTGGGAAGGACTGGGGGACTTTGGCATTGTGGGGCGGGGTCCTGGCTCCTACCCTCACCAGCTCTGTGACCCTGGGTGCATCCGTTAGGGCTCAGCTTCCCCATCTGAAAATGAACATGCACAGCAGAGCTGCTTGGGAAGCCTTTAAACTAGATCCCTGGGCCCTGCCCAGAGCCGCCAGGAACTGGACCTGGGGCTGTGTATGTCTGAAAAGCTCCTTGGTGATCGGCCAGGTGGCCAGGCTTGGATGCCATGGAGGTCACTTCCAGCCGTGTCATTCCAGGAATCGGAAGTCGCAGAGCCCAGGTACCCAGGCAGGAGTGTCCCTGATTTAAGTAAATTTCCTGTGAAAAGCAATTCAAGTGTGGCCGAATGCCAAAGCGGAGAGGAGGCCTTTTTGCCGAGACCCCCCTGCGCGTCAGGTGGGCTCCGAGACTCTGCTTTGCAGCTGTTCTGCAAGGCCGCTATTATCCCTCCTTGAAAAAGATGGTCTGTGGCTCAGAGAGGTTCAGTGACCTCTCCAGGTCCCACAGCATCTGCATGCCGGCCTCTTTCCTCTCTTTCCAGCTCACCAGCCCACCTTCAGGGGCCTAGATTTTTTTCTCTCGCCACCATTCACTTCAGAGAGACACGGTGTTTTGTTTTTCACAAGAATTTAGAGGATTCCTTGAAATGACGGGCTTCCATGCCTGCCCCCATTTAACAGTGCGGTCACAAAAATCCCGGCTGGTGCACGGCCTCCCAGACGTTCCTTCCTGGGGAACAGTTGGTGCCCCTGTGGCGGGCGGATCCGCACCCCGCCCCGAGGCCCGGGGGAGGCTCATTTGCGGGGAGACAGCGCCTCCTGCTGGGGGCCGCGCCACTCCGAGGCCGACTCCTCGCACACCCGCAAAGACGGGCCGCGGCCCCGGGCGAGACGATCTGCGACTAGAAGAAGCCCGGCCCAGGCGGCTGCCTCTGCGAGCCCCGTTTAGGACTGACGGCTGGAGACCCCTGCTGCCCACGCCTCTGGCGCCTCCCGGGACCCTGAGCCTGCAGGAGGACCCTGGCAGCTCGCCCTTCCCTGGGCCTCCCTGGAGGACCACCGGCACCAAGGGTTAACCCGCAGCCCTCCACTTCCCTCCTCCCACCTCTGGTCGGCTAGCCTGTTGCCATGGAAACGGGCTAAAAATAAAATGGGCTCCCAAAGCCCAGCCCCATGCACAGGAGTCAAAACAAACTAATTAAAGCAGCCAGGCTAAAATGTGAAGATAATTACACCCTCACTCAGGAGCCAGTCGTGGCAATGGAAAAGCTCAGCAGGCCATCCCTGACGCAGGGGGGCCCTGGGCCCCTTCCTGCCGGGCCGGGCTGGTCCCCCACCGCTCAGACTCCTCGGACTGGGGTCCCACCAGCACGCAGTCTTGTTACCCCTCCCCAGGAGAGCCCAGGCGGCTCTGGCCTGAGATCCCACACTCCCACCGCAGTGCCCCCACCCTTGATAAATCCACACTATGGCTTCATCCTGGGACCTGTGTCCCATCTGGGGTGGCTAAGGAGAAGGCGGGGTGAACTGAAATCTGAGGCTGTTTTTCCACATCCTCCCTGAAACTCGGGGAAGTCCCTACACAGCTTTCGGGATGCCTCTGTCCCTAAGACCTTTGCTAAAAGGCTTCAAGATCATTCCTTTGTCTCTTGGGCTGCTGCGTCTCCACCGAGGGCCCCGGAGCCTGGTGGGTGTCTCTGCACACGCTTCTGGCCCAGGAGCACGGGAAGGGCCTGGTCTCAGGGCCACGCAGGTGCCGGGGCAAGCCCACCCCACCCCGGGCCCTTTGCCTTGCAGGACCATCAAGGTGGAGGTGTATGACTGGGATCGGGATGGCAGGTAAGCAGGCAGGAGGATGGAAGGTGAGCAGGGATGAGGGCAGCCCCAAGGGATGGTTGGGCCCTGCCCTCACACGGGGGGAGCTATGCCCACGGCAGCTCTGGGGGTGAGGGAGCCTGGGTTTTCCAGGGGCGGGGGTCCGCTGCCCCAGTGGCTTGTCCCTGCCCAGCGTCACTGAGGCACCAGAGGCTCTCTGTCCTGCATGACATGGTTCCAGGGGCCTCTTTTCCTCGAATAGCTGCCTAGCAGCCAGCCCAGTGCCTAAAACTGTGCCACATTTGGGAGAATTAGGATTTTCTGAAATGTGCCTATTTAAACGCACAAATACGAGTGACCCCCTGAAGCACTTATTCATGTTCTCTGTGTGAGGCTAAGCATTGTGGGGTGAGCGAGGTGCAGAAGACAAGCTCAGCCCTCAGGGACTCCCCCCAGTCTAGTGGGGAGGCCCTTGGTGTATCGAAGGAACTTGTTTGCAGGGAACAGGCCCTGAGCGAGTGGGCCGTGGGAAGGGTAGGCTTTGATGCACATGAATGGTCCCGGGAGCCCGTACCTGAGTTGGGCCAAGCCTGGCCGGTAGGAGGGTGCTTCTCCCTCGGGCTGTGGGAGGCCAGTACCCTCCCTGTCTGTGAATGTAAGTGCCCCCAAGGAGCAGTGTCCCTGGGAGTTCATAGATGAGGACAAGAATGGGTCTCTCCTGGCTCTGGTCCAGAAACCTCACTGGCTCCCACTTGTCTGTTGGACCACACCCAATATGTCGTCCTGACTTTTGGGACTCTCTCCATTCTGTGGCACTAATAGGGGTGTTGTAAGGGGGCTTTCGGCCCCACAATCTCCATCTGTACCTCTCAAGTCTGTGATGCAGATACGGGGTGCTGTAAAGGGAAAAAACGGGGGACAGCCGCCAGTCATAGGGTCCTGCCATCAAGGAGCTCGTAGTTTGAGTGCTGAGAGCTATAAATATGTAGTCAAAATCCAGAGTGGGCTCCAGGCAGGGCCAGGCCCCGGGGACACCTCCCGGGCCTCACTCTCCAGCTGCTCCGGAGGCCCCCCAGGCTGCCTCTTCCCGGGGCCAGGACAGCGAAAGGCAGCCAGCTGCAGGGGAGACAGGGGTTCACCTGTGGACAGGTTTTGCTCCCCTTAACGTGAACACACTGTGGGGGCAGGGTCCTAGAAGGCGTGGCCACTGCAGAAAACCTCCAGCTACCTCAATGGACATGACACAGACAGTCTTTTCAAAGACCATTACTGGAAAAATGACAAATACACAGAAAAAGAGAGGAGTTTAATGAAGGCTTTTAAGCCTATCATCTGAATTTAACAAGTGTTACGTGTTGCCACATTTGCCCTGTTTTGCTGACGTAGTTTCAATTACAGACATCAAGGCATTTCTACCTCTAAATATCTCATTGAGAACGTCTAAAAAAATAAGGACATTTTCCTACAGAACCTCGAGTGCCATTATCACACCTGACACGTTGAACTATAATTCTTGAATACCATCTAATATTCATTTCATATTTAAATTTCTCCGGTCATCCCCGAAAGCCCCAGCACTGCTGGTTTTGTTCAAACGAGACTTCAAGTAGAAGTGGGTCCCCTTCTCTGGGGCCCCACTCTTTGCTAGGTGACCACTGGCTTTCCTGTTCCACGGGAGACACTGGACTCTTCCCAGAGACCCAGCCTCTCTGCCGGCGTGCGCCCCTGGAGCCGAGGCCCCGGGCAGAATCGGGAGCCAGGGGAAGGGGCGAGAGGTGGGGAGATGGGCAGAGGCAGTACGCAGCCTGGGTCACACCATCTCACAGAGACCTTCTCTTGCAGCCACGACTTCATTGGAGAATTCACCACCAGCTACCGGGAGCTGGCCCGCGGGCAGAGCCAGTTCAACATCTACGAGGTGAGGCGGACACCCGAAGTCTGGGGTGTGCTCTGATTATGCCTAGCTCCCAGCCACTGAGGACTACCGTGGGCCATGGGCTGGGCTGGGGTTTTTGCATGTTCTCCTGGGAGATGGCTCTTATTGTCCCATTCTACAGTAAAGAAGCCTGAGTCTCAGAGAATTGAGGGAATTTGCCCAAAGACACGCGGTTCAGTAAGTGGCAGAATCAAGAGGCAAACAGTGTCGGCTTGCCTGGCTCCCCAAATCATTGAGTTCTAGTGCCCCCACAAAGCGCTCTTCCAATAAAATGGGCGAGGAGGGGTGCCGGTGGGGCAGAAGGTGGGGGAGATCCAAGGTCATGAGCTCAAGGTGGCCCTCTGCCTTCAATCAGAACAATTTCAGGGCCTGCTGAATATCTTATTGTTTCTGGAAGGGAAGAATCAGAGGAACGGGACTCAGGATGCCTTCACCTGGACCTGGAGAACCTGGACAAGGCCCCCAGTCTTTCTAGAGATAATAGTGGTTGCCCTCCAAGGACAGTTTCTGCCGCTGAGCCTTTGCTTGTGTGTGCTCACCCCCCTGGAATGCCCTCCCAGCTTCCAAATTTAGCTTGAGTTCCAGCTCCTCTGGTGGCCTTCGCAGCACTCTGGTCTCGTGCTTCCTCCCTCGTGTGAGCTTCATGGACAGGACAGTCTGTGCTAGACCCACTTAACTGCAGATACTTCTCTTTTTTTAAGATTTTATTTATTTATTTGAGATAGAGAGTGAGAGAGAGCATGAGAGGGGTGGGGGGAGGAGCAGAGGGAAAAGAAGAGCAGGCTCCCCGCGGAGCAGGGAGCCCGATGATGATGATGGTGCGGGGCTCAGTCCCAGGACCTTGGAATCATGACCTGAGCCGAAGGCAGGTGCTCAACCGACTGAGCCACCCAGTGCCCCAACCGCAGACACTTCGAACCCTAATAACTGCTTGGGTTCATACCCTGACTCTACCACATACCGGCCACGTGATGTGGGCTAAGTTCCTGAACCACTCTGTGCCAGGCACACTGAGAATTAAAGAAGTCACTAGAACAGTGCCGGGCCCCTAGTGAGCGTGACGTCACTGCTGTCGTCCAGTATCATCTGTTGAGTGCCAGTGTGCCAGGAGATTTCCATCTCACAGCAGCCCTAGAGATGGTCTCTCTCCTTACAGGAGCAACCCGCTCAGGTAGTGACGTTGAGGAGCAGGCTTTGACTCCCATCACCGAGTCTGAACCGCTCCACACTCTCCCTCCCTCACCCTGGGTCTTTGTTCTGAGTGGGCAGGTCTCGAGTTCTGGCTAGATGGAAGCTCCCTAAGGGCAGGCCGGCGGACAGCCCTTCCTGGGGCCTCCCTTCACGTGGGCCTGGGCAGCGCGGGGCACCTGGTAGGTGCTTATGATCCAGGCACATACTGAATTCAGTTGAACAAGGCCATTGTGAAGATGGAGCGTGGGTGCGTTTCTTTGAAAGGGCTCTGATCCTCACAGTTAATTGCTTTGTTTTCTGCATCAGCAAAGGGAAGGGCTGTCTTCGGTTCCCCCACCCAGGCGCAGGGAAGCGGGCTCCATCCTTCTCCGGCTGCCTTTAAGGAGATTTTTAGGGAAGGCAAGGGAAGGGATTATATCTCTTGGAGTTTGGCTTTTAAGTGCTTGACAGGCTCAGAAGAGGCCATGATCTCTCAAGCTAAAAGCAAAAATGGTTGGATTGACTCGTTTTCTCCATCGGAGACACCCTTGGGTAGAGAAGGAATTAAACCCTGGCAGTCCCAGGGGGGCCGGCCTTGCCCTGTGGGCAGGGTCACTGGAAGGCCTTTCTGGAGTCCAGCTGACTGAAGTCAGGAAAGACCGTCTCGGGCCCTGGCGTCACCCTGGGTGTCTGACTCGTATGTCCAGCTGTCTGCTGGCCCCTGCTCACACTCAGCGCCCCACACTGAAGGCGCTGTCTGAAGCCTCCCCACAGCTATATCCCCTCTCCCCGGCCAGCCAGCTCCATCTCCTGGGCTGCCATCTTGGGGGCCTGGGGAGTCATCCTTGATGCCTCCTGCCCCTCACCCCACATCCACTCCACAACTGAACTCCCACTCCTCCTACCACCCACAGACTCTGACATTTTGTTCCCTTCACTCCCATCCACCCCCACCGCCACCCTCCCCCCTGTGTGGGGGGCTTTGCAACAGCACCCCTAACAGCCTTCCCACCTCCTTCCATCCCCACCCGGTAATCCAAGGCCTTCTCCTAAATGGTAATCTGATCACATGGCCATCCTGCTTAACCTTTGGTTGGGCATCCCACCCACTGCCTGGCCGGGGTTCACACACCGGGGCAGGGAGGAGATTCAGAATGACGCCCCCACCCCAGCTGAGCTACTACAGGGCCTTTTACCTACAAGGTGGAGTCCAAGCTCCTCTGCATGGGCACCGGGCCCCAGCAACCTACAGTCTGCGTGCAGCTGGTGGGTGTGTGTAAGTAGACCCACACCTCCCACCCCTAGGAGGCCCCTGGGGTCTTGCCCCAGCCCCTTCCCTCTGTTCACCACGACTGGCAGCCCTATTACGCTCTCCGAGGCTCTCTGAACCTCCCTGCTGGCTCAGCCTCTGTGCTTCACTCCACGGTTCTCCCCTGGGGCCCCCTTTGCTCTTCACTTGGTTGGGCCTGTGGATCCTTGGGGACTCCCTTTGGGTATGATTCCACCTCCAGGAAGCCTTCTCTGGTTGCACACTCACTCCACCCGCAAAGTCTGAGCTAAATAGCTCTCCTCGGTGCTCCCTCCCTGCCTCCCCCACCCCCCCTGGCTATTATTACCTGTTTGTCATACTTCCCACCCCTTTAAAGACCATGAGGTGCGTTAAGGGTGGGGTGGCATCTCACTCATTACCGTATTCCCAAAGCCAGCACAGCTCCTGGCCCGTGGGAGCCACTTGGTGGCTTGCTTGCACAGGAGGGCCGACCCCAGACCTGCGCTGGCGGCCTTAGGGCTCCCGGGGGTGTGAGGCCAGCAGAGGAGAAGGCTGAGAATTCCAGCCTGGGAGCTGGGAAGTTCCTGGCCTGGCCCCCAGGGGGCGCCGGTGCCCCACAGGGGCCGTCAGGGTGTGGCCTCTGTGGGCTGGAGAAGCTCGCTGGTGGGGGTGGGGGTGTGCGCTGGGAGTGCTTGAAACCTCAGAATAAACAGGGCGTTTCTTCAGTGCCCACTTCACATGAGGATCTGAGAACAAAACATGGCTGTAATATTAAAACAGTTATAATTAGAGAGTGGAAATGTGGAATACAGGCTAGTTTAAAGGTTAACACAGAAGACTTCAAAGAAATGCGCTTGTGGCCAGGTCTTTGGGCGACACCCAGACCCCTCCAGGAGTCCGCGGTTGTTCTCCTCAGCTGGGAGGGCTACTAGGGGATAAAAGTTTGAGGTGTATTCAGTTCTCAAAGTTCCACACCCTCATGGGACAGACTGGGGCACTGAGGCAACCGTGCAGCATTGGAACTTTCCACAAAGGTGTCTGCGAACACATCACCTGGGCAGCCTTCATGTCTTTGGGGGCTCTGAGATGGTCCTGGGCTTCTCTCCCCAGGTTCACAGTTTCCACCTGCAGAGCTCGCCGGCCCTCCGCACGTGAACTTCCCACCTGGGACCCCAAACCCAGCTCTTCCTTCTGTGTCTACCCGGTGACCCCTGACCCCTTTCCCTCCTGCCCCCGCAGCCCCGCCCTGGGCCCGCGATCTGCGGTCACTTCTTGACAGTGCTGTTTTGCTATAGCTCAGTACCTGTTCCAACAACCCCCAGGCCCTCATTACCTCTCACCTGGCTGGACTCGTGGGGGTGGTAGTAGTGGTAGTAATAAAAATTAATAGCGGCTGACACTTAACATAGTATTCACTACGTTCCAGACCATGTCCTAAACGCTTTACTTATATTGACCTATTGAATCCCCATACCTTTCTATAAGGTAGGTACTTTTTGTTCCAATTTTATAGATGAAACTGAGGCACAGGGAGGTCAAGTAACTTGCCTAGGGTCACACAGCCATTAGGTGGCAGAACCAGGCAGGTAGACATGCCCCTGATGTCTCTCCTTCTCCCCTCATGCTCATTTCTACCGGGTCCCGGCATCCTAGAGCCTGCTGTGATCATGGCCCCCTCCCGGCTTAGAGGTCATCAGAGTTCCCTGCTGGCTGCTGGGTGATGTTCAGCCATTTAACTTGGCACTCTGGGCTCTCTTCCAGCCAGCCCAGTTTGCTCTTTCACCCTGTGGTTCTGCCATCCAGTTCTGTAGCCATCTCCCTTCCCCCAAACTATCTCCTCCGACTGGAATGCCCCTCCCTCCAGCTCCCCATGCCCAGACCCTTCCTGCCCTCAGCACCTGCCTTCGGCGCCACCTGTCCTGGGGGGGGTGGGGCCTTCACTGATGCTCGGCCAGGAACGGTCCTTCCTTCCACCAACTCCTTTCACGTTTCTGGCTCCCCTTTTTTGGTGCTTCTTGTCCTCTGTCTCCTGAGGACAAATCTTTCTCCAACTGGAGTGAAGATTCTAGAAGAGAGGAACTGGTGTCTCCCACTCCCACCCCATAAATATTTGTGAAGGAATGTGTCTGTATTTGTTATCAAGGTGACACCCAGGTAGGCGGCACTGATCTCGGGGCAGGAACCTGGTTTCTAATTTTGTCACTACGCAGAGCACCTCGTGACCTTGGGCAAATCACTTCTGTCCCTGGGCCTGAGTTTCCTGATCTCCAGGAATGGGCATCAACACTCGTTCAGACAGAAGAGGCCTCTGCTGACGCCTGGCCACCCCTGCGAGCAAAAGAACGGGGGGGGGGGGTAGGAGGCAGGGCCATGAGCTCACCAGCCATGTGGAGAGGACAGAGCGGGTGTGGAACTCAACCCGCTTGCTTCCTTTGACGGGGGATGAGGGCAAGGTAGGGCCTGACCTTCCTCCATGGAAACAGAAGAGCCGTGAGGCTTCCGGCTAGTGCAGACGCAGCCTATGTGAAAGCCCCCTGGAGGGCTCACGAGCCCCCTGGCTCCTCAGCCTCCACGCAACTCACATCTTGGACTCGAAGATTCTTTGTGCGGTTGGGGGGTGCTGCCCAGTGCATGGCCTGATGTTCAGCAGCGTCCCTGGCCTCTGTCTTCTCCCCCAGTCATGACAACCAAAGTGTCTCCAAACATGGCCGAATATCGGAGGTGGGGGGCGGGCAGTTGAGACCACTGAGTTAAGCCCCCGCACAAGTGGTTTTTTAGCATCTGCTAAATATGCACCTAGGCCTGTGATATATTCTCCAATGACAGGTCTGGTTTGGAACGAAAGCTTTCACATGAGGAACAGTTAAGGAAGTTCTAACTAGACTGTAGTTGGGGGTGGGTGGAAAGGGGAGCCCCAAAGGCCCCAGGGCAGCCCTAGGGCTGGATCTCCAAGGAGGAGCAGGGAGGATGGGAATTGGTGGAGGGTGGAGGAGAAGGCATTCAGGGTGCGGGAAGCAGCCTGCGCCAACATACAAGGGCAGGCACAGACAGGGCCCCTTTGCGACATGGAGCCTCCTTTGGCTGCATTGGGTGGAGGGCGTGTTTGGGGGAGCAGTGGGGAAGAAGGTTAAATAAATATTACTCCTGGTGTGTTTGGTCGTGGAACTGGGTCTAAATCTAAATGCCAGTCTCTCACAAAACCTCCCGGACCCTCCTCCCCTGGACCCCCAGTCTTCACACCTCACATTCTGCTTGCTGGGGCCGGAGCCATACCCAGGGGTCGTTAGAAGCTCTGGGAGCCCACCCCTGACTGCTTAGAAATGCTCCTCACCTGGCATCTGTTTTTTCCTGCAGGTGGTAAACCCGAAAAAGAAAATGAAGAAAAAGAAATACGTGAATTCTGGCACCGTGAGTAGCCACACCCCTCTCTGCAGCCAGGTGTAAACATCCTGAGGCCTGAGCTAGGTCCGCGTCAGGAGTCGTGTGTGTCTGTGTGGGCTCGTGCAGGGTGTGGGAACCAGACCTGGAGAGTTGGGGGTGGAGACGGGTGGGGCGGATCGAGCAACAGCCCCAGGGGGTTTGGGGGGTGGCCAGGGTAGACAGGAGACGGGAGACGGGAGACGGGCCACACCACAGGCGCTGATACAGAATGAGAAATCCCAGAGAGAAACTCCCGTGGGGACTTCCTGCAGAAAGGGAGAGGAAAAGGAATAGTGGGCATTGGGCCCTTAACTCTGGGGAACTCCCCACAGAGGTGCTTTTCACAGGTTGTTTCCTTGAGAGGCAGACATTATCATCCCCTCGTCATAAAAGAGGAAAACCAAGGCTGCCAGCAGGGAAGTGACTCGCCCAAGGTCACAGAGCCAGAGAGGCACAACCAAGGTCACAGAGCTAGAGATGGCACTCAGCACTACAGTTAAACTGAGAGCTGGCAGCCGGCGATGCCCCTGTTTGCCACGACGATCCCAGGATTATAGGAGCCCCATGGCTTCTGGGGGGCTGATCTTCAGGACATTCGTGCATTTATCCAACAAACCTTTCCTGAGTGCTACCGTGTTCTAGGCATGAGGGATACAGCTGGGAACAAGACAGACCCAAATCTCTGCCTTCCTGGTACTTATATATTAGTGGGGGATACAGAAAACAAAAATATATGCATACATGTACCTATATTTGTCAGGTGGTTATGTTTGCTGTGGGAAAAAAGTATAAGAAGGTAAAGGGTTAGGGAATGCCAGAGACAAAACTACTATTTTATATTAAGTAGGGAAGGAAAAGCTCTTCTCTGAGAAGGTGATGTTTGGGCAGAGATTCGAAGAAGGTAAGGGAGCAAGTATTGAGGATATTGGGGAAAGAGAATTCTAGCTGTAGGGATCAACATGTGCAAGGGCCCTGAGGTGGAGCCCACAGTGCATTTCTCGAACAAGCCGGCATCTTTGCCCTGCAAATACATTCAGCGTTGTACCCTTCCTGTCCCTCCCTACTGTAGAGGTCCATGGCCCCGTCAGCTAATGCAGCCACACTTAGTCATTAGATTTAAGCAAATTGCAACTCCAGACCTAGAAGAGGTCCTAGTCAGGGAGCTCTGGGATTCCTCTGAGGAACCCTATTTTCTCCATCTGTAAAATGGGGCTAATAAATCATCCCTACCCTGCGTACTACACTGGCTGACTGTGACACAGAGCTCGAGAGACATTCCGGTAAACTGCAAAGTACTCTCTGGTCATTCAAAGGAGACGAATTGTAACAGCTTCCCAGTCAGGCTTGGAATAATATTTGCTTCCTCCAAAGCCACAGTGTCTCTCAGTGGGAATGTTGTCAGCATTTTGGACAGGATCATTCTTCATCTCCCGGGACTTTCCTGTGCATTGTGGGGTGCTTAGCACCCCTGGCCTCAGCCCGTGGCTACCCGTAGTTTGCAGTCACTGGCAGACCCCCGAAACCTTCCCACACACTCCCATGCCCCTAGGGGAGGCAACACCTTCCCCAGCTGAGAAATCTCAGATGTAAAGCTAAAAAAAAAAAGTTTAAAAACCACTGATTTCCTTCAGTATTCTTGGAGATAAGGAAACGGGCCCAGAGAGGGGACATGATTTGATGATTTGTCTCAGGTCAATCTTCACCATAAAAAATCAGTCAGGGCCCAGGATGCTTTTTTTTTTTTTCTTAAAGATTTACTTATTTGAGAGAGAGAGAGAGCTCTCTCACATGAGCAGGAGGGGCAGAGGGAGGGGGAGAGAGAGAATCTCAAACAGACTCCCCGCAGAGCGTGGAGCCCGATGTGAGACTCGATCTCATGACCCAGAGATCGTGACCTGAGCTGAAATCAAGAGTCAGACACTTAACCGACTGCGCCACCCAGGATGTTTATTAAAATGCACATGCCCAGTCCAGTGTCCTGGGGTTCCATTTTAGGAGGCCGAGGCTGGGGCCCAGGAAGCTGTGTTTAGTGCTTCTCATACCTACTTACTATGTGCGGAATCTTCTGGGGGATCTTGTTAAAATGCCAAGAATCTGCGTGTCCGCATTTCTAACCAGCATAAGGGTGATGCCGCTGCTGCTGGTCCAGGGGCCACACTTTGAGCAGCAAGGCCCTGGCTGAGTCCATATGGTCAGGCAAGTTAGGGAATTACTTCATCCCAAGGCCTTAGGGGGTGGTGGGGGGTGGGGAGTGGGGTTCAAACCCCAACTGCAGGTTAGACTCATGTGAGGAGCTAAAAAATGATCCAAGGCCAGAGGCCTACCCCCAAAACTGATGTAATTGGTTTGGGGTCCTCACCCAGGCTGCAAGAGGTTTTCAGAGCTCCCCAGGGAGTCTGGCGATCATTGGTCAGGGTAGAGGCCACTGCCATAGTCCACGCCTACTGAAAGGAAGCTTTGTCCATCCAGGTGCCTAACACCCGAACCACAGCAGGTAGGGTCTCCAGGGCCCAGCACAGCACCCACAGACCCTCCCGTTATTTGGGCTGATGTCAAGCAGAGGCCCTCCCTGGCCTACCCAGAGAGTTGGTAAACATAGCAGAGCCTGCACCAGTAGGGGGTTCCCCAAATTCTAGGGTAGAGTTCTCTGACACAGGTAGAAGATCCTCTGCCCCAATCTTGCCTCATTTAATTGATTTTGGCAGCCAGGCTTTCACTTACTTGTCTCCGCGATCCTAAATCATTATTGTAATGAGCTGCCAGGTAGCTGCCTGTCTAGGCACAGTCAATGCCAAAGCCGTCACAGGGCAGAGGTCAAAAGGCATCTGCTCTGGAGAGGGGGCCCCAGGTCAGTTACCTCCCGGGCAAGAACACGCTGCTTATGGGGGTCTTGGGTCTGAGAAGGTAGAGATCAAGAGACATCGGAGGGGTGAGTTGGGACAGTGAGATTGAAGATCTAAGCGCATGTTTTAGGTCAAAGGGTCATGTTTTTAGGATGGATCGTTAGCAGGACAGGGAGCTTGTCAGCATTGGCAGGTTGGTAGGCCTGTGTCAGGAAGACCCTCTCGCCTTCCACACTCCATGCTGGTAGCCACTGAGGGGAAACTTGTGCTCTTGGTTTGAGTCCTGGTGCCTCCAGGAACAGCGACCGGGCCCTGCTAGGATGCAGGTGGGGATCAAGGTCAAAAAGGCAGGCTCTGAAGTCAGACCTGAGTTCGCTTCTCACTCGGCCAGGTCCCGGCAGTATCCTTGGGCACATTGCATCACCTCTTTGAACCTCAGTTTCCTTGGCTAGAAAATGGGATAATAGCTGTGCTTCATAGGGTTGTTGTGGGTACCGTATGCAGTGGAGTAGGCAAACCTGGCGGGTGCTGCGTGCTCCCTCACTTTCAGCAAACCGTCTCCCTGCAGCCCTGAGCTCCATACTGACCAAGCTCCCTCTTGTTTTCAAGGTCACGCTGCTTTCCTTTGCTGTGGAGTCCGAGTGCACATTTCTTGACTACATCAAAGGAGGGTGAGAAGATATCCAGCCCGGTTTCTTTGGCTTCAGGGAGAGGGAAGGGGCCCCACATATGGGCATGAGCAGCTCTGGCCTCTTTGAGGCCCTGGACATAGCCTGTGAGCCCTGAGCAAGCTCTTGTTTCTGGCCTCGGACAACTCACCCAGAGCCCTGCATGCCCCTGGATCCTGAGTGGCTGCAGAGGGTGCTCCTGAGCCACGGAGGCCAGCCTGAGTCCTGTCAGGTCCCCTTGCAGGGATGGGACCCCGAGGTGGCACGGACTCTGTGACAAAGAGAACCAAGGGCCTAGGGAGGTGGAAAGAGCTCTGGACTAGGAATGAGAGGCCCAGACTCTAGGCACTTTTTTTTTTTTTTTTAAGATTTTATTTATTTGACAGAGAGAGACAGAGAGAGGGAACACAAGCAGGGGGAGTGGGAGAGGGAGAAGCAGGCTTCCCACGGAGCAGGGAGCCCGATGTGGGGCTCGATCCCAGGACCCTGGGATCATGACCTGAGCCAAAGGCAGATGTTTAACGACTGAGCCATCCAGGCGCCCCAACTCTTGGCGCTTCTTAGCCATGACTTTGCTGGATTACTTTGGGCAGGTCACTTTCCCTCCCTGAACATCAGTTTCCTTCTCTATACACACAGAGGTTGGAGTGAATTCTAATGGCCCTTCCTTCTCTGAGCTTCTGATGCCTGGTCTTTCGGGGGTGGGGACAATGATTAACCTTCCCAGTGGCATCAGGGACCTCTAAGGGGCAGGAGGCACTGGGGGATAAGCCATCAGATGGTCCCACAGCCAACAGGTGGTCAAACATGAGCTTAAGAAACAGAAAGAACCGGAGGGGTTGGCATCCAGGCAAGGCAGGCAGGAGAACCTGCGGGCTCCAGCCAACAGCTCACGGAAAGAGAACCTGACTCCGAGGTGAGGTTAGTATGCTCCCTGCCAGAACAGGGGCCAGGTCAGGGTGTGGGGAGCCGAGAGCCCACAGGTGCAGGCAGGTGAGTGACTACACCTGTCTGGAAAGAAGACGGGCAGGGCAGGTGCCAAAGGCTCATCCCAGCCAAGTGGGCATTTGGCTGACGGCTTCTCCAGGGCAGAGGGAAAAGTCAGGCCCTGGGAAGCCACACGTACTCTCCCATGACACCACGCCCTACTGCCTGGAAACTGGTTTCAAGGTTGCAAGCTCTCCTTCTACCCGCTGAGCACACACCTCCCTGCAGTTGCCTGGAGGCCCCCTGCTGCCTCTACCTGCCCCTCCTCTGAGCCCACTCCAGGCCCTGCCCCTGCTCCCTTCCCCCCATCAAAACCGCCCTGTTCCCTAGCTCATGAAGCACCCCGCACTTACATTCTAGAGCACCTGCTAATTTTCAAACAATCCACATTGTATTTATCTTTCTTCTTGGCACAGCGCCCCTCATTTACAGAACATAGTGGGCAGGGCGAGGATGATGATCTCCATTTTACAGAACTTGCTGGTGGCCACACGCCCAGCCCATGGCCGGCCTCCTCCGGGCCCCGTGTGCGGCATTTCTTCTGTAGTACTGGGTAATCCGGGCCCTGCCTGCCTCACAGCTCCCAGGTGGGGTGTGAGGCAGGCAGGCAGAGCTGGGTGGAAGGGCTGGGTGCTGCGATGTCTCATAGAGAAGGAGCCCTCAGAGGCCGGCCTTCTGCGCAAAGCTGGCGCCGCGAGTACCGGGTAAGGTAAAACGCTGGCGCCAGCCGTGGCCCGCCCCCCCACCCCCCCACCTCCTTGTCCTCGCCAGAGACCTGAGTGAGGGAGCCGGCTCCAGGGAGTGAGAGCTCGCTCAGGCCTGCGTGTCCAGACAGGCAGCTGATGGAGGCATTTGTCTCGGGATCCTCTCCTTCCTGGCTTCCCTCCCCTGCCCACCTGGCCCCAGAGAGTGCAAACGGCCACCTCAGCTCTGGCCCCAGGTCAGAGATGGAGCTTGGTGCTCAGCAGCCTGCGTTCTGCCCTGCTCTGCCCTGAGGCAGGAGGGGCGAGCCTGCAGGGAGTAGCTGTCCCACAAAAGAACCTGCTTTCCAGCCCCTTCCTACCCCAAGTCATTTCAGAACCCAGAGCAGGGGGAGACCAGTTACGGAGTAAGGCTTGCCTCTTCCTTCACCCTGATTCGGAAGAGCCCGGCCAGTGGTGTCCCTCAGCTGTGGTCCCATAGGCCAGAACCACCCTCCCGATGGTGGCCCTGGGAGCAGAGCTCTTTCCCTATGGAGAAGACATGATCTCTCTATTCCCCAGTGAGAGATGACAACAAACAGCAGTTGAATAGGGTAGGTCAACCGCTGTAACAAATAATCCTGTGACCTCAAGGCTTAATACGAACAAAGGTTTATTTTTCATCCATGGGGTGGCAGGGATGGGTGGGGAGATGCTCCACACAGTCAGTCAGGGACCCAGGCTCTTGCCATCTTGTTTCTCCGTCTCCCTCAGAGGTTGGAGTCTGCTGGATGCTCTGCCCCCAGGCAGCAGACAAAGGGAAAGAGCGTGGGCCGGACCATCTCTGGCCAGCAGACCCTGCCTTGGGTCTCCTGCTCACCAGGTCCTTCACCCTTCCTAGGGGCAATGGTTCCATGAGTAGCAGCTCATCTGTGGTCAGGTGGAGAGAGGGCTGTGGCTGATCTTACATCATGCCACCTAAGAACCACCAGAACAGAGTGTCCCCACAGTGTGATCCCAGAACCCCCTCCTCAGAATCCATCTCTGGATGAGGCCAGGGAATGTCTGTTGAAGAAGCAGATTCTGGGGCCCCATCTCAGACCGACCGAACGGGCATCCTTGGGAGTGGGGCCCTGGGATCTTCTTTTTAAACAAGCTCCCCTAGTGACTCTCTGGTCACTGCAGAATGGGGACCACAAGACTAGACTTTACCGGGGGCTCCTGTCTTGTCAGCTTTGTTCTGTCAGTGTCTAGCACAGAACTAGAGCAGCAGACCCTCAGAAAGCTTCAACCCTGAATCTGAATCCTCAAAACCAAACTTTTCATTATGGAAAAACTCTAAATACATGCAGAAGTAGAAGGTATAATGAACCCCCAGGCACCCTTCACCCAGAATTAACAGTTAACCAACTCCTGGCCAGCCTTGTTCCATGCATGCTCTCTTTCATCCAATTGTTTTGAAGCAAATCACAGACATCATATTTTATCCCCCCAATACTTCAGGATATAGCTCTAAAATAGAAGGACTTTCTCTTTGTAAAATATAACCACAATACTGTAATTACACCTAAACATCGAATAGTTCTTTGATACCAAATATCTAGTCAGTGTTCCAATTCCCCCAGTTGTCTTGTAAAGTTGTTTAATTGGCTTATTTGAATCAGGAATCGGGCAAGATCCATATATTGCGACTGATCGATTTGCCCCTTAATTCTCTTTTCATCTGTTGATTCCTCTGGAGCTCGTGAGGGCTTGCTAAAACAGAGTCCTGCTCCCCACCAAGAGATTCGGATGCACGAGATCTGCGGGGGGCCTGGACTTCTCACAGGTTCCCCCAGACTGGCTTTTACTGGCTGCATTCCCCAGCTGTCATTGAACATGTTCCTCTGTCCCCTGTGTATCCTGTAAACAACTGGGAGATAGCTCAGAAAGCTCAGTTGGATTCAGGTTCAAGTTTTTGGCAAGGCAGTATCATGGGTGATGTTTTGTTCTTCCTCAGAAATGCACAATATCTCTTTGGCTCTCTTTTTTGTCAAATAAACCCAGAGGCAGCATTAACCCTGCCTCTGACCCTGAATTTGAGCAAGAAACAGAGTGAGACCCTACTCCACTGGACTCAGGTGGGCCCAGGGGCAGGGTTTGGGGAGGAAAGAAGTAATTGTCACCATGTGTCCACACAGAACACAGTCCCTTCAGAGAGCTTTCACACTGCCTACCTCTTATGCTCACAACAATCCTTTGTGGGGAGGCCGTGGCTGGCATGACTATCCCCGTTTTCCAGAACTGGAAGAAGATGAGTGACTTTAGCAAGGCCACGTGTCTGGCAAGCTGTGGGGCTGGGGTGGAGGCCAGATTTTTCCTTGTCCAGGTAACTCCCCTGGTGCTCTTCCTCTTCCAGGACCCAGATCAACTTCACAGTGGCCATCGATTTCACGGCCTCCAATGGTGAGTGGGGGGTGGGCAGAGGAGCTGGAGTGGGGCTGGGGGCTGGAAAGGGGAGGGCTTTTCAAAACTGTGATAGTTGGCCCTAGCTGGGAACCAGCTCTCCCATATTCTTCGGCCTCATCTTCACTGAAAAGGAGGTACTTAGGCTTGGAGACCCAAAGGGATAACCAAGATGGTGAAGGTATCCCCAGACTGGACCGTGGCCACTAACAAATCTGGGCTCTGGGCCCATGGAGAGCACTGGAGAAAAGATGTTTCCTCACGGGATCAAATCTCCCATCCTCTGTGCAGCGCAACCCCCAGGCTGGAGGGGAGCTCTTTGGTCCCCAGTGAAGGCAGGAACCCCAGTTCCCAGCCTTGCTGGGGCTGCCCCAGCTCCCTTCCCATCGCTGGCCTTCTCCAGGGTGGGCTGCCTGAGTCACCACGAGCGACCAGTGCCCAATTTTACACTGTTAGAAAAGTCACCCCCTCCCTTGGAGTCTAGACCCCCCTTAGCAGTGCTCCGTGCTCACTCCCATGCCTGTCAGAGCAGCCCCGGTTTGGGACTCCTCCCCGGTTTGGGGCTCCTCCCCGGTTTGGGCCCCAGAGCCCTAGAGTGGTAGGATCCAGAGCTGGGAGGGGGTTGTAAGAATCCCACCTGCTCCATCCTCACAACGATCCCGTGAGGTGGGACTGTTACCCCCACTCCACACACGAGAAACTGAGGCTGAGAGGTAAGGAGCTATGGAAGAGTGTACAGCTGGTAGCAGGTAGAGACAGGATCTTATCGTTGGCAGTCTGTGACGTAATGCCCTTGACGATTCAGTAAGTAAAATGTGGGCAATTGCCAGTCGTGACGAGGGCTACGGAGGTGGGGGGGGACCTTAAGCCAGCAAGAGGGACAGGGAGTTTTGGGGGAGGCTGTGATTTTCAGGAGGCCGCTCAGGGAAGACCACACCGGGAAGGGGACACTTGAGTAGAGGGAGCAAGCCACGTGTACCTCTGCGGCAAGGTGTCCCAGAGCAGAGGGATATGCCACTGCGGAGGCCCTGAGGTGGGGATGGCAAGGGCGCCAGACCTGAGTGAGTGAGGGGAGGGGATGGCAAGCGGCAAGGAGGGAGGTCACTGGAGGCCAGACCCCGTGGGGCCTGCACCTCCCCCCCTCCCCGCATAAGGACTGTGGGTTTGGTTCCGGGCGAAATGGGAGCCTTTGGAGCAAAGAGGCATGGCCTAGCTGCCTGAGGTTTGACAGGCTCCTCTGGCCCGACTCTAGGCACAAGGGCGGAAGCCGAGTGATGGTCTGGGTTGCTGCTTTCCTGCAGACAGGGGAGGGGGCTGTCACAGAGGAGGGGAGAAGGAGGTGAGCTGCTGCATATATTTTGAAGGTTTAGCAACCGGGATTTACTGAAGGATTGAAGGTGTGGCAAGAGAGAAAGAAAGGAATCAAGGATAAAGAAAATTAGGGGAGCCCTCCAGTACCCCCTTCTGCATTCTGAGCCTGCGGTGCTTGGAGTGTGGAGACCAGCAAACGTTCCCATGTCCCGTGTCACAGGGAACCCGTCGCAGTCCACGTCCCTGCACTACATGAGCCCCTACCAGCTGAACGCCTATGCGCTGGCGCTGACTGCCGTCGGGGAGATCATCCAGCACTACGACAGTGACAAGATGTTTCCCGCCCTTGGCTTCGGGGCCAAGCTGCCCCCTGACGGAAGGGTGTCCCATGAGTTCCCGCTGGTAGGAGGTCCTGGGAGCGCGGGCTGAGGGCTGACCAGGCTCAGGGCGTGGTGACAAGCCCAGGGTCCAGGGCATTTCCCATCCTCCCTGCCCCGGGACAGATGGTGCAGCCTTTGAGGGCAGGGTGGATAGGCTGCCTGCTGTGTTTTGGGCCAGGGGGTGGGGGTGGGGGGCTTATATCAGGGCTTCCAGAAGCCCACTCCCCACCTTGCTCACCAGCACCTCCGCTCCATGTCTGATGCCACCCACAGTGGGCTCTGGCGTCCTTTTCCTGACAAGACCCAGGAGAGGTGGAGTGGAGACATGGTTGAACTACCCCTCCACCCCAAGGCCCCAGAAATAAGGGTAAAGGGGTGTGCGCTGGGACTAGGCAACTGCAGGTAATCCCAGGAGCTCCCTGAGTTGGTGCTGAGATGGGGGCCCTGTGGAAGTGCCACCTCCTCTTCCTCCCTCCCACAAGCTGGGGGCACTCCGTTGTGCCAGGCATGATGCTGGGCACCAGACACAGGAGGACAGATCAACCGCTTAGTCGTTCCAGAGCTGCTCCGACCCGGCAGTCATTTGAGGCTGTGGTGGTTTGCTCAAGGTTCCCTGAGGGAAGCAGCCAGGCCTTTCAGGGGGCCTGTCCGAGCAGGTCCAGAGAGCGGGGCAAGGAGCAGGTTTTGGCCCTGCTCACCCAGAGCATGAGCTGCCCGGGGGACTCCCTCCCCTGCCCCTACCCCCCACCAGAGAAGAGTCGAGGAGATCCCAGGCCTGCTGGCCTTCCCCACACTGGCTGCCCCCCTGCCCCCCCGCAGAGCCCCCAGCTGCCCTCCCTCTGCCTCCTCCTTCCTTACTGGGCTCTGCCTCCCTATCCTCGGTGCCCCTAGAATGGCAACCAGGAGAACCCCTCCTGCTGTGGCATCGATGGCATCCTGGAGGCCTACCACCACAGCCTGCGCACCGTGCAGCTCTATGGCCCCACCAACTTCGCCCCTGTGGTCACCCATGTGGCCAGGTGAGTGCCGGGGCCACTACACGCCCATCCCAGTGGCTCACACAGCGTTCCCGTCCATGCCTGTCCTCTCGGGAAGGTGGGGTTGGGGTGCGTCTCTTCCACTGACTCGCCTTTCAGGGAGCCCTGACCCTAAAGGGATACCCCTCCAGCCAAAGAGTTGTCCCCCTCCCCAAAGTGTTGTGGGGGCGGGGAGGGGTGCAGAACAGGCCAGACAGACTACAGCCCCCGCCTCCTCCCCCAGGACCGCGGCCGCAGTGCAGGATGGCTCCCAGTACTCGGTGCTGCTCATCATCACAGATGGGGTCATCTCGGACATGGCACAGACCAAGGAGGCTATTGTCAATGTGAGCTGGGGGTGGGGGGCATGCCTTCCCACTTCTTTAGAGAAGCCCTTGGGACGAGGCTTCCTGGACAGTGGGGTTTGGGGGGTGTAGGGGTCCCACTGATGAGCTCTGTACCCACCCTGGGTGGTCTACTCCCTCCTGACGCCTATGGCCCCCTCATTAACCCATCTCTAGGACCACTGCCCCAGACCCAAGCCCAGCCTGGCCAGGGCGAAGTAGGAGCCCAGTGTTGGGGAGGCCCAGGAACTTGGCTCCCCCTACTGGATGGTCTCCCTGTATAACGGGCTCCAGCCTCAGCTCGCACTTCTGGATGCCCACATAAAATGTGTCCCACTTGATGGAGGCCCAGGGACAGAGAGGGGATCGGGGTGTCTCAGAGAAGCAGACCTGTGACCCATTTCCCCCTCCTGACCCTCTCTTCCTCTCTGGGGCCCCACGGCTGTTTCCCTTGGTCCGTGCCCCTCCCCCTCTCCCCTTTCCTGTGTTTCTCTGTGTGTCTCCATCCTTCTGTCTTCCATTTCTTCTCTTTCTTCCATTGACCCACCCCTTTCTGTCCCTACCCCTGATCTCCCAGGCTGCCAAACTCCCCATGTCCATCATCATCATCGGCGTGGGCCAGGCAGAGTTCGACGGTAAGTCCCCATCCCCCAGATGTCTCCCCAGAGGCGTCAGGCCCTTGGGAATGACCCTTCCCCAAAGAGTGAGAGCTCATGGGTGGGTGTGACCATCTGGGTGAGCGGGCAGGGTGTAAGGGTGTATTTGTTTGCACAGGGAAGGGTGTGTCAGGGTGTGCACCCATACCCGTACCCCAAGGCTGTGGAGAGGAGGCCCGTCCTTCCTCCCTCCTCCAACCCTTGGAGCCTGTGGAGGGTGGGGGAGCTGGAGCACAGGGCTAGAAGTCAGAGACTCACCATGTTGGGCTCCTCCTGTCTCCTGGCCTCAGTCTCCTCATCTCTAACGTGGGGGGTCTGGTCTGACAGTCTCTGTCCTGGACAGGCCCAGGATTAGAGGACAAGCCCACTGTCCTGCCAGGCCCAGGTGCCCACCATTAATTCAGCCCACCCCCATGCCTCTCCTCACACAGCCATGGTGGAGCTGGATGGTGATGACGTGCGGATCTCCTCACGGGGGAAGCTGGCAGAGCGGGACATTGTCCAGGTGAAGCCCAAATCCTGCCTGCCCCAAGGAAAATGCTGGAGCCCCTCTAGCCAGGCTGACCTTCATACCCCCTTTTAGAGACTTCTCTGGAAAGGGGCCTTGGAGGGAGCCCCAGAGTGACCTGGCCACCAAAGAAGGGAACAGGAGTCAGTCCTTGGGTAACACTTCTCCCCCCCAGTTGAACCCCTCCCTACCACGTCTGAGACTCTCCCCCCAACGTTGTTGCCCTGACCAGAATGTTCTGCCAAGAGCTCCCTGAGCCGCCACGCCTCCATGGTCTCCTGCAGAGCACTTATGCCCCAATACTTGCACTTTCCAGTGTCTTCTGCGGGGCTGCCTTCCCAGTGAGACGGCAAACCCCCTGGAGGTGGAGGAGGCGTCTTTATTGCCGTAACCCTCTCCAGGAACAGGCATTGCCTGGTTCATTGTATCTGTGTCTTAACATCTCGTGTAGGATAGCACGTGTAGTGAGCTGACAGGTCTTGGTCCTCAGGGCGTCCCTGCCCAATCAAGTCTCAGAATGCACCTTAGTAAGCACTCCTGTCTCTGAACCTCCTGCAGCGTTCAGGAGATTGGAAATAAAGACTGGCATCCCCCAGACCCCCTGGGTTAAAACAATGGCGGTGGGGGAGGGGTCATTCCAAGTTTGGAGACCAAAGTTAGGAGGCTAGACCCCAGAGCAGGGGCAGTCTGGGAGGGGAGACCCATGTATGGAAAGGCCTGGAGGCAAGAGTGAGCTGAGGCACTCAAGGGGTTGGGGGGGTCAGCCCCTGGGAGGAAGCCAGAGGGGCCCGACTTTAGGTTTTGGCTCAGAGACGGAGGAGGAGAAGCAGAGCAAAGGAGACAGAGAGGTTGGGGGAGATGGGAAGGCCGGTTTCCCAGAAGCCAGGGGTTTCATCCAGCATTTTCCAAGCGCTGGCTGAGTCCCTGTGCTTGGTGCCAAGACTTCAGAGCTTAAGGGTTCCTGTTCAGGGGTGCATCCTGGCATGGGATAGGTGATCCATAAGTAACTGTTGAGTCAATGAGAGAACAGCCTCTCAGTACTCACCAGCAGGCGGAGGGGCTGAGTGGAGAGGGCAGAGGCTGGGGAGGCGTGGGACAGGGTCCCGAGGCTGGAGACTGGGGTGGGGGCGGCTGGGGTCCAGCCAGAGACCCGGCCTGACCGTGCCTTTCCTCTGGCCAGTTCGTGCCCTTCAGGGACTACGTGGACCGCACGGGCAACCACGTGCTGAGCATGGCACGCCTGGCCCGCGATGTGCTGGCCGAGATCCCTGACCAGCTGGTGTCCTACATGAAGGCACAGGGCATCCGTCCGCGCCCCCCGCCTGCGGCCCCAGAGCCCTCACCCCCACGGTCCCCAGCCCGCACCCCTCCTGCCTCCCCCCTGCACACACACATCTGAGCACTCTTCCTGAAGGCCCCTGGCCTGTGGCAGGCGACTCCCTGGGTGGGGCAGTGGAAGCACAGCTGGGGTCCCCAGCCCCCCTTAAAATATGCCATGCCTAGCCTTTGTGTGTGCCTTTTGTGTGTGCCTGGGAGGCCGGCGGGGGGATGGGGCCTCTGAAGACTCCTCTCTCATTTCCTGGCCTCAGGGCCCAAACCTGGGGAATTGGAGGGTATGGGTGGTGGAGATGAGGTTCCGGGCCCCTGCTCTTCTCATGTCCCCGTGACATCTGGTTTTAGCCCAGCCAGGAAAGGGTTAATGATCAGGAGGATTGGGGTCCCCCTCAGCCCACCTGGGCATTCCCATCTGCTCCTCTGTGGCCCTGAAGCCTGAGCTGGGCCTCTCTCCTCCGGGGCCCTAGGCGCTCTCCTCCTCCTGTGCAGTCTACCCCTACACCTGGCCCCTGGCCCCTTCCCCCCCCCCCCCAGTATCTCCCCCATCCCTATTTCTAGTGAACCTTGTGAGGCTGATGGGTCTGCAGGGATGCCCGAACATGTGGCCCCTCCCAGGACACTTGCATGCCACGGGTGCCCAGCGGACCCATGAAGGGGAGGCTGTGTGATGGGAGGCCGTAGGCCACATGATAGGCTAGGAATGGGGGCTTTTCAGGCACAGAGTCCTTTCTGGTGCCTCTCAGGCCAAGAATGACACTGGTTTTAGATACACAGATCCACAGGCCTCTCTGTGGTGTGGGCCCACAGGCACCTTACAGTTGACTCCTGGCTCCAGGCATCCCCTTCTCTTGCCAAGGCGGCCTGGGGCCCTTGGAGCCCAGTCCTCTGCTGCCCCCCTGGAGGCCTTGGAACAGTCCAGCCCCAGCACTCCCACACTGCCCCTCTCTCCCACAGAGATAGGAGTTCTGAGTTCGAGTCCTGCATACAGCCCCTGCCTGTGAGAACCCAAGGAAGGCCCTTCTGCCTTCTGGGACTCAGAAGTAGGGCAAGAGGGTTGACCAGATGGTCCCAGGTTTGCCTTCAGCTCTGGTGTCCTGAGAGTCCATTCATGCCATGCCCAGCTTCCCCCGTCCCACTCCTCAGCAGTGTGACTGCTTACTCCAGGCCGTCTTGGCCCTTAAGGTCACCCTGTTCCATCCTGTCACCTCAAGTCCACCCTAGTCCTTCAGCCTTGGGCTCTGGTGTCTGAGCCTAAGCCCCTGCCTCTGCTGTGGGGAAGGTGAGAAGGGTGATCTCACCCCCGGGCCCACCGAGCTGCCCAGCCTTTACCCACACAGGGAGCAAGTCGTGCATGTGCGCCCCTCCCGCAGCATGGGGCTCCTCAGCCCACTCCACATCCCATGCCTGGGTGGACACCAGGCCCCCTCTGTCCGCTGCCCCACACCACTTCCCTTCCTGTCATGCATGATGGTGGTGTTTCTACGCTGTCTGGTCCTGTGCCCGTCTCTGAGGCAGTCTCTGTGTGGAATTTGCCTTAAAACTGAAGTAAACTTGGTTCTTTTAGTAAAGTTCCTTGTTTTCCTTTCTCCTGTGGAAAATAGCAAATGTGTTGCTGTTTGACAGGGTCCGGGTTCTCCTCGCTCTCTCTCTCTCCCATTCTTTTGTTCGATAAGGATTTCCCGAGCAACTACAATGTACCAAGGCCTGTGCTGGTGACTTGGGATGCAGCAATGAACAAAATGCAGGCCCTGTCTCCACACAGAGCTTACAACAGACACACAAATAAGACAGGGTAAAACCCAGTAAGCACATAAACAAATAGGTAGATAACCTAATTTCAGGTGGTGGTAAGAGTTACAAAGACAGGGGCGCCTGGGTGGCTCAGTTGGTTAAGCGACTGCCTTCGGCTCAGGTCATGATCCTGGAGTCCCGGGATCGAGTCCCACATCGGGCTCCCTGCTCAGCAGGGAGTCTGCTTCTCTCTCTGACCCTCTTCCCTCTCGTGCTCTCTATTTCTCACTCTCTCTCTCTCAAATAAATAAATAAAATCTTAAAAAAAAAAAGTTACAAAGACAAATAACAGAGAAGAAGGGGCTGGAGAGGGACAGGGTGGCATTTTAGATGAGGTGGTCACGGAGGGCCTCTCTGAGGAGGCGAAGGTTGAGATGAGCCCTAAGGAAATGAGAGAAGGAGGCAGGCTGGTATCCAGGGCAGGAGGGCTCCAAGTAGAAGGAACAGTGAGTGCAAAGGCCCTGAGGTAGGAGCATACTTCATGGCAAGGACAGCAGGGAGGCTTGTGCTGTTGGAGCTGTGTTAAGAGGGGCGGGGTGGGGGGATAGTTCAGGAGATGAGATTAGGGAGGTGAAGAATCCAGAATGCATAGAGCCTTGTAGGCCATGGTAAGGGCTTCAGCATTACTCTGAGTGAAACGGAGCCAGCTAGGAGGTGAGAGAGGTGAGTAACATGATCAGATTATTCTCGAAAACAAGTAGGTCACTTTATTGCATTTGATCACTCATTGACTCATCGCTCCACAAGTATTTACCGAGCACCAGTGCCAGGCTCTGCTCAGGTTTGAAGACACTGATTCACACACGGTTGCACCCTCTGAGAGTGACCCCTACTTTGGAGCAGTGAGCAAGGAAATCCTACCACCCTGGGCTACCGATGCCAAGCCCGTGGGAGGGGCCAGGGTCTGTGGGCACCAAAGGGGCGCTCCTGGCACAGCCTGGACGACTCACGGGCCATGTGCCCGGGATGAGCTCCTGCTCCTGTGTTCGATGGGACCATTCCTCTTTCCTTGCGGGGTTAGTGTGTGGACAGACTGCGGGGCCTAGAGATATGCCCACGTGAAGTGTGTGACGTGTACAGATGGGAGGCACTTGAGCACAATAAACACCACCTCTCTCCTCCTGGCCCCTCTTCATATATAAGTTGCTGTGGCCATTAGAGCCCAGGATCACAGGGAAAGGGGACTTCTCCTTCCTCTGGGCAAGCTCACAGTCAGATTAGCCCTCCAGCCAGCCATTCCCATTCTGCACATCACAAGAAATTTGGTACTAATTATACCAAAGTTTGGGACTTATTTACTTCTTATGATTTTATGGTAAATTAGAGCTGATTCGTGGCTGTCCCTACAATTAGATACCCCTCTGACTTGCATTCTGGTACGCTCTGAGTGAGAACCGGGTGGGGTCATAGCTTGGGAAGAGGAAAGTTCCCAGAACCAATAACCCATTTTGCCTCACCTTGGGCACCTGTGGGAAAGTGTCGAGAGGAGATGCCCACCTGGCAGGGGAATCAAGTCTCAGAGACGCTGCTGAGTGCATCTTTACTGTGCTTGACACTGTGGCTTCTCTCCTGGCTTATTTCTCAAGGTGTGTTCCACAGAACACTGGTTCTTTCGCATGGATTTTGGGAAACTGCCTACTCTGAGCCCATCTCAGAGAACCCTAATGGCCTTTAGGGTATTCAAGGCTCTGTAAGTCCTGCAGCAAAGAGACCGGTTTTGACCATGGGGACAGAGAGAGGGAGAGGGAGAGAGAGAGAGAGAGAGAGAGAGAGAGAGAGAGAGTGTGTGTGTGTGTGTGTGTGTGTGTTTAGCTGTAACACTGTTACCAAGCAGAACATGTTGTCTTGGGACTTTAAGTAAAGACAATCTCCCTGGTTCCCAGACTAACACAGATTCTGAGGCCTGTTCCCAGGAGGCCAGAGGGAGGGCCTAGAGTTTGGGAACTTCTCAGAGGAGATGGGGTAGGAGAGGTGGAGACCTTCAGTTGCTCAGGAAAGAAGGAGGGGGCGTGCCACACTGGGAAGAGAAACCACAGAGAAGAAAGGAGGGCGTTCAGAAATTCACAGCTCCAAGGTTGACTTTGTATTCCCTTGTTGGGCTGAGAGGTGTGTGTGTGACCGAGCTAGGGGAGGGCAGGCAAAGAAGGGAGAGGTCCCTGAAAAGCTCTCCTGGCCTCTGGGCCCCCACCCCAGCTGCAGCTGTCTCCTCCCCTCACCCCCATTCGCTCCCCAGGCCTTCAGGATTAAGGACCTGGGCTGTCATTCTCTGGGTCATTCCTTTACCCACTTCTCTGCCTTTGGAATCCCTTTACCAACCTCTTATCCCCTCACCTCAAATGCTCCTGAATTAATAAAAATAAGATGATGATAATAGTAAGAGTAAGCAGAGGATGGGGCTGACGGCACAATTGGAGCAGGCCAGGATGGTGCAGAGGCTGGATGCCACGAAAGCCACCAGCGTGGCAGGCCGGCCACCCACGGCTGCCACATAGCCCAGCACGGAGCAGGGCCCCCACATCAGCACAAAGATCACCAGCTCCACAAGGATGAGCCCTGTGTTTTCCCGGTGCTCCTGGAGGCTCTCCCCCCTGGGACCACGAGGCTGTGTCCACATGAGCCAGCCCACATGGCTGAAAGAGCAGCCCAGCCCGCACATGCAAGGCGGGAAGGCCAGGTTCCCAGCAGGGTGAAGTAGCAGGAGGTCTGGGCTGGGCTTGGACGCAAGAGGCAGGCCCGGACTCCTGCTGCCCCCCTCCTGCACCACCACGCTTTGGAACAGCCAGGTGGGCAACGACGCGGCAAGGCCCAGGACCCACATGGCCCCATGGAGCAGCAGGCGGCGCCCTGGCCAGCCGGGAGGGCCATATCAGCCGGGCGACGGCCACGTGGCGCAGAAAAGCCGTGGCCACCATGCCGTAGAAGGTGCAGAACGCGGTGGTGCTGTTGGTGGCCCAGCTGGTGGTGCGGATGACAGGGCTCAGCCACCAGTTGGGCCGCAGGAAGCTCAGCGGCAGCATGGGTACCACGCAGGCCAGGAATAGCAGGTCGGACAGCGTGATGTTCACCATGAGGCTGGTGGTCAGGGCGTGGAGTGGCCAGGAGGCGCCTGGGTCCCGGGCCGCCACCAGCAGCATCAGCCCGTTGGCCAGCAGCCCCGCCAGCAGGATGAGGCCGCAGAGCCTGGAGAAGAGCCGTCGGGGCAGTTGCTGGGGTGCCGCCGTGAGCCCGGCGGCGGTGAACATGGCCTTGGGCTCCGCCCCTGTTCCAGGCTCCCGCTCCGGACACACAAGGACAGTGTCGAAACCAGCCCGAGGGCCACCTTCCTCTTTCCCTGGATAGCCCCCCTCCTTTCACAGCCCCCTGCATCCCGTGGGGGCCCTTGCCGGGAGTCAGTCACTTGAGACCTCACAACAACCCGACCGGACGGCCTCGGTCAGCGCCCCGGGTTCGAATCCCGACTCGGCTACTTCGGAGCTCCGTGACTTTGGGAAAGTTACCCAGTTTCCCTACCTCGGTTTCCTTAACTGTGAAAAAGGAAGGAAATAAAATAAAACAGATGTCAACTGCTACAAAGGGGGGTGGTGCAGGTAATTTTCATTTTCCTCTTTGTCATTTATTTTTACAATTTCTGCAGGGAGAACAAATTGAATTTGGGGTGTGTGTGTGTATTTTTTAGATTAATTTATTATTTATTTATTTAGAGAGTTGGGGGAGGGGCAGAGGGAGAGAAGCGGACTCCCTGCTGAGTGCAGAGCCCGATGTGGGTTTGATCTCAAGACTCAACGCAGAGATCATGACCTGAGCCAAAATCTGGAGTCGGATGCTCAACCGACTGAACCACCCAGGTGCCCTATATATATATATATATATTTTTTTTTTTTTTTAAACAAAGCCTTGCCTGCCTATGAAACAGGCAGATATTAATTTGAGGTTCAAGCAAGAAGGTGGATATGCAGGGGCTTTGAGAAGGCGTGAAGCCCCTGTCAGGGGTTCCCAAGCTTGTCTGCACAGTGGGATCACCTGGGGAATTTCAAAAATACTAATCCACAGGTCCCAACCCAGGGACGGGATTTGGCTGGTCTGGGCTTTGGCATTTTCGAAAGATCCCAGAGGACTCTCCAGGGCAGAGCAGCCTGCCCTCTCTGGCTGTGCTGGGCTGGTTAGCTGGCAGGGTTGGGGGAAGAGCTGCACCCCAGCTTCCTCCCCACCCTCACTCCATCCTACAGGCTGAGGACATGGGGAGCTCCCGATTGAGGGGGTCAGGCTGAGAAACGGGGTCTAGACATCCCAGAGTTAGCCCAGGGGCCAGTGTCTCCACCTGACACCCCACAAACCAGGCCAGAATCCCTAGCTTTCTTGGGATGAAACTTGCCCATTAACTCAATAAATAAATATTTATCGGGCGCCTGGGTGGCTCAGTTGGTTAAGCGACTGCTTTCGGCTCAGGTCATGATCCTGGAGTTCCGGGATCGAGTCCCGCATCGGGCTCCCTGCTCAGCGGGGAGTCTGCTTCTCCCTCCGACCCTCTTCCCTCTTGTGCTCTCTCTCATTCTCTCTCTCTCAAATAAATAAATAAAATCTTAAAAAAAAAATAAATATTTATCTTCCTATAAGAAGGCCCCTAAGTTCGTGGTGAAGCTTGTGGCTGCTGGGGCCTGGGTTCAAAGCCCCGCTGTACCACTTTCTAGCTGCGTTGACTGTGGACAAGCTACTTATCCTCTGTGCCTCATTTTCCTCATCTGTGAAGTGGGGATAAGCAAGCCCCATCTCCTAGGGTTGATGTGAGGATTAAATGGGGTAGGACAAGTTAGGTGCTCAGAATAGTGCCTGGCACGAAGTAGGTGCTTTGTAAATGTGGGCTGTTCGGCTCCTGCCCACCCTCAGCTCCAAAAAGCTCTCTCCCCTAACGCCTCTGTCCAGGCTCCATTTTGTCCCCCTGCCCTCCCCTTCTCACTCCACATCCTGAGCCCTATCAGCCCAGTCTGGCCCTCCTTATCTTAATCAGCCTCAAGCTAAGGTGTGACCAGAGCCCCCGTGGCAGACATGCCCTGAGAACTCACCACTTGCCTGGAAGTTCACTCTGAAATCTACCTTGAGTCCCTCCTGCTGCTCTCATGTGCATCCTGCTGCTCTGAGGTTCCTGGGCCCTGCTTGCTGACTTGGGGGCCTCTGACATCAAGCAGGGCTGGCGGCCCCTCCACAGCTCTGCTCTACGCAGAAGCTGGATCTTGCCAGAGAAAGCTGAGACGGTTCAGGGCAGGTGTGTGGTCCCTTCTCGCACCCCACCTCTAGGGAACCTGAGCCGGCTGCCCACAGCTGGGGCAGAGCTGAGATGGGAGGGGCGGGCCCGGGGGACACCTTCAGGTCCTCCGAAGGACAGGGGGGACTCTATCCGCTCTACTGGCTCCCCCAGGAATCACACCCTGCTTACCTGCCTCATTAACTCGCTGGCCTACAGGGCAGAGCTGTCGGGGCCTGCCAGGTCCCCAGACCCCAGAGAGAGCCATTAGCAACAGCAGGACCGGCCCCCCCACCCCCGCCCATGGCCAGGCATCACTCACTCCAGCCCACCTCTCCCTGTCTGTCTGTCTTAGAACCTACTATAGCCTAGAAACTGCTCAGAGCAGGGGGAGGCTTGTGGGCTGACAGAGAGGATCCAGGAAGGGAGAAGACATTGGGGATAAGAAAGAATCAGTGAGGGACGCCAGTAAGAGAACAAGCTGGATCACAAAATCATCCTGCATATTGACTAGAGGCTGAATGGGGTCCATTAGGGCACCTGATCCAACCTCTGGTGGCTTCTGACGCCTGAATCTTTTCTACCTTGCCTCTTGCCAAAGTGTCACCCGACTTCCCCTTGTGTGCCTCTAATGACAAAGAGCTCACTGCTGCAGAGGCATCCCTTTCGGAACTGAGCAGAGGGATGGGGCAAAGATTGGAGAATGATTAAGCCAGTCGGAAGGCTCTGTCTTCTACCTCCTGCCCTCTCTCTCTCTTGCGGTCTCTCGCTCTGTACCTCTGTCTCTCGAACAGTCTCTGCTTGTCTCTCTGTGAAACTGGAGTTTCCTCTGATTCCCCAGTACTGAAGGATTACTTGCTCAGGGTCCTGCATGCACCGGGCTGCAGGACGTGGTGAGCATCATTGCGGTTGACAGTTAAGATGACAGGGACAACAGTTGCAGCAAACGTACATGATGGAAGACAGTCCAACAATGAGGGGCCATCTCTCAAAGCAGCCTCCTTAAGGGCACTGAGGACCCCAGCCCAGCTTATAGCGGGCAGCCACCTTCCAGGAGGCGAATGGTAGGTGGTTCTGGGAACTCCAACCAAAGCTCCAAAAGGTAACCCGCGAGTGATCTGAATCTAGTTTCTCTGCTGCTCCGCAGGCCACAGACCAGGGCAGAGGGCTGCACCAGGTGACATCACGACATTAGAGCAGGGGGTGGGATGCCTGACTATGACCCCTTAGAGGCAGGTCTTGGGGAAAGGGAGTGGGGTTGGGGCTCAGGGAGACGGGGGGAATAGGGCCTATCAGGGGCCATCGAAACACTGCTCTTCCTCAGGAATCAGAGTCTGCTCGGAAGAGACTTGATGCTCGCAAACAGGTGGTGAGAGAGACAAGGCTCACGAGCTTCGCAGGCATGGAGCAGTGGGGCTGCTTTAATAAAGCGTCTCGTAATTAACAGGTTGCAGCACTTAGTAATCAGCCCCAAAGCAAGCTCCTCGGAAAGTTTCTTTCCCTCCCCGTGACGCTTAGTTTTATTTCGCATTATGTAAGGAATACCCAGGCATTGCAGAAGATCTAGAAATAAAAATACATATAAAAAGGGCAATAACACCCCCACACATTCACCCTATGATTTTACCCCACAGAGATGTGTGGCCAATAATATGGTGTGTTTTCCTTAATTCATTTTTGACTTTTTCTTTCTTTTGAAAGTTTTAACCACCACCCCCACTACCCACCACCCCCTCAAATCCTTCTTCAGAGTGCAAAGGGCAGCCTTAGCACAGCCCCTGCCCTGGGATCCAAGTCCTGACCTGAGGGGGATTGTCCTGAACTTCTAAGCTGGCCATCTCTGTCATGGCTGCATCCTGGCAAGGTGGGGCAGGAAACCCCAGGGGTGGCTGTCCCCCCACCCCTGGCTGGGCTGGAGGGTCAGAAGCAGCATTCAGCTCTCTTCTGTGGCCTCTTGGGGGTCACCTCCACCAGTGAGTCCTTCAGGCGGTCCTCCTGCATCTTGAGGGCCCTGTATGATGACACCAGACATCAGTCCTCTGTCTCCCCTTCCAGGGGCAGCAGGGCAGGAAGGGGCCCGTGGGTGCAGCTGTGGGGCTGGGGGATTGAGCACCCCGAGCTTCCTCTCTTCCCCCTTGCCCTGCCCTTGCGCTGCATCCCACACGGCACCCGAAAAATGGGGCCACGGAGACTTTGGTCTTCTGTCTCTTTCCTAGCATTCTTTCCAGCCTCCTGTGCACCAGGCACTGTGCGAGGGACTCTGAATAGGACAACGAAGCCAGCATGTCCTTGTCTCGAGAGATGAGGAGCCAGAGAGAGAAGGGGCCATCAGAACCCAGGAATGAGGAAGCACACAGAAGGACGTGTCCTCGAAGGTCCTCGAAGGAGGAAGGAGGCAGTGTCAGAGCTGAGACCAAGCAGTGGAGAAGGGTTTGCTAGCAGCAAAGAGTGGGGGGGGGGGTGCATTCCGGGCAGAGGGCAAAGGCTCAGTGAGAGGCAGAGAGCTTGGGGGTTGGGGAAATAAAAGAAGCTCATTCATTCATTCACTCATGATATATTTACTGAGTGCGGACCACTGCACTGCCGAATCACAAAGCCTAAAGACTGGCCAGAAAGAAGCCTTGAGGCTACAGGGGTTCAGGGCCCTGGGGGCCTGGAAGCCACATTCAGGAACTTGGGCTTTTGTCCTGAGGCAAAGGGAAGCTGTTGAGCAGTTGTCCATCAGAGGACATCACGGCGTGATCAGGTGAGCGGTTTCGCAGACTCACCCTGGCTGCTTTGTCGCAGAAGGGGCTTCCAGGTCGTCTGGCCTAGGACCCCTTCCACCTTACTCATTTCCTTCATTCATTTGGCTCCCGTTATGTGCCAGGCCCTGGGTGTGGAGGGAGGGGGACCAAACAGACCTGGCCCTGCCCTCCTGGAGCCACAGCCTCCGGGAGGAGGCAGCCCCCAACCGGGAGCCGGACAGATGCACACATAATTACAGTTTGCCCAGAAGGGCTTTGAAGGACACAAACAGGAAACAGGGATCCAGAAGAGTGGGGGACGGAGAGTGGTCAGGGACCGCCCCCCTGAGGGGCTGAAGCTGAGCGAGTGAGTGCGCATGTGTGTGCGTGGAGACCGGACCTCCGACGATGAAGGCCATTCCCAGGCGTTTGGATGTTATTCTAAATCTAGTGGAAGTTGGGGCACCTGCCTGGCTCAGTCGGAAGGGCATGAGACTCGTGATCCTGGGGTCATGAGTGGGAGCCCCACATTGGGTGTAGAGATTACTTAAGTAAATAAAGAAAAATTAAAAATTAAAAAAACCCAAATCCAGTGGAAGTGACTAGAAAGTGGAGAGCAGGAAGGTGACCCTCTGCCTCACCACACTGTGCAGACGAGAAAGCAGGCTGAGGCTGAGAGAGCGTGTGAGCCTCTCAGGAGGCCACACGGTCGGCGGAACTGGTAGAACTGGACTCAGACTCTCCGCACAGTGCTTTCTCTCCTTCCCTCTGTGGCTTCACGGGGCTTCCTCAGAGTGGGCCTTCCCTTCCCACAGGAGGGCTCTGGAGGCTGCCCAGGGGACTCTGGGTGGGGGGCAGCGGGGGGCACTCACCGGGCCAGGTTCACCACGGGCTCCAGGATGTTGTGACCCAGGGCAGCGCTGCACTCTCCAAAGGAGACCCCCAGCTCCTGCAGGCAGACAAGGGTGTGGGGGCCCTGGGAGAGCCCTCTGAGCGCCCCAGCCAGCCCTGGTGGTCTAGCCTAGCAGACAGAGCCCCACCCAGTGCGCCCCTGGGCCAACCCCGAATGGGGGTGGGAGGCAGCCCCGCCCCCTACGCCCCCCCCCCCCCGCGCCCCCTCCTCCGCGCTGGCCACCGGTCAAAGATGCCACCCTGGAGACTTTCCACAGCCCTCGCTCGGAGTGATGGCGGGAAGCCTATGTCCCAACTTGGAGAAACGTCCCTTGGGGACATTTTAAACTGTTAGTTATGCTTTTTTGATTTCAAAAAAAATAAAAAAAATTCAGCTAGGGAGGGGACGGAATATTAGAAAATACAGTATTCAAAAAGTGTAAGAGCAAAATATAAACCCCTCCTGTTAGCGTTTGATATATATTTCCGTCCTGTTTTACAGAACCCTTTTCCTGGAGGCGAGGGGGCTCCACATCATCGCACTGTGGGATTAAACCCTAGGAACCCGGGGGCGCAGGCAGGCCCCATGGAGTATCAGCAACCTCGCAGGGTTCAACCCAACCTAAACCCTGGCTTGCAGCTGTTCTTCTGAGTCCACATTTCATTGTGAGCATTTCCTCCACGCCCTCGGACATTTTTCCGGCAGGATTCTTAATGGCAAATGCTAGCCTCTCACGTGAACCTCCACAACTTAACCACCAACTGCTGCCAAATGTTTGTTCTTATAAATAATGCTGTAAAGAACATCCTCATATAAACATGCTTGATTATACATTATACGTGGGTATCCATTATGCTATTCTCTTAGGGATTATTATTTCTGATTCTTTCCTTAGGATAAATTGCTAGAGGAGGAATTACTATGTCAAAGAGATGAGCCACTACATTTAAGGGGGAAAAAAATCCCGCCAACCAGGAGCCACAATGATGACCTCATGATTCTGAGAAAGGAGAGAAGGGGAAAGAAATACAAGATGGAAATGCCGAGAGGGGCTGTGGTAGAGGTGGGGTAAGGGCTGGGTTCTTTTTTCCTTCCTTATTATTCTCCAGAGTTTCTGGAATGTGGTCAACTTCTATTCATAAATAAATAGTATCCACTGTCTGCTGGTGGGGCTTTTGATGCAATCTTGCCAGGGAAGAATTTGGGTCCTAAGATAGAATAAATTAGAAGGAATGTTCTGTTAATTAGAGACCAGAGAGAAAATTCAGATTTGATTGGGAATTTTAAGTGAAGCTTTTAAAACGTTTTTTTTTACTCTGACGATATTTTTATATAGGTCAGAATGTTGTGTGGGGATCTGCTAATTCAACGTGAGGGTCAATGTCATGCCCGCTGAGACAGCCTTATGTTTGGGTCTAAGAACGGGGGGGGGGGGGAGGCAGAGGGGGCCAGGTTGCTGTCCACTCTGACCCAGCCTTTGGCAGGGCAGGGGCAGAAACGGGCAGTGGGTCCTTCTCAGTTGCCCAGGCCAGGGGGACCTGTTCACTACCCTCCAGGGAGGGGTCTGTCCAGTCCAGGCTGGGTGTGGGGCTGATGTCCAGGTGCTCACCTGGGCCAGTTGCTGCCCAGCCTCAATGGGCACCTGCCGCTCCTCCTCACAGTCCATCTTGTTTCCGAGGAGAAGGATGACCACCCCGTCGGCCCCTGATTCCTGCGTATTGAACACATGCCCTCAGCCACACATGTTGAGGGCCTGCTCTGCCGTGCTAGGCCCTGGCTGGATTTGGCCCTGCCCTCCAGGAAGCTGACAGGGTACACACCCCCTCCGCCGCCTTTCCGTGTCACACTCACTCCACACCCTTCCCCCACCCATGACATCTTCCCTTCAATCTACAGTGAGTCTGCCCTTCCTTTCTGCCTGCAAACATGTCACCCATTTTCCAAGGACAGCCTCAAAGCTGCCTCCCCCAGGAAGCCTTCCAGGATTGTTCCTGCCCATGCTCCTCTCTTCTTGCCTGTGCTGAACAGCCCAACGCTTGATTACACAGGCTGGCTTGGCTCATTTCCTAATTGTTTCATGATGACGACAATGACGACTAGCTTCTGTTTACTGAGTGCTTACCACATACCCAGTGTTGTCCTAAAGGCAATTTTATCAATTAATCCTAATAACTGTATGAGGGAAGTTGGAAAATTGAAGTTCAGAGAGGTTAAGTCACTTGTCCAAGATGACAGAGTTGGGGCAGGGTAGTTGGGATTCAAACCTAGGTCCTGTCAGACTCAGAGCCCAGCCTCCTTCATTCATTACCTTATCTTACTGCTTTTGCTTCTCTTCAACTAGACTAGAAACTTCCAGAGAGAAGACAACATGTCTTTCTTCATACCCCTCTGCTGTGCTAGTACATACTGCAGAATTTCAGTATATATGTCTCAGTTGAGTACATGGGGGAAAGAACTAGAGATGTGTGGACAGAGGAATTGTCACCTAGAGTAGTACTAGACTTGCATTATCCCCAGGCATTAAGAAGACATCACCGAGCTGCTGTATACAGGAAAGAAATGTTTGGGGGATAAAGGAAGCAGTTTGTTTTGGAGGCTGTACTATGTGGTTGTGGTTTCTTCCTATGACTATGCTCCCAGCTCATCCAGCCACATGCCTTCAGTGGGTCATATCACCCACGTGTCTGTCGTGTCATTTGTAGTCCTGGGGAAAAAGGGGGCGTGGGCAGGATACAAGTTCCCTCTTGACTCCACAAACCGGGGCCAACCCCAACAGCCATCTGCAGGTGGCTACGATGGCTGCTTACCCAGAGACAGTCCAGCCAGTAGCGCACGTGGGCGAAGCTCTCCTGGGAGGTGATGTCGTACATGAGTACCACTCCATCAGCCTTGCGGAGCAGCTGCCGAGTCATGCTGTGGTACCTGCCCAGACAGTCTGCGTGAGACTGGGCCTGGTGGGCGGACCCCTCACCCTGGCCTCTCCAGGCCTCAGCTACTTCATCCGCAGAGTGGGAGAATTAACGTTTCCTGCCTCTAAGCGCTTCCTACAGAGAGTGTGCATACGGCAGTATGACTGTTGAATAGGTAACAGTGCTCATGGCTAGAGTTTCAAAAGGTACCAAAGAGTACCCAGTGAAAACTCTATCATCCCCCTCCCCCTTTCCCAGTTAATAAAATGTCTTGGGGGCACACCTGGGTGGCTCCGTCGGTTAAGCGTCTGCCTTGGGCTCAGGTCATGATCCCAGGGTCCTGGGATCGAGCTCCATGTCGGGCTCCCTGCTCAGTGGGGAGCCTGCTTCTCCCTCTCCCGCTCCCCCTGCCCCTCCCCACTCATGCTTTCTCTTTCTTTCTCTCTCTTTCAAATAAATAAATAAATAAATAAATAAATAAATAAATAAATAAAATCTTTTAGAAAATAAAAACAAAATGTCTTGGAGCTGTTTCCCCATTGGTGCATAGGGAGAGTCCACAGTCTTTCTTTGTGACTTCATAGTATTCTACGGATTGTGCAGCTCGGCTCTGACTGATTCAGCTGGGCCACCCGTCCTACTGGTCAGACCGTTCCCGGTGCTTCACCACATGAACCATGCTGCTGTGGACATAAGCCGCTATTACAGTCAGGGACGAGTTTATCAGCAGAACAAATTTCTGGGAGTGGGGCCGCTCGGTCAAAGAAGAGGTGCCTTTTAAATTTTGATCGCTACTGCCTACCTGGAGAGTGGCAGGCCGGCGTTTTCGGAAGGGACAGGAGATCAGGCAGCTGTCCCCTGGGGGCCACGTTGGGATGCTAGGCTGAGGGGCCCCTGGTTCTGCTGCCTCCTCAGTCAGCCCGCTGGAGCTTGGCTCCTCTCTGCCTCCCCGACCTCCTCAGTCCTTAGGGGGGTGGATGCCTTTTTGGCCCTTGGTTGCCTCTTGCCTATGTGGAGTCTTCAAGGTCAGGGCTGCCCTCCATCCCTCTGTGCCTCAGGCTCAGCCCGGGGCCCTGACACCACGAACGGGGACAGTGCCCGTTACCTCTCCTGGCCAGCCGTGTCCCAGAGTTGCAGCACGAAGCATTTGTTGTCCACCAGCAGAGTTTTGACACGAAAATCCACTCCTAGGACACACAGAGCAAGGTCAGGCCTGCCTCCTCATAACAGCCCTGAGCTGGTAGACACTTTTCCACCTGCTGCTGCCCTGGCAGTGGTTGCAACCTTGCCTGCCCCCCACCATGCTCTCCGCAGGAAGTGGCAGCCTGGGGGGCCTGACTCAGCAAAATGGTGAAGCAGAAATTTGTCTGTAGCATCCGCTTCCCTTTATTACCCTCTTTCCTGAACGTCTTAGGAAGCCCAGTGTCTGCAGGAACCTCTGAGCTTATCTGACCCCCCACCCACTCCCGTGATAATGTCCAGCCTCGGCTTAAATCCCCACCGTGTAGTCTATGAACGACTAACAAGTGTGTCTCACCTTTCCTAACTCCGCATTAAGCCCACTGTTCCTCCTCCCTGCCCACCCGCTCCTCAATCCACCCACGTGGTCCCCTATACTGTCCCCCAAACATGTTATAACTTACCCACACAAATCGCTAAGAATATAACGGTCGTCTCCTCCCAAGGAATCTGCTACTTAACAGGAGCAGCCCCAGGGAGAGAGTCGTGCTGAACCCAGCACAGGCTAAAACTTCTGGGGTGAGGCATGTGCCCTGAAGGCAGGAGACCGTGGGTCTGAACTTTGGGCCCCAGCAAGGGCAGGACCCTTAAGCAGATCCTCACTGATCTGTTTCCCTCATCTGTAAAATGGGGATATGGAAAAGCCTGGCCAAAAATGCACATTGAGCTATAACTCCATTGGTTCTGGCTCTGGTCCTCCACCCAGCCCTGTTCTCGAATGCCCGCAGGCTAGAGTTCTTATCGTCTGAGAGAGGGGGTGGGAATGGAGGAGGTGAGGCCGAGAGCAGCAATGTTCTCGACGGCGGAAGCCAGAATCGGCCCCATTGATGGTGAAGCCCGGTGGATGACCGCCGCCAGGGGGCGCCAAACCGCAGCTGGCCCCGGGAACGATGTGGCTCACCCCCCTGGATCCCGGACGCTCCCGGCAGTGCGTGCAGGCTTGTCCTGTCTTTTTACAATTACGCAACCTGTGTTTTTCTTGATTGAATTCTGTGGAACCTTCTTATCACATAATAATGGGGGCAGGTCCGTTAGATAGGGAGGGTTCTGTAAGGAAGGAGGCTTGGAAGATGCTTTGGTGCACTGTAGGTGGTCAGTAACCAGGACTTTAGGTGATTCATAACAGTGGCCTTGCAGACCCTGTGACCCTGCCCAACAGCAGACCAGGCCTGCTATGGGTTCTCGGTTCCCCAGGACACTGACTTTTTAACTGGTTCCCCCGGGGAGGACTCAGAAAAAAATCTGAGAACCCATCTTGGAGCTACTGTTGCATGAAGACTATCATCTACCCACTGGTCTGGCCCTGGTCCCCAGTTGGCATGCACCTTGACGACACAAACACATGGATTCCCCTCCCCCCATCTCTGTGCCTAAGTGGGTCCGCTGTTCATTCCTGAGCTTGCATTTCTGTGGCTCTATACAATGCCAAATTGTCACAGATCCCAAAGTTTGTAGGTAGAGGAGTCTTTGTGTTTGGGAACATCTTATTTGGGGGGCCGCTGAATTAGACATGATCAAATATTTACTTATAATAATAGCAATAAAAATAATATTTATTGAGCCCTTGCCACATGCCAGATATTATTCTCAGAGCTTGACAAGTAGTAACTGACTCATCCTTACAACTATTCTAAGAAGCCAGTACTCTTGTCCCCATTATGCAGATGAGGGATTGGGAGCTCAGAGGGGTTAAGTAATCTGCCCAAGTTCATCTTGCTCATCGGTGACAGAGATGGGATTTGAACTCAGGTATCTGAGGTCCTAACTGACCATACTCTAGAAATACATTCTGTGTAAAATACTCAACTTGCCCAAGGCAACTTCCTGCCAGGGCTTGGCTGACGGGGCTGGGGCTAATCGTGAACAAAGGCAGGCAACGTGGACCCTGCAGTGGCCTGCCCACAAGCCATGTGGGTGGGGACTTGCTTGTTTTCACTAGCAGCCAGTTCTGGCACCTAAATTGCAGGGTGCTTTGTTGATGTGACGCATTATAAGCTAATCAGATCAATGCAGCAAAGCAAATTACCTATAATTAGAGATAATTAGTAAAATAGTAAGATTATGCCCATATAAAATAAAGTCTAATGCAGGGCCTGTGGCCAGGACAGAACCTGCAGCTTCCCTGGGAGATGGCTCTCTGCGGCCCCCCTCTGGCTCCTGGGCGCCAGGCCCTGGGTCTCCCCTCCCTCCGCAGTGCCTTGCTTCCCAGGTGGGCCCTTACCCACAGTAGCTGTCAGCCCGGTGGCGAAGGAGTTCTGGTGCAGCAGGTGCAGGAAGGAGGTTTTGCCCACGTTTGAGTCTCCCAGGAAGATGACGTGGAAGAGGTAATCAGCGTCGGCGGGAGGCTCACCGGCGGTGGAGGACCCTGGGGATGAGGTCGGCGCAGCCTCCGTGGAGTCAGTTCGTGGGTCTGGAGGCCTGTGATCTGCCGTGGGCTCCCTGGATCGAAGGGAGCCTTGTTCTTCTGCACGAGCAGTAGTAGGGGAGGCCGTGGGTTGGGCTTCCAGCTCAACCATGGTGGGGGCGCTCTGCGTGTGCTCCTGGGGCCCTGCTCCACCCCCAGGCTGAGCGCCCTCCTGGGGAGAGTCCAGGGGAGGTGGCTGTGTGCTAGGAGCTTCTGCTTCAGCCTCAGCCCGTGGTGTGTCACACAGGAGAGGAGCAAGCAGATGATCTTGCTGGGGGAGTTCTGAATGCCCAGCTTTCAGGCCATGAGCCTCACTTGACTGCTCTGAACTGAGGTCTTGCCCTCCTTGGCCCACCTGTTTCCTTTCCTTCACCCTGGGCTCTTCTTCCAGACGCTCGTGGGAAAGGGCAGGCAGCCCATCTGGCCCCAAGACCTGGCCATGAGCTTCTCTTGGCCCCCCAGGAGGGCCCTCCTGCACACCCAGGCCCAGCTGGCCCTGCTCCAGTCCCTCTGTGGGAGGCTGACCCACAGGCTCCAGATCCTGGGAGGGTCCACTCGGCCCTAGTGTGAGGGCTCGGGCTCCTGGGGACCCCAGTCCTGGCTCAGGGCCAGGGACGTGTGGGTCCTGATAGAGGGCCTCGCTCTGCCTGGGCCTCTTGTCTGAGACAGCCCCAGGCCCGGGGCTCTTGTCATCTGGGTGGGAAGCCTGGAACGGTTCACTGGGCCCAGCTGGGGCCTGGGGAGTGGGGGAGATTGCCTGGGGAGGGGGTGCATCCTCCAAAGGAACGAGAATTTTGAGGGCAGCTGACACCAGGCTCCCTGACTCCCCAGTTGGGGCCCCTGGGAAACTCCAGTGGGAGAGGGCCTCAGGGCCAGGCGCTGACTCCTCCTTAGGTTCCAGGCTGCGAGGCTGGACAGGCTGCTCTGGTCTGCTGTCCTGCTCATCTGGGCCCACTCCTTTCCCTTCCTTGGCCCCGGAGGGCGCCACAGTGGGGCTCCTTGGGGCCCCGGCCAGATCTGAAGGGGCCTCCTGACCAAGCAGCAAAGCATGTGGCTCTGAGATGGAGATCTGCCTGACTACTCGGGGTGTCTGGGGCCCCGAAGGGGTCCTCGGGGTTGGAGGTGGGCTCCAGGAGAGCTGCAGGGCTCTGCGCGAGGAGGTGTTGAAGTTGCTCAGGAGCTGGTGCCAGTCATCCTCCTCCCCAAACAGTCCGGGCAGGGGAGCCTCCTCAGAGGAGACTGCCTGGACATCTAGAGCCTTCTCGTCACCTGCTCTGGGGACACTAGGAAGGGTTTAGGAAGCTAAGGTCAGAGGAACCTCTCCCAATTGGTAACACCTCACAGGGGACCCCTTTCCCCAGTCTCTGCTCAGGCAGTCCTTCTCACTCTGCATGCACCCCCATTCCTCCCCTTCATCCAATCCTGCCCATCTCTCAGGGCCTATGTGAAGCCTCACCTCCTCCAGGAAGCCTTCCCTGACCTTTCTGGTCCATCCCACTCCTCTGAGCTGTAACAGGTAGAGTGAGTGTCTGCCTGGGATCCATTACTACGCTAGACCGTGTGTGTGCGTGTGTGTGTGTGTGTGCGCGCGCGTGTGCGTGTGTTTGAATCCCAGTTGTGGGACTGGGCACATGACTTTCCCCCCTCTCTGTGCCTTAGTTCCCTTGTCTGAGAAGTGGGCCTGAGCATGTCGGCCTGGCAGGATTGTTGTGAAGTTTAAAAGGCCACAAAGCCACTGGCAGTGACTATGGGCTACAAGACCTGGGATGTCGGGGCAACGGGGAGCTGGGTCAGATTCAGAGACAGTGACAGTTGTGATGGGTAAAGCACCTACTGTGCGCCAGGCACCATGCTAGGCCCTTGTGTGTGTTCTGCGTGCCGACCAGGGCCTCAGAGAACTCAGAGCCTTCCTCCCCCGTTTTCGGGAAGCCCTGCTCCCCACCTTGGCCCAGGGGCGACAGCTACTTGCCTGGGTTCCTCCTCTACCTGCCAGGACGCGTGGCCCCTGGTGGCACTCAGACGCCCCCTGGTCGCCTGCAGCTGCCCCTGCACCTCCTCCAGTCGCCCAGCCAGGTCACGCTCAGTCTCCTGAAGCTGCTGGTTCTCTGCATTGGCCTCCTGGTGGGTGCCGCTGAGGCGGTGCAGCTGGGCCTCCAGCTGCAGGAGGTGGAAATGTGAGGAGGAGGGGAGCCCGGGTGTCCTCCAGGGCAACAACCAGCCTCCGAAGGCCACCATGGGGCCTCAACTCCAGGCTCCTGGAGACCCAGCTTCAACAAAGGATTGGGCAGGGGGTTACCCCTTGTTGGCCTGATTAGCTCCGTTACCTCCCATCCGGGAGACACATTGGAATCGAAGGAACTGGGTAAGACACACAAACTGCCGGAACCACAAGGGCCCAACACATGGACAGGATCACACCCTCCTCTGCTCAGAGCGCTGCCCTGGTTGCTCGTCTCTGAACCCCATCTGGTCCGCAGGGAGCTCCGGAGCCAACAGCAAGGCACAGGACTCGGGGATGGAGTGAGGTGTGAGCACTCAGCAGGGAAGGTGAAGCCCTCACAGTGGCATCCAGTGCCCTGCTCAGTCCCTCCCACCTCATGAGGTCTCTGCCCTCCTCTCCCACTCCCCTCCCCTTCCTCGGTCTGCTCCAGCCCACAGGTCTCCTCGCTGCTCCGGGAGCCCTCACGGCACGCACCCGCCTCAGGGCACACACCCGCCTCAGGGCCTTTGCACTCACTCTTCTCTCCACCTGGACTGCCCTTCTCCAGGTACCACACAGCCCACTCCTCATCTCCTTCAGGCCTTTACTCCAATGTCAGCAACTCAGTGAGGCCTTCCTGGATTTCCCTGTCAAAACCCTCTAGCCCCCTGCCCTGCTTCCCTTCATTCTCCTTAGCACCTTCACTCTCCAGCATGTTATAGATTTTACTTGCTTACTTTGTTTATCATCCATCTTCCTGACTAAGGTTATAACTCTGTGGGCAGGGGTGTGTGTCTCTCACGTTCCTCAGGACCTAGAACAGTGCCAGGCACTAGAAGGCACGCCACAAATAATCGCTGGGTGAGGGAAAGAATGACCTTGGGGGAGAGGCTTCACGTCCGCGGGGGACAGGACAAAATGGCCCCATGTGGAAAGGCCAATCTCCTCCCTTGGCTGATGGGGCCAGCCTCATTTCCAAAGAGCAGCTGCTGCAGAGGCATCTGGAAATCAGCCCGTGTTGGGAAGCTGGGACCAGGTGACAGAGCCAGGCAAGGCAACAGTGGAAAAGGCTCCAGAAACTTTGTCCAGGGCTGAAGGAAAGCTGGTTGCCCTGGTTCCATCAGGTGGTGGAACTAAGATCAGTGGTCCGGGAGTTGAGAAAGGAAGAGATGGTGGGGCAGGGTCTCAAACCCAAAGACTTAGCCACAAAGCCACTGGCAGTGACTATGGGCTACAAGACCTGGGATGTCGGGGCAGCAGGGAGCTGGGTCAGATTCAGAGACAGTGACAGTTGTGATGGGTGAAGCACCTACTGTGCGCCAGGCACCATGCTAGGCCCTCAAACATGGTATCTCTAGTCATCCCAGCAGCCTTCTAGGGCAAGGGTTCTGATCTCCGATTCTCTGATGAGGAAACCAAGGCTCAGAGAGCTTAAAAACCTGCCCCAGTTCACTCAGTTGACAGTGGAGACAAGAGTTGAACACTACCTTATCACTAAGCCTCTCCGACACAGGGACCTCATGTTTGCCCAGTGCCTTCCCGTTTCAATGTGCTTTCCCCTTCATTACATCATTTGACCCAACCAGCCTAGGAGATGCAGTAGATGTGGCTAGTCCCATTTTACAGATGGAGACCTAAGGCCAAGACAAGCGAAGTTATTGCCTCAGATTTGCATGGCTCTTAATTGGAACAGCTGGAATTTGAACCTGGAAATTCCCGGCGGTCCCTCTGCACTCCCTGGCCTCATCTCAGAAAAGGGGGCCCAACCACCCCCATGAATTCTCAGAAGATGGGTGTCAGAGATTGGGCTCCCAGGCAAGCGCTCTCACTCACCTCCCTCTGGCCCTCCGTCAGCTGTTGAAATTCGCGCTCCTTGGCCTCCAAGACCTCCTGCATCTGGGAGCTGAAGGCCAGGTCCCGGGAGTCGCTCTGGCGAGCAGAGAGTTTTCAGCAGCCGAGCTGCTGACTTAGTCCCCGCAAGGCCGGGCCAGCCGGCCCCACACTCCACCTCCACCCAGGCCTGGGGCACAGGGTCCGGGATGCCCTGGCAAGGCCAGGTCTCAGGACAGCTTCCCTGGCTCAGGCCAAGACGTGGCACCAAGATGGAGGCCCAGAGAGCGAGACCTGGCCGAGATGGGCGGGGGGCTGAGGCCCAGCGCCCCCCCCCCACGTCTCTCTGAGGAATGCCAGCCGGGCAGGGGGTGAGAGGGCCTTCCCCCAGCGGCCTCCTGCTGTCCCGCACTGGCCAGTGCCCGGACCCACTACTCAGCCAGCAGAGGGGCCCAGGGCCGGAGTCAAGGGCGGGCTCCCAGGGGAGGCCACCTCGGCCTGCAGCTGCTCCTTCTCCCTGTGGATCTGCTGCTCCATCTCCTCATAGAGCTGCTGGACCTCTCGGTGGTGGTCGGAGTCCCGCCTGGAAGGGGAGGGGGCGGGCCGGGCAGCAGGTGAGCACCCGGGGACCCTGCTGCTGGCGGGGTGGTCTGGGCCTGGGTTTGGAGTCCATCCCACTGCTCACCTCACTCTGCCAGTGGTCACTGACCCCTGTCACCCTGAGAGCAATCATCCCAACAACAGCCCCTCATGCGTACGCCCTTGACGTTGGCCATCCTGATCCCATCATGCTGACTCCTGTAACCCTCACCAAGATATTGGTTCCCGTGGCCCCGTCCCAAGGTCCCAATCGCCCCATCACCCTGTCCCCACTTCCCGCTGTCTCCATTCCCCACCCCCAAACCCAGACCCCCGGGCAAGGCTCTGTCCACGCCCACCCCGGGGTCGCCGCATGCTTTGTAATCTACATGAGCAATGCCCCCGGAGGTGGGGCCCACAGTGGCCCTGTGCCAAGACGCACTGGCCATTCCCACTCCCACTCGAGGCCCATCTCTGTCCTCTTCAACAGGTCCCCTAAGCCATCCCTTCTTCCAGCTCAGCTACGCCCACCAGCTCCCAGGCCTGCCCTGGACCCCTGGCCTCCAGGCTTCTGGAGCTGAGGGAATTCCCCTCCTGCTCAGCTAAAATGTAAGGAGCGCATACTCCATGCCAGACACCAGGTGGCCGCCACCCCCCCTCAACCCCGGCCCCACTCACTTCCTCAGGGTCAGCTCCAGAACCTCCTTGTCAGCCCGTGCCTTCTGCAGGCGGCTGCTCATCCTGGCCAGAAAGCCCTCCAGGTTGCCTGCCACCTGGGGCTCCTCCTCCCGCAGCTTCCCCCACAGCTGCCAGATGTCCGCCTGCCTGGGGAAGGGGGACAGCCAGACATGAGGTATGAGGTGGGACCCAGAAGCAGGGGGGCCCACTTCTCCATTTTAAGGCAACACTCCAAGAGACTTGGGCACCTGGGCCACAAAAATCTGTTTATACCCTACAAGGTACAACTCCAGTTGCCGCCTCCTCCAGGAACCTTTCCCAGAGGTGCCCTCTCCCTTCTTGAACCCCCACAGCACTTTGTCTCTCCATGCCTTGGTGATGAATTATGGCAGGGGGTGGGGGTGGGGTGGAGGAATTGGGAGCCTGACGACCCAGGGCTGCCATCTGCCTTCTCTCTTCTCCCACTCTGTAGCTGTGTGACCTTTGGCAACTCCCATGCCCTCTCTGGGCTTCTTTGTACAATGAGGAGGCGGATACTTGCCCGGTAAGGTAAGGTCGCTGCAGAATGAGACATGCCCAGTGACAGCCCCAGCTTGGGGCCTGCACATGGCTGGCGCTCAATTAATACTGCTTTCACTTGGATTTCATTAAGTCATGAAGACAGATGCCAGACGGCTGAGCCCAGGCCAAGCTGCCAAGGGGGTAACCGGTTCCCCACCACACCCGCCCCCCAGCCGGTACCCTAAGTCCCGCCCGGCGTGCCCTACGACACTCGGCCCCACTCTCTGAGAGCTTGTCCTCACAGAGCCTGTAGGTACCACAGGCAAGGGTGAGTCCCTCGCTGGCTCTAAGAGACCCAGGGGGCCCTGGAGGGGTGTGAGAGGGGCATTTATAGGCAGCGGCCCCCTTTCTCTGGGCCTGAGTGAACCCCATGAGCCCAGAGCCTGAGACGGTTTGGAGGAAATGCCCTCCCTGCCTCCAAACCTGCCCAAACCAGGGCATCGTTGTATCTGAACCACTCCACTGGGGGACCCTCTTTTTCGGTTAGGAAAGGCCCCCTCAGGCAGTCGTGTTTTTAAGAACATGAGTACCCTTGGGAGGCTGATACCCCAACCCGCTAATCCTGCGGAGCAATCATATAGGGCAGGACAGAGAGAGAGCGGGTGGGGGTGGGAGGGACTCTCCCACAAAGACACTCTCCACACGGGCTCATTTAATCTCATAACTGTCCCTGCGATCGCACTGCGGCTGGAAGACAGATGTCAAAGGTTAGGCCACTTGCCCATGGCCAACAGCTAACACGTGGCCAAACCAGGATTTGCACCCAGCTCTACTTGGTGGCCTCCCACCTTGGCACTGTGTCCAGGCGAGTCCTCCGCCCCCGCTGACCTCCCCACTGCCTGCCCCTCTCCCCAGCCCCCCACCCCCCCACCCCCCATAGCGCAGTGCTGGCCTTACTCCGGAAGTAAGTGGCCTGCCCCCAGCTGCTGGATGAAGGCAAGGAACGCCTCCTTCTCCTCAGGGTCAGCCTCCTCTGGCACTGGGAAGCTGGTGGCTGCAGATTCTCTCTTGGAGGACAGTGGCCTCTTTCTGTGGAGCCTGTGGGTGCTCAAGCTGGAGCCAAAGATGTTCTCTGGGGGACAGAGGAGGACAAAAGGCCGCAGAGTGGGGTGGGGCTCAGCCCCCCGATCTCCCATCTGGCCCTGCTCCAGACCTTGGGGAAATAATTATATCTGTGTTGGTCACATATATACAGGGTCACGTTCATGCATTCGTCATATTGTCCTTGGGAATCTACTCAAGGTTGACATTCTGCCCATTTTATGAGCTGTAAATGCAGATTCCTGGCCTCCCTCTCCGTTGTCCCCCAAACTTTTGGAGACTCAGCAGACCTGAGAACGCTGGATGGCTTTGCAGACATTTAAGTCTGAGCTGTGCTTTGCAGGGTCTCGGCAAGGACATCACACCTTCCATTCCCTGGGCGGGCAGGTCAACCCGCATCGAGAAGATCAGTGGGAATATTGTGCTCTGCTGACCTTGGCCTTTTTAGGTCCTTTTGGGCCTGTCTTGAGAAGCTGACTTTGGAGTGGCCCTCCCCAAAGCAGGGCAAAGGGCCTGGGAAGCCCCCAACCACTAAATATCACCCTCTGCTGCTCCCTGGGGCCTGGAATTCCCTTCACCAAAGCCAGAATGTGACTTTTCTCAGGCAGAAACAAAGCCTGTGGTCTCAAGAGTGGGGCTTGCTTAACCTCTTGCTCAAGGGAGCCTTTTGTTGGGGAGAAGACAAGTGAGGCATCAGAAAGTAAGCCTGGAGGTCTCCCTGGAGGAGGGGGATGCTAAGAGGAGCCCCCCCCCCCCCCCACAGCCGAGGAAGCGAGCGGGTCTCCTGGGCTAGAGTCTTAAGGCCCAGCCCCGTCTTAAACCAACTGCCTGCCCACACAGGCTTAGTATGCCCATCTCCAGTATAATCATCATCCATGCCCTGGACTGCTCTCAGGGCTGTTGCGGAGGTGCCCTGTTGCCTTTCATGTCAGTCCAGCCTCCCCGTACTGGGCACGCCACATGGGATGCCTGGCTGGACGGCAAGTCCCCAGAGACCCCCCCAGGACAGACATACTGAGCCCAGAGCTGAATTCTTCCAGGGAGAGGCGTCCCTTTTGCTCCACATCCACCCAGTCAAAGATCATCTCCAGCTCCTCCGCACTGCCCAGGAAGCTGAACTTGGCCGCCTGCAAGGAAGAGGTAAGTTGGCACTGTTCCCACTGGGGAGGACTCTGGGCCACCCTCCAAAAAAGAGAGGTGTTTGTCTTCAGACACCCCTACCTCCCCTCTCCCCAGCTTTGGAGTCCCAGCCCCAAGCTGACCCAGGGCCCACCCTGGAGGCTCCGGGACACCACCCCCCCCAAGATGGCTCTCTCAGCAGGGCCCTGAACTCCCTCTGCACCTTTCCCCTTCCTCCATCCAACACCAGAACTTAACTCTTCTGAGTCTCATCCCTTTAGGATCCTAATAAAGGACAGTAGCTAATCCTCCCCAGGATGTGTTTATTGGTATCCCAGAAAATTATCTGAAATTTGAGAATAAGTCCAAAAGGTGGACAGCACACTCTTTCAGCATTCCACGGGGGCAAAGTTTACCCAAGCATCTTCTGGACTATAGGAACGTACTTCATTTCATCCCCTGGGACAGACTGGAAGTCCCAGACTAAATGAAGTCACCTATTAACTTGTAGATTTTGTCCAGGAGAGATGTAAATAATTTTTGTCTGCTGGAACAGATAACCTCAAAGATTTATGGCCTGTTGTACATTAACCAGCTTTGAAAAAATCTAACTCAGCCATCTCGTTCTAACACTTTTTGTTATCCATTTTTTTTAATGCTCTTTCAACCATTCATGGCATCTCTCATTAATGAGCTAAATAAAATCTTTGAGAGGGATTTATTTTATTTTTGCCCAAGGGTCATGATTTTATCTTTTTGAAAATTATATTTAAGAGTTTTGGAGGGGCGCCTGGGTGGCTCAGTCGGCTAAGTGTCTGCCTTCGGCTCAGGTCATGATTCCGGGGTCCTGGGATCAAGTCCCATATCGGGCTCCCTGCTCAGCAGAGAGTCCGCCTCTCCCTCTCCTTCTACCGCTCCCCCTGCTTGGGCTCTCACTGTCTTTGTCAAATAAATAAATTAAATTAAATCTTTAAAAAAAGAGTTTTGGACATTTCGTGGAGACACCCCAGTAAACTCAGCCATCAGAACCAAGTAACATGGGTGCTGATGAAGGGCCCCTCGTGGGCTTTGGGAAACCCAAGCACCTCCTCCCTTGGCTTTTGGAGAGAATCCCATGTGTGACAGAACTTTAGGTTTGCTGTTTATTTTGTTGTTTGTCTTTTTTTTTTTTTTTTCTTGCTGATTCTGTGTTTTCATTTTTGGTGGCAGCAATGATGGGGAATTCCATTTTATGGACTGGCCATTGGTGATCTCTGTGGGATGCATGATGGAGAATTAGTGTCTGTTGGTTGAGAGGCAACCGAAAATCTGATTTGCTGATCTTTGTTGTTGGTGGTGGTGGTGGTGGTTTTTCTATGTGTACTCCGAATTGGTGAAGCGTTTTGTGCTCACTAGGAAGGAGAACAGCTCTTTGAGATCTGGACTGGTGAGTTTTGTGTGTCTGTGTTTCCTTTTGACCTGTGGCCTGGAACTGAGGGTATGAAGCCACTGGATCTGTGTATCTGTGCGTCTACACATCTGTAATTCAGAAAAGCCTTTAACTCTTCTGTGAGTATGAAATACTTTTCTACATCTGGAGGGTATTAATGACTTGAGTACTGTGTCTCTTACAGGGTTCTGTGTTGATTCGTTTGTAGAGACAAATAAGTGCTTATATAAATTTAATGTTCCCCCAAATCACATAAAATAAAGAAACTGAATTTCTAATGTTTTAAATGTGCTAAACTTTGAAAGAAAAAATCCCTTTTATGAGAAATTGCTAGCTCAGAAAACTTTTAAGGAGCCAGGTTAACATAATTAATGTAAATCTTTGGATAAATTAGATTGGTTTAGTAATTTTGTTTATAAAATGCAAATAATAGCTATCAGTGTTTTCTTTGCTTTATATTAACTATAAATAGTTAATTATACTACAATTAAACATTCTACTTTTTATGAGATCTGGATTTGTTTTATGTGAAGAAACTATTTAATCTGAATTTCTTACACTTCTGATTTTGTCTTACTGATCAAATAAGCCAACATTATCCTTACATAATGTTTTAAGATAAGAAAAATGTAAAATTGTGCTCAACTACATTGATTCATTACGCAGTTCCAAGATCCTTAGGTAACTTTAAAAATGTGAATTAATATTAATTAATAAATAATTTTTGGCTACCTGGACAATTTCTGAGAAAAACTGAAACATTGATTGTTAAGCATAATTTTAAGTTTATATCCTTTTACTTCTAATTTTTACATGCAAGAAAGCTGCTATAACTTTGGGTCATGTTAATGAGTAAATTCATTCTTGCCACCTTATTTTTTTTAAGATTTATTTGTTTATTTGAGAGAGAGAGAGCAGATGGGGTGGGGAGAGGGACAGAAAGAATCCCAAGCAGACTCCCCACTGAGCCTTGAGTCTGACCCAGGGCTTGATCTCCTGACCCTGAGATCATCACCAGAGCCAAAACCAAAAGTCCAAAGCTTAACCATCTGAGCCACCCAGGCGCCCCCATTCTTGCCACTTTAAGTAGTTGTGCAAGGCAAAGCAGAGACTCAAGACTCAAGTAGATATTTGTACACCCTACTTCATAGCAGCACTATTCACAGTAGCCAAAGGATGGAAGCAACTCAAACGTCCACTGAAGGATGAACAGAAAGACAGAATATGGTCTATGCATACAGTGGAATATTGTTCAGCCTTAAAAAGGAAGGCAATTCTGACCCCTGCTATAGTATGAATGAACGTTAAGGATATCATACTAAGTAAAAGAAGCCGGTCACAGAAAGACAAATGTATTTTCCCACTTATATGAGGGACGTAGAGTGATCAAATTCATAGAGACAGAAAGGAGAGTGGGGGTTTCTGGGGGATGGAGAGAAAGAAGAATGGGAATTAGTGTTTAACTGGGACAGAGTTTCAGTTGGGGAAGATGAAGAAGATCTGGAAATAGGTGGTGGTGATGGTTGTACAACATTGTGAAATGTACCTAATGCCACTGAGCTCTACACATAAAAATGCTTAAAATGGCAAATTTCATGTTATGTATATTTTATGACAATTTTTAAAAGATTATTTATTTATTTATTTGGGGGGCAGAGCACGAGTGGCAGGGAGGGGCAGAGGGAGAAGGAGAAGCAGACTCCCCGCTGAGTAGGGAGCCCAATGCGGGGCTCGATCCCAGGACTCTGGGATCATGATCTGAGCCGAAGGCAGACGCTTAACCGACTGAGCCACCCAGGTGCCCCTTTTATGACAATTTTTAAAAACTTTTGCAAGGCATATGTGTGGCTGTAAAATGTTGTGTTATACCTGTTTGTGAGCTTTGCTAAGTCTACTAAAATGCTTGAATAACACAGACAGTGCTCACTCATTTGTAGCCCAGCTATTTCTGTGAAATAGAGGTTAGTTACTTTGGTTAAAAGTTAACAATCACTATGCGCAGCTGGGTGGCTCAGTCGTTAAACGTCTGCCTTCGGCTCAGGTCATGGTCCCAGGGTCCTAGGATCGAGCCCTGCATCAGGCTCCCTGCTCAGCGGGGAGTCTGCTTCTCCCTCTCCCACTCCCCCTGCTTGTGTTACCTCTTTCACTGTCTCTCTCTCTCTCTGTCAAATAAATAAATAAAATTAAAAAAAAAAGTTACAATCACTTCGGATGTTTGAAACTATACTAGGACCAACAGGGACAGAGAGATACCGCTGTGTCTGCAAGGAAAATGGGACACGTTTTGACTTTCCAAATAAGGAAGTGGTTTTGTCTTAAGTGTCTGATTGTTCCAGAACATGAAAAGCGATGAAAATGCAAACCTGAATTGGATACAGACAGTTGTAGAGGGTTTGCTGAAAGGGAATTTTAGTTGCCTTGATTTATAAGACCTAAGTCTGAAAATAAGCTATGAAATAGGTTAACATTTTGCCAAGTGCCAAATTTGGCTCAGTTTTAATGGGCTTAAAAATAAATACTTTTTTAAAGTTGTGAAACTTTTACTGCCACATGTTATATTAATGCAAAACTAGAATTCAGCTGTATCTCTATTAAAATGATAAATTGGTCATAGAGCTCTTAGCAAGAGTTAAAAAGAAGCTACTATTTCTCTTCTGTGTAAACTGCCCAGATAAATGATTCCATATTGTCAACAGAATAAATTTCTCTACTTTATTTTGGCTTGATCATCTTTTCAAGTAAAAAAAGAAATTAAAAATCTAAGGCACCTCTCTTATGAAAGAGCTAAATATCCTTGTAATCATGTTACCTACCTTCTTCTGTGTTTATCTCAAAATATTTTGTTTTATTGTCACTTCGATTTAATAGGTAACCACGTACTATTTCTCAGGCTCCTTTGATCCTATCTGAATCTAGTGGCCAAAATCTTCTCTGATAGCTCTTCTGCTTTTGCCTTTCCAATATAAGATCCTAAATTTCAGGAAAAAATAATAAAATTTTAGGATATCCTTCTCTGTATTTATTAAATACTTCACCATTGTTATAAGAGCAGAATGGGCAAGAAATAACAAGTGTTGGCAAGAATGTGGAGAAAAGGGAACCCTTGTGCACTGTTGGTGGGAATGTAAAGTGGTGCAGCCACTTTGGAAAAGAGTATGGCTGTTGCTAAAAAAATTAAAAATAGAACTTCCCTAGGGATCCAGCAATCCCACTTCTAGATATTTACCCGAAGATAACAAAAACACTAATACGAAAAGATATCTGTACTGCCATGTTTTCACTGCAGCATTATTTATAATAGCTAAGGGATAGAAAGAACCTAAATGTTCATAGATGGATGAACGGATGAAGATATGATATGGTGTGTGTGTGTGTGTGTATATATATAATGAGTCATTATTCAGCCATATAAAAGAATGAAATCTTACCATTTGCAACAACATGGATGGACCTTGAGGTCACTATGTTAAGTGAGTTATGTCAGACAGAAAAAGATAAATACTTACGCAAACAATGAATCACGGAACACTACATCAAAAACTAATGATGTAATGTATGGTTACTAATATAAAAAAAATTTAAAAAAAAGAAATAAATAAATACTGAATGAGCTCACTTATATGTGGAATCTAAAATCAACCAACCAACCAACCAACCAATAAACCGAAAAACTGAGCTCATGAATACAGAGAACATACTGGTGGTTGCCTGAGGCAGGGGTTGGAGGGGTGTCAAAAAAAGTACAGCTTCCAGTTATAAAATGAATAAGTCATGGGGATATAATGTACAGCATGGTGACAATAGTTAATAATTGCATCTTTGAAAGTAGCTAGGAGAGTAGATCTTGAAAGTTCTCCTGACAAGAAAAAGAATTTTGTAACTGTATGGTGATGGCTATTAACTAGACTTATTGTGGTGATCATTTTGCAACATATGCAGATAGCAAATCATTACATTGTATACCTGAAACGAATATAATGTCAATTATGATGCAATAAAAAATATGTGAAAAAATAATTTTCAAAAATCATAAGGAAATTCTTCAAATCCTTGATTTGAAATACAAATGTACTTTTGGGCAATATAGATAACTTATGAAGTATTTTAAAAGTTCATTAAGATTGATTATTATGATAAAAGGATTAATTAACACAGTTATGTTTAATACCCACTCCTAAAAGATAATGAGTTGATTATTATCAATAAAGAGAAATCTTGGAATTTTTGTTGCATGTAGATGAAAATAAAAACTGAGGATTTAGCCTGTAACAAAATCTGATAGGCTTGGGTTAGGAGAGTGGAGGTTAAATTTTTTAAGAAGCTTGTATATCTATCTATCTATCTATCTATAGTTACATATGTATAAATATGTATGATATATATGGTTTGGGTTAAAAAAAAACATCATGGGAAGAACCGTCAACTCAGAAGAGATGTTCAGGCTTTCCTAGGCAAGTTTCTATAGGTAAAATGCGATTCATGTAAATATTTCAGAAATTGCATGCTTTATGGGAAGGCCCTGGAGACTGCTCAGTGCATTTGCTGATCCATGATACGTGCTTATCTTCAGGGGAAACACTGATCAAACCCTACGAAATAGTTATGTGCTGTATCCCAACAGAAAACTTTACTCTCTTCCACTCTGATATTATTAGTTACGTAATAAATAACCACAGCTTTTCAGTCTCATTAGCAAAAACGTTCCTTCTTTCCTACCCTGGCCTGAAGTCTCAGTTAAGAGCTGCGGGCCACCAAGGACAGACCCAACATCTTGTGGAAAAGGACTGGGCCCGGTTCTATGAGCTACGGATGCTTCCCCTGGATACTAGGTTTCCGAGCTGAACGTTAGCGGACCTTCAGCCAAAGCTGGCAGACTGACAATTTCCAGGACTCTTGAGTTCAGAAGCAGCCAGCTCACTCAAGATCCAGCAGAACAGGAATTGTGGTTATTTGTTGGGAATATAATTGGTATTATTTTTTATTGTTCTATCTTTATGGATCTAATGAGGAAGTTGTTTCTGTCTTCTTGAGCCCTGTCTAACCTTCGGTTTAGTGGATTACTGCTTTTGTAAACTGAAGTCAAACACTATAAATGTTATCTGAATCTCACTGACGCCCCCCTGATTCAGAGACTGACACTTTTACTGGACCTCCTGACTTCCCCTGGTGATATAATGATTGACACAGATTCAGTAAGAATCTGTCCTCCTTTTTTGCTGGGATATAGTTGGATGAATCATTATGTAACCAGAGGGTCACGTTGGAGAATGATTCTCACTAATCAGATGTGACAAGTCTACTGTAAGGAACAGCCATGGCCCCAGTGTCTGCAAAACCCTCCCAGCGACCTGGCCTGGAACCAGTTGATAAGGAAGGCCGCTTCTGGGCAGGAGAGGGACCTTAGAAAAATTGGGACTCTCAAGAAGAAAGGAAACCCCTTGCATTTATAGGGGCTACAGGTGAAAGCTGGTGAAGAGAGAGTCTTGGGTTTAGTTTCCTGGCCTGAAGAGAGAAGAAATAGGACGGCCAGCTTGACCCAGTTGGCCCGAGATGTTCCCAGTGTTAACACTGGAAGTGCCACATCCCAGACAAACTGGGACAGACATTCACTCTGGGTAGAAGAGCAAATAACGGAGGTTTGAAATCTAAGATTCTGTATGAAAACTTCTGGACAGAAGCTAAAATGGCTTCATGTTTTCAAAGTCTAGATTTGCAGAGCAAGCTCAAGGATGCCCACGTTTCATTTACACCCTTGCTGCATGGATGGAAATAGGTGGAATGAGAATAGGCTTTTTTATATCAGGAATATACTTGGGAGATTATTTATCATCACAGAAAATTATCTGAATAATTGGAAACCTGGAAACCAGGCCAAAAGGTAGAGAGCATGTCCTTTCAAGCATTGTCTAGACTAGAGGAATGCACCCAGTCCATCTCATTGTTTATCTTTAATTAAAAGTCCCAGACTTGCTGAAGTTACTTGTTAACTTGCAGATTTTTGCCCGGGAGAGATGAAAATAATTTTTGTCTAGTACAACAGATAACCCCAAAGATTTACGGCCTGTTGGACATCAGCCATTTTACAAATTGAACTCAGCAATCTTATCCTAACACTCTCTTGTCAGATTGCCTTCAAATACTGTATCCTAGCTTCTCACATGCTTTTGAGCCAGTTGTGACATCTTACTGGTTCCTTCATTAATTAGTAATAATAATTAATTATAAGGCCTTTGATAAGTGTTGATTTTATATTTACTTGATTTTATATTTACTTTTTTACCCCTTTGAAAATTATATATAGGGCGCCTGGGTGGCTCAGTCAGTTAAGCGTCTGCCTTTGGCTCAGGTCATGATCCCAGAGAGCCCCGCATCGGGCTCCCTGATCTGCGGAAGCCTGCTTCTCCCTCTGCCTGCCGCTCCCCCTGCTTGTGCTCTCTCTCTAACAATAAATAAAATCTTTAAAAAAATGAAAAATTTATATATATATACATAAAATATATATATTGAGGGATATATATATACACATATTGAGGGAGTTGGTGAAGGCCCCTCTGAGAAAATCATTCTTGTTTGTTTATTCATTTATTTATTTATTTATTTTTAAATGATCTCTATGCCCAACGTGGGACTTGAACTCACCACCCCTGAGATCAAGAGTCACACGCTCCACTGACTGAGTCAGTCAGGCACCCCTGAAAATTCTATTTCAACTTCGGCCATTGGTACCTTGTTGTGGCCCTGAGGACAGACCACAGGAAAGGTCAGTTTTGTTCGGGGCAGAACAAAGTCTGGAGCATGGAGCAGTGTCCGGAGGAGACAGTTGTCCCAGGGAGACTTCAGCAACCCACATAGACCCCTTTGCAGAGAATGAGGAAAAGCCAAAGAAAAACTGGTCAGTGTTGGTCTGGGCCAGAGCCCAAGACTCCTTACTGGAACACACAACCATGGCTGATCTTATGTGTCATTGACGTTTCTAGTTATTGACGTTTCTAGTCATTGACATGGTTTGATTTCCAGGACTCTGACTGCTCCCCGGGATAAACTTCCCTGCTCCATGGGCCTAGAATTGTATCACTTGCAAGTTCCATCTTTGGCTTAAAGTCCTTTCCTTTGTTAAAATGCAAATGTTTCTGAAAGAGTGGAACACATAACACCTTATTAGCCATTTACACACTAGTATAAACAAATTCTTCACCTTTTCTGAGGGCAAATTTTATTATATTTATTTATTTGCCTCAGAAAACATGTGTGCTTCTCATTTAACACAGAGAACATTTCTTTGCATACAAACACTTGTATGTAAACTATGCTTTTTGCCTACTGATCTTTATATTTTGTTTAATTAACTAACTGGGGGTTTTTTAGAGAGGGAGAGAGAATGGGGGAGGGGAACAGAGAGAGAGAGGGAGAGAGAATTTTAAGCAGGCTCCATGCTCAGCACAGAGCTGGACGTGGGGCTCAATCTCAGAACCTGAGGTCATGACCTGAGCTGAAACCAAGAGTCGGACGCCTAACCAACTGAGCCACCCAGGCACCCCTAGTTAATTGATTTTTAATTGAAGTATCGTTGACACACAATGTTACATTAGTTCCAGGTGTACAACATAGTGATTTCACAAGTCTATACGTTATGTTGCACTCCCAAGGGTAGGTACCACTATACAACACTATTACAATACCCTTGACTATATTCCTTGTACTGTACCTTTCAGCCCCATGACTTACTCATTCCATAACCAGAAGCCTGTACCCCCACTTCCCTTCACCCATTCCACCTGCCCTTCCACTCACTTCCTCTCTGGCAACCCACCAGTTTGCTCTCTATATTTACGGGTCTGTTTCTGCTTTTTGTTTGTTTGGTTGTTTTGTTTTTTGATTCTGGATCTAAGTGAAATCATACAGAATTGTCTTTCTCTGTCTGACTTATTTCACACAGCATAATACCCTCTAGGTCCATCCATGTTGTCACAGATGCGAAGATCTCATTCTTTTCTGTGGCTGAGTAATATTCCATTGCATATATAAGCCACATCTTCCTTATTCATTCATTCAGTCAATATCAACAGACACTAGGTTGCTTCCATTTCTTGGCTATAATAAATAACGCAGCAATGAACATAGGGCTGCATATATCTTTTTGAGTTAGTGTTTTTGTTTTCTTTGGGTAAATACCCAGTAGTGGAATTATTGGATTGCATGATATTTCCATTTCAAATTTTTTGAGGAAACTCCATACCGTTTGCCACAGCAGCCGCGCCATGTGCATTCCCACCAACGGTGCATGGGAGTTCCTCTCTGAGAGCAAATTTTGGACGGGAGAAAGGGGAAAGAGCAGGCCTGCCCTGCTTTACGGGATAGGAAGTCTCAGGAGGCTCCAGAAAAGGGATTCGGGGGATGAGCTAGGGGCTTGGACTCACCGCCAGGTCCTCGCGGGTGACGAATCCCCTCTCCTTGGCCCCACAGTCCTGGAAAAAGCGCTGCAGCTCTGCAGCCTCCGGGGAGGACAAGGACTCTGGCTCTGGGGCCACAGGGGCATCCTGGCCGTCAGCTGGTTCTCGCATCTGCCGCCGGCGGCTGGAGCCCAGCCTGCGGCCTTTCCGGGGCACTCTCTGTCCACTCTCCATGCTGCTTTGGCCTGGGGACAGAGGAATGGTGAGGTGGTACCGGGCTGCAGCACCCAGTCACTCTGCTGAAAACCCTCCCGTGGCTCCTGGAGAAAACACACCACAGCTGATGAAGCTGATTGGACGCCAGCTGCCCTCTCGGACCTCGTGACCCTCCCCCACCCCCTGGCCTCCAGCATGAGGCCTTTGCCCTTTCTGTTCCTTCTGCCTGGAATGCTTTTCCCTCGAGTTATCCGTGTGCCCTCATCTCTTTTAGATTTTGCTTGTCAAAAGTCTTCTCTGGCCGTTCTATAAGAGAGCCCCGTGCAGGATCGGCTCTGTTTTGAGGTGGGGGTGGGGACACAGGGTTGTCCAGGTTCTTGCCGTCTGAGCTGTCTCTTGCCACTCCTCCAGCTCATTCCCTCGCATCTCACCTTGAGGGATCCCTCCACCATTGCCCCCTTCCTCTGTCTCACCTAATCTTCAGTCTTTTTTTTCTCAACACCATCTCGCTGCTCCTTGGACACACGCACCAGGGAATCAGTAGCTCTGATGGCCTTGCACCTGCTTCAGCCCTCTCCCGCCCACACCGTCAGTCTGCCACGCCTGCTGAACCATTTCCATGCCTGGAATGTCAGATCCTCTCCCACCTTGCTCCCTTTGTCCCAACTCCCCCGACTCTCTTATCCCCCACTTAGCTGATTATTCTTCCTCCCTCACCTTCGAGGCTGCGTCCTCCAAGAAGCCTTCCCTGCAACCATCCCCACGCTTCAAGCAGGGTTCAGTGCCCCCTAGGCTGTGGCCCCATGGTGCTCTGGGCTCCCCCTACGGATGTCACTGTGCACCTTGGTCCACATTGCTCCCCGCTCCTTGACACACAGTAGGTGCTCATGTAAGGGTTGTCCACTTGACGAACTGGAGTCCTCCCAACTCTCACAGAAAGTCTTAGGTCTGTCAATTGATGAGGATTCTGACGGATAAGGATTTGTCTAGGTGTGACCCCAAGGACAGAACGAAGGGAGGCTGGAGTCTGGAAGGCGTACAGTCTGGGCCTGCCCTGGGGGGAATAAGCATGGGGTATATACAACTGTATGCGGTGGGAGGGGCCTGATGTGCACCCGGGCAGGCAGTTTCCTGCAGGCCACAGGACTGGAGCCAAGCTCTAAAGAAGGCAGGTAGGATTTAGAAGCAGTGAACAACATGCACAAAGGAACACGTGCAGCATGAGACAGCCGGAACAAGAAGACCCCTCTGAGCTTTCTCCGCTGAGATTAAAGGTCACAGACAGGCTGAGTGGAGAGATGATGGGCTTCTTCAAGGGCTCTGGCACCACCGGTCCAGCCTCCCTTCAGGCCAGTTCTCTGGCATAGGCTGCATAGGATTTGAATAAAGCAATTCCTCAGCCTGCAGAGATCCCCAGACTTTAAAGTGAGGTTGAGTCTCTCTCTCTCTGCCAGTCTTTCTCTCTCTTTCTTCCTGTGTGTTTTATCACTCCATCTGTTTCTCTACATCTTGCTGTCTCTTGGTCTCTCTCTTGGGGCCTTCCAAGTCTGTTTCAGATGCAGGGTTTTTTTTAAGATTGATTGATTGATTGATTGATTGATTGATGTATTTATTTATGACAGAGCGAGAGCACGAGCAAAGGGGTGGGGGTAAGAGGGAGAGGGAGAAGCAGGCTCCCTGCTGAGCAGAGAGCCCGATGTGGGACTCGATCCCAGGACCCTGGGACCATGAGCTGAGCCAAAGGCAGATGCTTAATGACTGAGCCACCCAGGCGCCCCACAGATGCAGTTTTAAGATCATAGATGAAAACTGCAGAGCCAGATCTGAAGGGCTTTGCAAAAGCCAATTGTGCACATTTCTTCCCAGCCCAGTGGCTTGGGATCAGCCACCGTGGGACTATTTACACCACGTGAGCCCGCAAATGCTACAAATCAGGGTTTTAACCCCTCAAAGAACAGTTAGCAGTACAGTATACCTTGGCCAAGAAGACATTCTTCTGCCCAAACTGTTCCCAAGATCTAGCGTGCGCTAGATTGACAAGCATTTACTGAGAACCAGCTGAATGCTGGCACAGTGGTAAGCCGTCCTGCCACGAGGCACTGGTTCCATTAGGTGAATTAGGAAGAGGTGTGCCTTCTTCCAGACAGTCCATCGCACCGTCTTGATTCAGAGATGTGGCAAAGGAGGCCCAAGAGAGGAAGTGACTTCCAGTCACAGTGCTCTGAGTCAGACAGACCTCTGCCTCTCCCAGGCCTGCCGCTTGCAAGCTGTGTGACCTTGGGCAAGTCACTTAACGTTCCCGCATCTCAGCTTCCTTACTGGAACGTGGGACTGGTATCTACCCCAGAGGGTTGCTGTGAGGATTGGACCTGATCATTCAAGTTGAAACACCACCTCCCCTTCCCAGTATGGCCCACCTCCCTTTCTGGCTTTGCTTTCTCTGAGCATGTGTCATGTTCTCAGGATAGTGTTTTATTTAGCTGGTAAATTTTCCACCTCTTCTTACTGAAATGTAAGCTTCACGTGAGTTGAAAGTATACTCTTCCGTTTACTGCTCTAATTACCAAATGCCTAAAACAGTGCCCTGCATACAGTTGGCGTTCTGCAAACCCTTGTTGACCATATAAGACACATGAAGCACCCACAGATATGCCCAGCCCACAGTGGCTGCTGGATAAAAGTGGCATTGACAATGGTGGTGATCACATGGCAGGGGGTGGAGGGGGCGCGAAATTCCACTGGAGCCTCAGCAAAACTGAGTACTGTACAGATACTATTTCCTCCCACTGGACCTGTGAGGAAACCGAGGGAGGCTCTGAAGTACAGAGGCCTGCCCAAGCCGTGCCCCAAGACCACTTCCTGGAGAGGTACCTCCTTGGTAGCTGAAGGCCCCTGTGTGGAATGCCGGACAGAGCATGTGTGGGACAAAGGCTTCTGGAGCAGGGCGAAGTGGGAGAGCTTTGCTTGTCAGTGTAAGACTTGGAAACTCAGGGCGCCTGGGTGGCTCAGTCAGTGAAGCGTCTGCCTTCAGCTCAGGTCATGGTCCCAGGGTCCTGGGATTGAGCCCCACATGGGGCTCCCCGCTGAGTGGGGAGCCTGCTTCTCCCTTTTCCTCTGGCCCTCCCGCTGCTTGTGCTCTCCCTCTCTCTGTCAAATAAATAAATAAAATCTTTAAAAAAAAAAAGGACTTGGAAACTCAAGCTGCACATGTACTTCCGTTGAAGATAACATACAAGAGGCAGCAAGATAAGATTCTCAGTGCAGAAGCTTCTAGAACTGAAGCCCTGGGAGAAGAGTTTATAATGATATGGGTGCCACATATTAAATCTGCCAGGCTCCCACAAGTAAAGGAAATTAGAATCCTGAAGTACATTCCCTGTGGCCATATCCCAGGATATGGGATGTTTTTGACATGCCTCTCAGGGAGTTCCTGGTCGGGCTGCACCTCCACAGCCCATTTCCAACAGTCCCCTGGCGTTTCATAAGAAAGGAGCACCTTCTGGGGCGCCTGGATGGCTCATTCAGTTAAGGGTTCAGCTCTTGGTTTCGGCTCAGGTCATGATCTCAGGGTCGTGAGATCGTCAGGCTCTGCGCTCAGCGGGGAGTCTGCTTGATATTATCTCTCTCTGCCCCCCAGCTCCTCCCCTGCTCACTCTCTCTCTCTCTCTCTCTAAAAGGAAGGAAGGAAGAAAGGGAGGGAGGGAGGAAGGAAGGAGGGAGCATCCTCTGGACACCTCAGCAGCTCCCGCCCTGCCACAGCCTCAGTGATCAGTCCTTCCCTCCCTGGAGGCCGCTCAGGAGGCCTGGGGTGAAAAGGCAGCCAGAGCCCTACCATGAGCACTGCCTCAGAGTAGAAACACCATCCGCTGGGGATGGCAGACTCCCCCTCATGGCCTTATAGCACACCCTAAAAATAGTCTGCACCCCTCTCACGGCCAAGCATGACTACCCAGAGATAGTGGGGACATCCTCAGTCACTCCTCACGTGCGTGTATGTGGGTGCTCACACACACACACACACACACACACACACACACACACACACACGCCCTCGTCAGCCGGCTCCCACCCCCGACCACTCCCTCACGGGTCCGACAGGACATTCTTCACAGGTCGTTCGCATGTACGGAGGTCCCTGCCCACTCAGAGTCACTCACGACAACACCCCTCGGGGTCAGCCGGCGGGGGCACCCCTCCCTCCTCCGCCACATTCCCCTCCCTGGATCATGGCAGCCTCACGCCCCAAACAGTCAGAAGCCCCTCGTGACCAGGAACACACATCCGCACCCTCAGCCCTCCGACGTCTCCCCACATTCCTCGCCCAAGAAATCATACAAAGTTGGAAGCCAAACTTGAGAGCAAATGGATCTTACTCCCTGGCAACTGTAGGAATCAGGTCCCCACTGTGGGATTGGGCTAGGGGAGCAGACACCACAGGCTTTGGGTCAGGGAAGGAGTGGAGAGCCACATAAGAAAAATGGGTAGGGGTAGGGGGGCAGCTCTGCTGGGGTCTCCCCCGTTTCCTTCATTCTCTCACCAAAGGGGCAAGGAACTGGGCCTGCTCCTCACTCCACTTACTTCAATAACTGCAAGTAATAGCGATGATCACTGAACCCAAATTGTCCAAATCGGTGGGTCTGAGAGACCACCCAGTGCCTCGCTCTAGTCTAGTTACCCTCTCTTCCCCTCACCGACTCGATAGAAAAACCAAGGCTCTGAGAAGCCAGGTAACTTGCCCAAGGTCACACGGCCACTTCAGGTAGGCAATCTAGTCCAGTCCCCTGCCCAAGTGCCCTCAGGAGACCATGCAGGGAGCTCCAAACTCTCGAAAAAAGAGGCCTCAGACCTTTGTACCCTTGTCATAGGAGCCAGATGGAGACCCAGACTGCTCCTTCTCCCATGCTCACCCCCTCCAAAGAAAAGAAGCATTGCAACTCCAGGTGGCTCCCACCTCTCAAAGGCTCCCCGTCGTGCACACAGTCCTGGCCTCCTGGACCTGGTGATGAGGCAACCGCTGCCCCCAGGAGCCCACGAGCTCTGGAACTGTTAACAGTCTTGTCTCTTGCTTAATCACTCTTTCCGTTCCCCAGCAAGCCAATCTGCTGTGTTATCTATGGGACTTCCTGTAGAAGTGAACACTGGGTGTCCTTTCCTAATCTTGCCTGGTACTCCCCAGGCCCCTCACCCTAGACTCTTAGAACTGGAGACTGCTAGAAATGGGAGGGAGGCCCTTGCAAGCAAAGGCTCTGAAGGGTAAGATGGGCTGGTCAAGGTCACTCAGCTTTCAGTGGCAAAACCAGAACTTGGACCCTAAGCTCTGGTTGCCAGCATGATGCTCTGTCTTATCCCGGCCAGAGTGTTGATAGGCACGGTTATGGCTAAAGCTGGGTATATGGAACATCCTGGGGTAACTGCACACCGTGCCTTCCCTCAGGTCCTCAACCTCAGACGGTGAGGAAAACCAGGGCAGGCCTACATCCAAATCATCTTTTAGACAATAGTCTAACTTAATACCAAAATGTACTATAGAGGCACAACCACCAGAAGAGTGTGGTACCCGCGCCCGAATATACAAGGGTGACTCCATGGAACAGAATTGACAGGAATAGACTCAAGTACATATGGGAATTTAATGTATGTTAAAAGTGGCATTTCAGGGACGACTGGGTGGCTCAGTCAGTTAAGCGTCTGCCTTCGGCTCAGGTCATGGGATCAAGTCCCGCATCAGGCTCCCTGCTCAGCGGAGAGTCTGCTTCTCCCTCTCCATCTGCCTGCGACTCCCCCTGCTTGTGCACTCTCCCTCTCTCTCTGACAAAAAATAAATAAAAATCTTTACAAAAAGTGGCATTTCAAATCAGTGGATAAAAGACAGTTTATTCAATAAACCATTTGAAGAATGAGCCAGCTATCTGCAAAAAGCAAAGCTGGAGCTCTAACTCTAAAATAATTCCAGATGGAGCACTTAGCTCAGTTGGAAGAGCATGCAACACTTGATCTCAGGGTTGTGAATTTGAGCCCCTCATTGTGTGTAGAGATTGCTTAAAAATAAATAAAATCTTGGGCGCCGGGGTGGCTCAGTCGGTTAAATGTCCAACTCTTGATTTTGGCTCAGGTCGTGAGATCCAGCCTTGTGTTGGGCTCCGGGATTCTCTCTCCCTCTCCCTCTGCCCCCCACCCCATTCGTGTGTACATTTTCTCTCTAAAATAAATAAATACATAAATAATAAATAAAGAAAATTTTTAGGAAATATATTTTAAAATTAGATAAGGAGGGGCACCTGGGTGGCTCAGTCAGGTGAGTGTCTGCCTTTGGCTTAGGTCTTAATCCCAGGGTCCTGTGGTCGAGCCCCAGGCAGGGTTCCCTGCTCAGCAGGGAGCCTGCTTCTCCCTCTCCCTCTGTCTGCTACTCCCCCTGCTTGTGTGCGTGCTCTCTGTCAAATAAATAAATAAAATCTTTTTAAAAAACTTAAATAAGGAAATAAAGTCTTAAAAATAATAAAATAAAATAATTGGATGGATCAGAAGTTTAAGCATCAAAAAAAATCATAAAATTATATGCTTAGGATTTGTTTCACAGTCATGGAGGGGTGGCAGAACAGATGGGCCCTGTTCTTATTACAGACGAAAGAGGGCCCTGGCCCTGTTCTTATTACTGTTGGCTCATTCTAGTCTCTCTACTCTTGTGTATGTTTGAACAAATGCTGTAAGAAGTCATGGGATAAGGGTGACTGGGTGGCTCAGTGGGGTAATGATGGGACACTCTTGATTTCTGCTCATTTGACTGAGCCCTGCATCCAGGTCCCGGATCATCAGGCAGTTCTGCTTTTCTCTTTCTCTTTCTCCCTCTGCCCCTCACCCTTCCCTACTCACGTGCACTCTCTCTCTCTCTCTCTCTCTTTCTCTCTCTAAAAAAACCAATCCATCAATTTTAAAAAGAAAGAAAGAAAGAAAGAAATCGCGGGATAGGAGTGCCTGGGTGGCTCAGTGGGGAGTCTACTGGAGATTTTCTCTCTCTCCCTCTGCCCCTGCCCCTGCTCTCTCTCCCTCTCTCTCTCTCAAAATAAGTAAATAAATCACACACACACACACACAAAGAAATCATGGGATAGTTTTTAAAATAATCTTGGAGCAGGTAAGGTATTCCAGCCTTATCACAAAGCATGAGAAGCCATAAAAGAAAAGATTGATACACTTGACTATATAGAAGTTTTTGAATAAAAAATAAACTACTGAAGGGGTACCTGGGTGGCGCAGTTGGTTAAGTGTCCATCTCTTGGTTTCAGCTCAGGCCGTGATCTCATGGCCATGGGATCGAGCCTCAAAGCTGGCTCTGTACTGAGTGCAGAGTCTGCTTGAGAGTCTCTTCTTCTCCTCTGCCCCCCCACTTGTTCTCTCTCTTTCTCTCAAATAAATAAATAAATCTTTAAAAATAAAAAAATAGGGACGACTGGGTGACTCGGTTGGTTAAGCGAATGCCTTCGGCTCAGGTCAGGATCCTGGAGTCCCGGAATCGAGTCCCGCATTGGGCTCCCTGCTCCGCAGGGAGTCTGCTTCTCCCTCTGACCCTCCCCTCTCTCATGTGCGCTCTCTCTCACTCATTCTCTCTCTCTCAAATAAATAAAATCTTAAAAAATAAATAAATAAAAATAAAAAAATAAAAAATAAATAAACAACTGAATGGCAAACAAAAAAAAAAGTCACCATTGACAAGTCAAAAGGCAAATAAACGGTGAAAAAATTCACATGTCCCAGAAAACAAGCTCATTTCCTCCATAAATCACGAGTTCCTATAGATCAATGAAAAAGCAACAAGCAACAATGCATTAGAGAAATTGGCACCATATAAATAGGCGATTCATGGAAAAAAATATCAATGGCTTTTCAACATGTGAAAAATATCTTCACTTATAATAAGATAAAGAAAGAAATAAAACTACAATGTGATATTTTAAGTCCTCCAACTGTCAAAGCAAAAAATTATTGATAGCATGCTGTGTTGTAAAGGATGTAGGAAAAATTTTCATATGTTGTGGGTAAGAACATAAACTGGTACAGCTTTCCTGAAAAGCAATGTGGTGATATCTGTCAACATCAAAAAGGGAAGAGCTGCTGGGGCACCTGGGTGGTTCAGTCGTTGGGCATCTGCCTTCAGCTCAGGTCAAGGTCCCAGAGTCCTGGGATTGAGCCCCGCATCAGGCTCCCTGCTCGGCGGGAAGCCTGCTTCTCCCTCTCCCACTCCCCCTGCTTGTGTTCCCTCTTTCACTGTCTCTCTCTCTCTGTCAAATAAATAAATAAAATCTTAAAAAAAAAAAAAAGGAAAGCGTTTCTCACTTGCAATTTCACTTTTAGTCATTGGTCCTACAGGTGATGCCCAGAATGACGATATAACAGGATTTCATTACAGCATTGTCTACAACGGCAAAGGACTGGAAACAACCTAAATTTCCATCGACGGGGACCTGGTTAGAGAAGTTCAAATATGTCCATATAGGACCTACCATGCAGCTGTGACGAAAAGGAGGAGAAAGATACAGGTGGACCAGTGTGAACACCTTCAAAATATATTGTTGAATAAAAAAAGCAAGATGCAGGGGCACCTGGCTGGCTCAGTCAGCAGACTGTGGGACTCTTGATCTCAGGGTTGTAAGTTCGAGCCCCACATTAGGTGTAGAGATTACTTAAAAAAAAAAAAAAGCAAGGTGCTAGAACAGTGAGTCTAGTATGCTTTGCATGAAGAAAAAAAGTGTGTGGATGAAATTTATGCTCTATAAATACATGTGCTTTCATATATGGCTGTGAATGCACCAAATATTTCTGACAGAATATACAAGAAACTGGTAGCAGTTGGGCTGGAGAGAAGTGGGATAGAGAAGGAGGGAAGTTTAGGTTCCGCTGTTTATTTTGTACCATCTTTACACATTATCCACTCAAAAATAAATTTAAAAATAATCTGTATGTATTCAGAGAGAGAATGATGTAGGAAATGTGGTAAAATGTTCACATGTAGGGACTATTGGTGAAAGGTATATGGGAATTATTTTACTATTTTTGCAGCTTTTCTATGTGTCTGAAATTATTTCAAAACAAAAAGTTTTAAAATTTAATAAATTTAGGGGCGCCTGGGTGGCTCAGTCGTTAAGCGTCTGCCTTCGGCTCAGGTCATGATCCCAGGGTCCTGGGATGGAGCCCTGCATCAGGCTCCCTGCTCGGCGGGAAGCCTGCTTCTCCCTCTCCCACTCCCCCTGCTCGTGTTCCCTCTCTTGCTGTGTCTCTCTTTGTCAAATAAATAAATAAAATCTTTAAAAAAATTTAATAAATTTAATTTCTAAATTAATATATATTCTCCCTATGAACCATCCTTTTTACCCCATTTTCATGGCTGAAGAAATTAATACTCAAGAGAGTTTCTTTAGCTTTATTGAATTAAATAAGGCATTGATTTTTTTTATTCAAAAATATATATTGAGCACCTAATATGTGCTAGGCACTGAGGATACAAAACTGAGGGAAAAAAAAAAACCAAAACCATATGTCATATAATGTCTGGTGGCAATAAGTGCTATGAAGAAAAGTAAAGCAAAGTGAGGGTGGGAAGCATAATTTAGATGGGGTGGCTGGAGGAGGCCTGTCTGAGGAGGTGACATTGGAAGAGAGCTTATGAGGAAGAAAATCTAGAAGAGTGTTCAGGGAGAAGGAACAGTGAGTGCAAAGGCCCTGAGGCAGGAACATGCTTTGTGTTCCTGAGGAACAGTGATGAGACCTGTGTAGCTGGAGCAGGTAATGGAGGGAAGGGGGAAAAGTAGAGAAGATGAGTTCAGAAGTAACAGGAGGACCTATAGGCCATGTGAAGACCTGGGTTCTTAGAGTGAGGTGGAAGCCATTTGGAGGGTGACATGATCCTTCGTTGTGGATAATAGACTGTACTAGGCAAGGGCAGAAGCAGGGAGACTAGTGAGGAGGCTGTTAGGATAATTCAGACAAGAAGAGATGCTTTGGACCAGGAGGGCAGTGGCGGAAGTGATGGCGAGAGGACTCTGGATATATTTTGAAAGTAGCGCCAACAGTGTCTGCTGCTGGGTGGGGCAACCGCAACAAATCCAAGACCTTTTTCTCAGCAGTGAGGGGTTTTTTGCCATTTCCTTGGGAAACAGAGTGAGGTTCGATTTTTTTTTTTTAAAGATTTTTATTTATTTATTTGAGAGAGAGAGAGAATGAGAGAGAAAGCACATGAGATGGGGGGAGGGTCAGAGGGAGAAGCAGGCTCCCTGCCGAGCAGGGAGCCCGATGCGGGACTCGATCCAGGGATTCCAGGATCATGACCTGAGCCGAAGGCAGTCGCTTAACCAACTGAGCCACCCAGGCGCCCCTGAGGTTCGATTTTTAAAACCCAGCCCCCAGGATCTCAAAGCACCCTGAGTTCATTTGCCCCCATCCTCATGACGCACCTCCCAACCATGGACATAAAGGAGGCACGGAGAAAGCAGGAGTTGTCCCTGCCTCGGGTGAAGCCCGAGTGGTCAGAGCTCAGCCTGGCCGCCCTCGGCAGCAGCCCCAGGGAGAACCTGCCCGGGAGCCAGCTGACCAGAGGCCGTAGCCAAGTGCAGAGGAAAACATTAGCTCCAGGCCTTTTTGGAAACAGTGGAGCTAATTTTAAAATACAGTGTCGCTGGACTTAAAAACACTGAGCTCAGAAACTACATTTTTCAAAAACTGAGTGAATGAACGAGAATCCAAGACAGTGAGACTCCTTTATGAATGGGAACGTTTTACACTCACTGTTTTTCAATTCCCAAAAGATGCTTGAATTCACTTCCCAGCTCAGTAAACCCTGAAGCAAAACACTCTCTGTCCTGAGGTGCGGTGTCAAGAGCTGGGACCTCCCCTGCCTCCAGCTGCTGGCTCCAAACTAGCTCTAGAAGGAACGTAGGCAGCGGGCTCTTCTGTGCAGGGAGCCAGGGCCAGGGAGTGTGGTGCAAATTTGCGTTTATATAGCACACTTTATGTAGGATTGAGAAAACCTGAGTTGCTTCAGAGGCGGAGGAGGGGCACAGGGGAGGCAGGTGCCCACAAGCCTCTGCAGAGCTGCTGTCACCATGGTAGTGGCCCTGGGCGAGGCACTTCCCTTTTCTGGTTTATGGAGCAGGCAACTTGACCTGGGTCATCAGCGTGAATATCCTGGCTTCCCACCACCTCCTAGAGGTGTGGCCTCAGGTGAGCGACTTAAGGGCTTATTGCCTCAGTTTCTCGCCTGTGAAACACAGGCAACAGCAGTGCCCACCTCATAGGCTTGTTGTCAGGATTAAACGCTGTAAACCACATAAAGCATTTGGAAACCGAGTTAGACAGATGATGTTATTTTTGTGGCTGTTAAAAGAAGGACACTGAGTTAGAGAATCTCCAACTTGCCCAGCCTGCCAATTGGCAGATGGCCCCGTTCATATGCCGGACTGATTGTCAAGTGATGAGGGGCAGTGACCTTGGGACCTGAGAGAGGGGACAGGCTGGGGTGGGGTGGAGGATGGGAGCCAGGGTGGGGTTTGAGAGATAAATGCTGGGGTCAGGCAGGAAATTCAAGCCACAGGGAATAATTCATTCATGCAACAAATACTTAATTGACCACCTGCTCTGCGTCGGGCACTTTTTAGGTGCTGGGATACAAAAGCAAACTAAACGGGCAAAGTCCTCCCCTCCTGGAGCTCACATTTCTGTGGGCTGATGGGAGAGGGTAAAGCCGCAGTGATTTTCGCCAACAGGCTCATCTAGGCACGAAGCTGGCGGAAGGGAAGTTCCAGAAGCCGCTGCTGATGCGCCGCCCGTGTCCCCCGCAGACCACATCTGTGTTCACCTGAAGCTTTGGTTCCCAGCAGTGATACAGCTGCTCATGTCCTCCCGGTTTTCTCCGGCATCACGGGGACCCGCTCCACCTGTGAGGGGCCACCCAAACTTGCCCCCGGAGGAAGCCCTCAGGCAGTGCTGGGTGGCGTCGTCCGCAGTTAAGTGCCCCACAGCTACTTAGACAAAGACCCCAGGGGGACAATTCTCTAGCACGCTCCACATGGCTCCTCCGACCTCCCTGGTGGGTCTAGTCCCAGTAGCACACAGCAGAACCAGCCCACCAGCACCTTTACGGCTTTTTCCTTCCCTTTCTCACATTCTTTTCTCTCCTCCTTGTGCTTCCAGAGAGAACCTCCCGAATAAACCTCCTGCACACAAGTCCTTGTCTCAGGTTCCTTTTGAGGGGAGAAAAAAATCGAAGACAGTTGGTACCAGAAATGACAGAGAACAGGCTGGGCTTCTGAAGATGGGTCCCTCGCCAGTGCAAGGACAAGGGGGACCTGACTGCTGGCGGGGAGCAGGGTGGTGACACCCGCAACAGGCTGTGGCCGCACAAGAACCAGCACTCAGCTGTGTGAGGCGGATTCGAGGGCAACACTGATTTATGCGGTAGGTCTAACGCTGGAAAGACAGGAAGCGGTGGTCACGATGAGGAGCATGCACTTGGCTGGCTTTGGTTAACTGCCCTAGAGGTGTTGAAGAAAGAGAATGACCGGCTCAACTTAGAGCACGTTGTGGGAGACGGGAGAACCCCATCAGAGCATTTTTTTTTTTTTAATTTTATTTACTCGGGCGCCTGGGTGGCTCAGTTGGTTAAGTGACTGCCTTCGGCTCAGGTCATGATCCTGGAGTCCCGGGATCGAGTCCCACATCGGGCTCCCTGCTCGGCGAGGAGTCTGCTTCTCCCTCTGACCCTCTTCCCTCTTGTGCTCTCTGTCTCTCATTCTCTCTCTCTCAAATAAATAAACAAAATCTTTTAAAAAAATAAAATAAAAAATAAAATAAAATAAAATAAATAAAATTTTATTTACTTATTTGAGAGGGAGAGTGAGCAAGAGAGTGAGAGAGCACGGGCAGGGGGAGGGGCAGAGGGAGAGGGAGAAGCAAACTCCCCGCTGAGCAAGGAGCCCGATGCAGGACTCGATCCCAGGACCCCGGGATCATGACCCGAGCCGAAGGCAGACACTCAACTGACTGAGCCACCCAGGTGCCCCCCATAGGAGCATTCTAAATGGCCCTCATTTCTGTGGCCCACCGGCAGGCTGCATTGATAATCAGCCCCAGGATTTCATCACAAAGGTGGTGGAGCTACAGGGAGGCTCGATGCATGGCCACAGCCAGCAGGAAAAGTGGGGGGGGGGTGCCCTGAGGCCTGGAATAGGCCTATGTGGATGGATGTCCTCAGGAACCTGTACCCCACATCCCCGAGCCCTCCAGGCCTGCAGAAGCACCCCCTCCCTTGCTAAAGGAGGATGCTTTCTACCTGCAGCCCACACAGAGGACTCCCCTGGGATGAATTCCGCACAAGGTGAGGCTTATCTTCCCCAAGATCCTTTCCACCTTCCCTCATGCCTTCTAGACCAGAGGCAGCAAATGTTCTCTTCAAGGACTTGATGGTAAATATTCTAGGTCTGTGGGCCATGTGGCAATAGGTTAGCAAATGGGCATGTCTGCTCTCCCATAAAACTTTATACAAAACAGGCAGCTGGTTCACAAGGTTGTGGTTTGCTCCCCCTTCTCTAGATGAATAATGAGAGTCAGGTCTCAGCAGGAAAGTACAGGCTCTATTACTGGAGGAAATTACTTACCAAAAAAAGCGACAATCTGGCTAGTAAGTATTGGTAGGGCCAGGGAAACACACATGGGAGATCTCAAGGCCATGGGCCAGGGCTGGGAGAGATGAGGAATATGGGCCGGATAAAGAGAGATTGTATGGAGGCCTCTCTGTCTTAACTCAGGATTGAACATCCCGGCAAGGCCCCCCTGGAGCTGGTCTTAACACACAGGGGAGTTGGCTGGTGCTTAAAGCTTAGACACAGTGACGGCCTGCTGTCAGGGAGGGTGTGATGCTGAAACGCCCTGGGAGAGAGTAGGGAGGGGTTGGAAGGTGGGCAAGAAAGAATGGACTTACCGCACGAGGACCCACCAGCTGAGTGTCATCCCCAGGAAGGCCCAGAAGACCCTCCCTTCTCTCTCTCTCTTTCTTTTTTTAAGATTTTATTTACTTATTTGACAGAGAGAGACATACAGCAAAGAGGGAACACAAGCAGGGGGAGTGGGAGAGGGAGAAGCAGGCCTCCTGCTGAGCAGGAAGCCCGATGCGGGGCTCGATCCCAGGACCCTGGGATCATGACCTGAGCCGAAAGCAGACGCTTAACAACTGAGCCACCCCGGCGCCCCAAGACCCTCCCTTCTCAAAGCAATAAAGGACGCGTCTCAGTGCTGGCTGAGATGCTGTCATGGAATGCCGTGACTACTGTCAGCGGACACAGTAAGATTTGGGAAGGGCAGCGGCTACATGGAGCCACTTCATCATCAGAGGCAAGGTAGACACAAGGCCTGACGTGTAACCAGAGCCCTGTGGCCGGGGCATTCCCAAGGGTAAGAGAGAGGAGCACTTAATGGGACATTGCTTGACTGAACCACAACAGATCAGGATGGGGCGGGGGTGAGCAGAAGCTGACACCAGTTGCCAGATAGAAAATCACAATCTCTTACCCAGCTGCCAGGTATGAGCTGGTTCTCAGACCCAGACTGACTGACTGAAGAAAAAGACCCATAAGGTCACTGTAAATATACTAAATAAATATTTCCTGAATTCTTCCTTCAAAGTGCCCTCTGGCTATTTACCAGAATAGCTGTACAGCATGGAAAAGCTCTTTGGAGGTCTATTAGATACAGAGTCTGAGCTTAGACCAGTACCGGGCGACCCAAAATACCACCATAGCCTCCTTTTACAGGAGGGAAACATGCGAAGCTGGGTGATAACAGAGTCCCAGCCAGGTGTGTCTCAGAGTCCAGTGGACCTGTGGACTGACTCTGTGGTTGTCTCCCAGCCCCTGAGTACAAATTGGGGTGGATATATTTAGCAGTTGGCAGAACCCTCACTGACTGGTTCTTTTATCTGCAGAATAAGAGCCATTATGGAAAGAAGGACGGAGCAGAGTCTCTAAAATTATCCTACTAGTCAAGACGGTAAATCAGAAGCAATCCCACATAGCAGGTAGAAGTGCGGAGATTAGCGTTACTCTCAAAGACCTAGAGTATGCAAGGTGGTCCCCATTAGATCCCCATTCAGTCCGTCCCATACTGCAAATGAAGCATGGCAATCGATGGTTATCCATGTAGTAACCCTAATAAAGTAGCAGATATTATATCAGATACGGTATCTTTGCTAGAATAGTCTACAGAGCCTCTGAGTGGAAGAAGCTAATAATATGGCCAATGCATTCTTTCCAAGCCATTTCAGGAATGGGGATAAAAAAAAAAGGGGGTCATATTCACATTTCCTACAAAAATTCAGAGACCTGTCATGTTACGTTTTAAGTGGTCAAATGAACTGGGACATGCTGGGACATTCCCTCTAGAGGAAAGGACAAGTCACTGTACTGTGGACATGCTCCCCCTAAAAAGAGGCATAGCACTGATGAGCCTGTTTGGACTTTGGAGGCTATATATTACTGCTCTGGCCAATTGACTGGATGACATAGGGAGCTGCCATGTTTGAGTAGAGCCCAGAACAAAAGAGGGCTCTGTGACAGGTCCATAGGACAAGCACTCGGGACCTACAAGCCAGTGTATCCCCTGGTACTAGAAATATCCATGGGAGACAAGTAGACAGTGTGAAGTCTCTGAAAAGCCCCAGTGGGAGAGCCCTAACTCAGACCACTAGGGTTCTGGAACAAAGCCATGCCCCATATGGCAGAGCATTATCCAACATTTGAAAAGTAGTTCTTGGCCAAATTAACAGAATCAGAAGCAAATAAATTATTATTGTTTTAAGCCACTAATTGTCTTGGAGTGGCTAATTATGAATAGATACTCAGAACATGCATGTAAAATACTTTGTTCTTTTTTTATTTTTTTCAAATTTTTATTTAAATTCTAGTTAGTTAACATATAGTGTGATATTGGTTTCAGGAGTAGAATTTAGTGATTCATCACTTAGATATAACACCCAGTTCTCATCACAAGTGCACTCTTTAATGCCCATCACCCATTTAGCCCACCCACCCCCACCACCCCTCCAGCAACCCAAAGTTTATTCTTTTTTTTTAGATTTATTTATTTATTTTAGAGAGAGAGAGAGCACCCATGAGTGGGGGGAGGGGGCATAGGGAGAGGGAGAGATTCTCCAGTAGACTCCCTACTGAGCACGGAGCCTGACGCTGGGCTCGATTTCACAACCCTGAGATCATGACCTGAACTGAAATCAAGAGTCAGATGCTTAACTGACTGAGCCACCCAGGCGCCCCTCAGTTTGTTCTCTCAATTAGTCTCTTATGGTTTTCCTCCCTCTCTGTTTTCATCTTATTTTATTTTTCCTTCCCTTCCCCTAAGTTCATGTTTTGTTTCTTAAATTCCACATGTGAGGGAAATCATATGGTATTTGTCTTTCTCAGACTTATTTCGTTTGGCATAATACCCTCTAGTTCCATCCACATCATTGCAAATGGCAAGATTTCATTCTTTTTGATGGCTGAGTAATATTCCATTGCATATAGATATATATACCACATTTTCTTTATCTAATCATCTGTTGATGGACATTTGGGCTCCTTCCATAATTTGGCTATTGTTGATAATGTTGCTATAAACATTGGGGTTCATGCGCCCCTTTGAATCCCCATTTTTGTATGTTTTGGCTAAATACCTAGTAAGGCAATTGCTGGGTCATAGGGTAGTTCTATTTTTAACTTTTTGAGGAACCTCCATACTGTTTTCCAGAGTGGCTGCACCAGCTTGCATTCCCACCAACAGTGTAGGAGGGTTCCCCTTTCTCCGCATCCCCGCCAACATCTGTTGTTCGTTGTGTTAATTTTAGCCATTCTGACGGGTGTGAGGCGGCATCTCATCCTGGTTTTGTTTTCTATTTCCCTGATGATGAGTGACACTGAGCATCTTTTCATGTGTCTGTTGGCCATCTGTATGTCTTCTTTCAAAAAATATTCATTCATGTCTTCTGCCCCTTTCTTGATTGGATTATTTGCTCTTTGGGTGTTGAGTTTGACAAGTTCTTTATAGATCTTGGGTACCAGCCCTTTTCAGGTATGTCATTTGCAAATATCTTCTCCCATTCTATAGGCTGCCTTGCAGTTTTGTTGTTTCCTTTGCTGTGCAGAAGCTTTTTATCTTGATGAGGTCCTGATAGTTCATTTTTGCTTTTGTGTCCCTTGCCTCCAGAGACGTGTCTAGTAAGAAGTTGCTATGGCCGAAGTCACAGAGGTTGCTGCCTGTGTTCTCCTCTAGGATTTTGATGGATTCCTGTCTCACGTCTGGCCTTTCATCCATTTTGAATTTATTTTTGTGAATGGTGTGAGAAAGTGGCCCAGTTTCATTCTTCTGCATGTGGCTGTCCAGTTTTCCCAACACCATTTGTTAAAGAGACTGTGTTTTTTCCATTGGATATTCTTTCCTGCTTTGTCGAAGATTAGAGTTGTGGGTCACTTTGTTCTTTTTAATGTTGTGTAGTACTCCACTACAGAGCCACAATTTACGTATCTGTTCTTAAGATTTTATTTTTTTTATTTGATGGAGAGAGAGCACGAGCAGGGGGAGCGGCAGGCAGAGGGAGACGGAGAAGGCTTCTCACTGAGTGCAGAGCCCAATGTGGGGCTTGATCCCAGGACCCTGAGGTCATGACCTGAGCCGAAGGCAGATGCTCAACCAACTGAGCCACCCAGGCGCCCCTACATATCTATTCTCATTATAGACGTTTGGGTTGTTTCCAGTTTGGGTCTGTCAAGAATAACACTATGAACATGCCTTCTGATGGAAATATGTACTGATTTCTCTTGAGAACTAACTTAGGAATGGAATTCCTGTGTCATGGGGTAGACATGAGGGGAGCCATCTTTAAAAGGTATTGTCAAGCAGTTTTCTAAAGTAGGTGAGCTATGTTATACTTCCGCCTGAAGGTGTAAGAGTTCTGGTTGTTCCCTATCCTTGCCCACACTTGGCAATGTCAGTCTTTTTCATTTTAGTCATTCTGGTAGGTGTACAGTGTTATCTTACTGTGGTTTTAATGTGCATTTCCCCCAATGAGTAATGACTAGCATTTCCTTGGTGACTAACATTATGTTCTTTACCTAAAAAGACCACACAATGAACCAAAATATTGACCGTGGCAACATTTGCAGAGGTGCCATGTTTACTGTTTTTGTTTTGCTGTCATCTTTTGCCTCGTGGTCTTTCTGTTTGTTAAGCTCCCTACCTTTTTTAACTTTAAATGCTTAACTGTCAGAATTGTAACAACTACCAAAAAAACTTCCACCTACTCGTTCTTACAAATGATGAGGCATATTGATCACAATACAAGTAAAGTCACTAAGAAATATTTATTGAGCACCTGCTGTATACCCAGCCCGGTGGGAGGGGCCGTGAAGGACACAGAGCAGTATAGGACTTGTTCCTGCCCTTCAGAGGCTTACAGTCTAGAACCAGGACACATGAGGAGCCAGGAGGAAACAGTCCAGGCCAGGATGTTACAGGAGCTTAAGGTGTCTGGGGTCAGACCCACTAAGTGCTTCGGTGCCTCCAGGAGCTCAATGTTCAGTGCCAGGAAAGACAATAGCTCACAACTGCCAGGCCCGTATTAGCCCACTTAGCATGCCCTCTCCACAGCCTCTACCCCCACCGTCTTAAAACATCTGACTCCTTGTTCAGCTGCTATTCAAAGTGCAATGAAATGGGGGGAAAAGGGGGTGGGGCAGTGGGGAAAGTCTTTGGGTGAGTTCCAGGGGCTAGGGTCACCCTCTCCCTCCTAGAAAAATATGCTCCCCCCCCCCCACAACATACCCCTGACAGAGATTCCCCACTCAAGAAGACCTGTCTGACAACCCAGGACCTCTGCCCCAGGAGGTAAGAGGAGGTGGTGGTCGCCCCTTGAAGTGCCTGAGGTAGAACTGCCCCCCCACTTCTAGCATACCCCTTCCCCTCCCAGCCCACTGAGCTGGGGGGACAGGCACCCCAGAGCTGCCACCCAGGGCTGAGAGGGTACTAGAGGGAAAGGGCATGGGGGAGGGGAGGGGAGCAGAGAGGGGACCTGAAAGCCCAGCTGGAAAAGAAGGGCATCTGGGGCTTCTAGAAAAGTGCAGGGGAGGCCAAACATTGAGACTGGCTCCCCTGTGGGTGGCAGAGGGGGTGAGGGGAGGTGGGGTGGTTTGCTACGGGACCCTACCTTTCCCCATGCCTTCACAGGACAGAGTGGGGCATCAAGGGCCAGGAGAGAGTGCCACGTCCCCAGCCGTGTTCCAGGCTGTGCCCACTTCAAGGTCACCCTGCCCTACCTTAGAGAAGGTGAAGGGAATTCCAAAGTTTTGATGATGCCCCACCCTGCTGAGCCCCCTTCAAAGTGCTATCTATTTACTTCTCAAATTATAAAGAATCTGGGTTTGGGAATGCAGGAAAGCGGTGGAATTTCATAACACCTATGAGGCGGTGAGCAGACGGAGCCGGGCTCCTCCAGAGAGCACCACCCAGCAGGGGAGGGTCAGGCCAGCCCCACCTTACCTCTGGGAGAGCGGAAGTGGGGAGCACAGGATGAAGACGTCTTAAATAATAGCTCGCATAATAAAAATACCTAGCACTCTAATAAGCCTATCATTTTGCGGTCTAATGGTTTTTTAAATAATTCTAAATGCCAAAGGCTGGGGAGGAGTGGGGGGAGGGTGGTGGCGAGCAGGGTATATACATGAGGAGCAGTTTAAATTAAAACACAAATAATAATTAAGACGCACAACTGGAGGACTAAAGGCAAAAGGTGTAGAAGGGGAGGACGGAGGGGTTGGGGGGGACCCCTCATTTCTAGGAGCTTGAGGCTTCGAGTGGGTGGATTAGGGCTTCCTCTTGGAGAAGATCAGCCGGCGTTTGGAGTGATAGAAATCTGGAAAGAGAAAACAGAAGTCAGCCGAGCAGGAGGCAGAGGGCCCAGCAGAGCTATCCACCTAAAGCACATGCAGAGGGGGCAGGGACTCTTCCCTAGGGCCAAAGGGACACATTTTCAAGTTCAGGGGAGGACTCTGGCATTATAGAGAGCATCCCATCATGCTTCACAGACGTGACCAACGATAACCAGACCTACATCCGTGGGCCTGTTCTAAGCCAAGTTGCCCACTATGGTAGCCAGCAGCCCTATGTAGTTAAATGAACTAGAATCAAATAAAATCAGAAGTTCAGTTTCTCAGTCACACCAGCCACATGTCAAATGCTCAGTGGCTATTTGTGGCTAGTGGCCCTGGACATTTGCATCACCACAGAATTCCATTAAACAGCCCTGCTCCAGGAATGCCGTTAGATAAGCCATGACAAGTGTTCTGTACAATGACTCAGCCACATAAATGTAAGCTATCAGTATTATTGTTAGTATTGTTATTTCTGACCCAGCTGCAAATTTGCCATGGGATTCTTTTTTTTTTTTTTTTAAAGTAGGCTCCACGCCCAGCATGGAGCCCAACATGGGCCTTAAATTCATGACACTGAGATAAAGACCTGAGCCGAGACCAAGAGTTGGACGCTTAACCGAATGAGCCACCCAGGCACCCCTGCCAGGGGATTCTTGACTGCACCTCTCCGAGCCTGTTTCCTCATGTATAAAATGAAGCTGACATTGGTGCAGTGATCTAAGGATTGAATGAAATGCCCTCTCTAAAGGCTTTGGTCTGGAACCTGGCATAATACGTGCTCAAAGTTCAGCATTGCTCATTCATTTTTTTATCAAGCACCTACTACGTGCCAGACACTGTCCTAGGTGCGGAAGATTCAGCAACAAACAAGAGAGATGCAGATCCCTTTCTCATGGAGATAATAACCTATGAGGGAGACGGACAACGCCAAGAGAAGGCAGTAGCTGTTGCTAGTAAAAGCAAACAAATGAACAAAATGCCAAAGAGAAAAAATTAGGCAGGGAAGGTGGATGGGAAGTGTGTGTGTGATGGGGAAGGTGAGTTAGGTTTGGATAGGGCAGCTGGGAAATAGCTCATTAGTTTTCTCTACACTGTAGATTCACTGTGGGACCTTAGGCAAACCACTCAACCTCTCGGAGTCTTATTTCCGCTCCTATAAAATAGTGGCAAGAAAGTCATTTGGTATAGCACTGCTCTAAGAATTAAATGAAACCCACCCTAGAAACCACCTTAGGGGCACCTGGGTGGCTCAGTCAATGAAGCATCTGCCTTCAGCTCAGGTCATGATCTCTGGGTCCTGGGATTGAGCCCCGTGTTGGGCTCCCTGCTCAGCGGGGAGCCTGCTTCTCCCTCTCTCTCTGCCCCTCCCCCTGCTTGTGCTCTCTCTCTCTCTCTCTCTCTAATAAATAAATAAATCTAAGAAAGAAAGGAAGGAAGGAAGGAAGGAAGGAAGGAAGGAAGGAAGGAAGGAAGGAAGGAAGGAAGGAAGAAGGAAAAAGAAAACCGTTTTAGAAATTCACCTTAGCAAGGGGCCTGGCATATATTAAGTGTTCCCAATAAACGTCCGCTAGCTGGTCTTGGCTGCAGACCTGCTATGTGACCTCAGGCGAGTTGCCTCCTCCCTCTGGGCCCATTTCCCCTTGGGCCGAATGAGCGAGCTGGACCAGACAGGTCAGCCCTTGCACCGTGAACTCTGAGAGTCCCCTGCAGTGTCCTTCCCTGCACCCATCCTCACCTGTCATGCTGGTCTGCCGCCGTTTTCGGCCCTGAGAGGTGCCAGGTGCCCCCGGGGACCCCTCGGGCCGCTCAGGGGCGTGAGGCATGAGGGTGCAGGTCAGCGACAGGTCCAGGTGGTCCTCCTGAGCGGTCCCCTGCAGCAGGGCAGGTGAGGGGCTGGGCCGCTTGCCCCCTCCCAGGTCATCCCGGGGCCCCGCAGGCAGGTAGAGCTTGGGCAGGCCCAGGCCCCACACGCGCTCCCAGGCAAAGTTGCCCTCCAGCGGTGTCTCGGTGACAAAGTCGAAGTTCCATCGCTCCCGGGCCTCCTGCACGCAGCCGGCCATCAGTGCGTCACAGTCTCGGCGCAGCTGCTCACTGTCCACGGGGCCGAAGAGGCGGCGGCAAGCCTTGCTGCCACGCGGGATCTGCTGGGCATCCCTGGACGGTTCCGCCATGGCACCTGCGGCTGAGACACAAGGCGCCAGTCACTCAAGAAATTGCGCCCTACCTTACCAGGCCGCGCTTTGCTGTGAGAGCTTGGGTGACGTCTTCCTCCTAGAACACGAGGTCTCCCCGGCTCCTTCCAGCTGGTTTGCCACCATCTCCTTCCCACAGGCCATCCCCAACCCCCAGTCAACAGCCACGGGGTGGGGACAGAGCTCAGCCATCCTGGCACCCCCAGGTCACTGGGGGAGTGGGCAGCTGAAGGACAAGTTATGTCAACAAAGACAAGTTTATTGCAATAGCAGGGATCAGAGTCCTGTTTACCACTGGGTATTATCAGCTAAAATCAATTTGTTTCCCCCCGAGGTGTCCCTCATGGGCGTGAATGCCCCAAGTACGTGTGAATTGCCAGAGTCCAGTAGTTTCCCAACCCCAGCCCTGGCCAAAAGGTCAGGTCCCAAGTGAAATGACAGGCTGACTGCTCCTCTGGCCTCCTGAATTCCTCTACCCAGATGCCCATGTGGGATAACTCTGTTCTGAAATTCAAAAGTACCCCGGACTTTGCGATTAAAAACAAACAAACAAACAAACAAAAAAACCTAAGATCTAGTCCTAGCTCTGCTGCTTACTACATAAACTTTAAAAAGTCACTTTAAAAATTTTTTTTGAATTAAAAAAAATAAAAAGTCACTTAATGTCTCTGGGCCCATTTTCTCATCTATAAAATGGGGCTGTGGAAGCATGGTCAAGCACTTGGCCAGGGAGTCCCTTCATCAGGCAAGGCAATAGAACCCAGAGGTGAGAGGCTGTATCTTGTGGTTTACAGCCAGGGCCCTGGAGCGGGACTGCCTGGATTGGAATCCAGGCTCTGCTGGGCGACCCTGGACAAGTAGCTTAACTTCTCTGGGCTCTATTTTCCTCATCCGTAAAATGGAGACAGTACTAGTGCATGTCTCAGAGGACATACGTGAGGATTAATGGAGTTACTGTAGGTAACATGCTTAGAGGAGCAGCTGGTATATAAGAGTGTTTGGAAAACAGAAGTATTATTATTTCTCTCTGTGTTCAGTTCTTCCTGAGCCTTCTCCACGTCGTTCTCCCTGGCCACCACCTCCTTCAGACAGCAGCTGACAGGTGCTGTGTGCTGAGCGCCTTTCCCAAGGATGTCATCAGGCGAGAGAGGCCTGGGGGTGAGGAGGGGCTGGGCAGGGCAGGGCAGGGTGATGATTTCTCCCAGGCTGAGCCACATCCTGCCAGGCACATCAGGTGATCTGAAGTCTAGACAGCCTGGAAGCCCCTGCCCCCTGTTAGCTGCATCCAAGGAACCCGTTCAGCAGGCACAGAAAATCAGAGGTGGCCGGTCTACCCGGTTCCTCTCCTCCCACTTCAGAAGAGGCAAAACTGAGGGTGAGTCTGCTCATGACGAGGTGCTGGCACCCACCTGCCCTGCTCTGGCCTGACGCCAGGGCTGAGCGGCTGTGCAGCCTTGGCAAGACTGGGTCTTCCTGAGGACAAGTCCTGCTTTGCAGGCTCAGAGGGTGAAAGCTCTGCTGAGTGACCTCCTGGGGCAGGAAGCCCTGGACCCTTGCCCCAGTCACCCCTCCCCCACCCCACCTCTCACAGCTTATGGGAGAGGGGGAGGCACTAGGTGACCTCAGACCAAGTTTAAAGGGCAAGAGTTTGGAGAGATATAAGGCTTGCCCCCAAATAAGAAAACTAAAAATGCCAAGGGCCACTGCCCTGTAGAAGGGTTATGCAGTGCAGTGGGCAGAGCCCTCAAATAACCCTCACCCACTCTCTTTAGGGCAAGGGTGGGGATTTCTTTATATATTTTTATGTGCCAGGGGCTCTTCTAAGAAGTTTACAAATATTAATTTTCCTAAAGAGTGGGTATATTTGGTCTTTTTTTTTTTAACACAAGTAACTAAGCCTCTGAGAAGTTAAGTAACTTGCCCAAGGTCACACAACTCACAAGTGACACAGCCAGGATTTGAAGCCAGGCCTGTTTCCTGTGGGTTCTGTGCTCTGGTGTTCATCCACACTCCCTCTCTAGTTTTGTGTTCCTAGCCCGGGAAGGGGTTTTTGTGATTCCGCCCAGCAGAATCACTTAGGGAGCTTTTTAAAAATACAGATTGATAGGTCCCTCTCTCCCCAGATTAACTTAACTCAAATTAAACAGGATTTAAGCAGATGTTTGGCAGTTCCACAGATGGGCACTCTTGGGGTGCCATTCAAGGGAGGGTACACAGAGATGCCCCAAACGCACATTCTGGGTCTCAGTGTCTCATTGGCACAAGGAGGAGGAGCCTGCCTAGGCTTTTGTCAGGAAGTTGGGATATTCCCTGGCTTCTAGGAGCTGAAGATGGGACCAGAATCCAGGCAGGGATCCTCTCTCCTACCAGCCCTGCCCTTATGGCTCTCATAGGCTCCCCATCAAAATCTGATCTCACTCCCATTATCGAAACGCCCCGTTCAGGGAAAACTCAGAAACAGAAACTCTTGTTTTACAAACAAGTAACTGAAAATAACTTCCTTTGTTGGCCTTGGTGCCTTAGACTTCAACCAACTTTAATTCTGAAGTAAACAGTAAGCACTCAGTACACACTGTTGAACCAATCAATGGGGTACTCTTTTTAAGGGGCGTTCGCAGATGCGGCTCAGCCCAGGAGAACTGAGGCGGGAAGGAAAGGCGGGCGAAGCCGCATTCCGCGGGAAGGCGTGTTTGCTATTCGCGCCGGGGCCGGAAGGGGGCGCTGGTCTCCAGGAAATCACGCGCAGGGTCGGCGGTGCGTGGGCAGAGCCTTGGACAGCAGCAGGGAGTTGTGATGAGTCAGTTTCCTGCAAAGTGCTCCCCGCCCGCCAAAACTTCGCTTCCACTCAGGCTGCAGCGTCACCCTCGGGTGGGGAGGGGGGAGAAGGAGGGGGACCGGGGGCCGCAAACACGTCACGCTGAGCCAGCCAGGCTTCCGAAAGCCCCGCCACTGTTGGGAAACCGCGCGCTCCTCTGTGACTGACACACACACACACACACACACACACACACACACACACTCCGCACGCACAGGCGCGCAGAGGTTTGGTCCCTCCACCTTCTCTCCACGCCCAAAGCACGGGATGAGTCAGATCCCTGGAAAATAAAAATAGACGAAAGCAAGGGAAACAAAACCGCTCGAAAGTCCTACTCGAAAGGCGACGTGGAGGGAGGGAAGGGGCGGGGGAGCTGCCTGGGCACCCTAAAGTGCCAAATCCAATTCCCAGATTTTTTTTCGCACGAGGAGGGCGCCAGTGTCCCCCGAGGGCCCCCGACTGGGCGGATGCACTGTGGCCCGCGCTGGGCGGCGGCGCCCGAAGGACTCGTCCTCCTGCTCCGCTCAGACCTGTCGCCCTCGGAGAGAGCATTTTGGTGGGGGGCGCCGGGAGCTCCCCGATGCGGCTGCCAGAGTCCCTGAGCAGCGTCGCGCCCCCCGAAGTCCCACCCTCCGATGTGACCTCTCCGCGTCCCCCCGCCCCGGGCGTGGGCTGCACGCCCGGCTGCCCGGCAGTGCAGGGCTCCGAGCCCGCGGCGGAGTCCCGCGCCCCGACCCAAGGGCAGGCTGGGCGGGGGTTCTGCGGGCGCGATGGAAGAGAGGTGTGTTCCACTCCTGCTCTTCTCGAACTGACTGGCTGGCGCGAGCCCACCCCGCGCGGGGCCACCGCTCTGGGTCCCCGAGGGTGCGCTCCGAGGCGGGGACCGGACACCCAGTCCTGGCCCTCCTGATGTCCCGGCTTCCCTGGGAACGCTGTGTGCCAGCCAAATAGTCACTGTGCCGATGCGGGGACAGAGACCGCGGAGGGCCGGGAAGCCAACTTCTGGGGGGCCACTCTCCCCCAGCCCGGGCGGGGCTCTGACCTCACCCAGTCCGTTTCCCGGGGTCTCCTTGTCACCGTGAGTCACCTCCTCGATTGCGCTTAAAGGACGTGTCCCAACACGTTCCCAAGGACCGGCGACACAGCCCGCGCTGACCTCAGCGCCCAGCTGGTGGCGGACACGGAGGCGTCGGGGACCCAGACCTCGGGGGTCTGGGCGGAGACGGCACCGATTGGATCGGAGAGCTGCCCGGGAGCGGATCGCGAGTGAACCTGCTCTGCTCGGCGTTCTCCGCTCCTCCCGGGGCTCGGCGCTCAGGGGCTTCATCCGCTCGCCGCCACAGCGAGCCGCGCCGGGGTCTGGGGCGCACGGGTCCACGCCTCCCCTCGCCGCAGCTTCGTTTCAACCGGCGGGGAGCGCGGCTCCTCGCACTGCGCTCTGTCTCCGCCGGGAGTCCCCGACACAGCCCAACCTCCGTCACAGGCGCACCGCACAGGGACACCCGTGGAAGCAAACGCCAGACCCACGCACGTCGTTCACCTGTGAAGACCACACACACACACACACACACACACACACACGGATGTACACGGACACTGGCGGACACGCTCCACACCGCTCAGAGCTGCCAGCCCCGCGTTCGCTCTTGCCTGCCACGATTCCCTCACCTCCTCTGAGGGTCTCGGTGGCTCCGTGAATCAGCGCCGGGCTCCGGGTCTCCAAGCCACGGTCTCGGGGAATAGCTCACACCGCCCGGCGCTGCCCTTATATAGGATTGCGTCGGAGGGCTCCGCCTACTGCGGGCCTGGGACCGCCCCTTCTGCCGCTGCCGGTCGCCGTGCGCAGCCGGCCCGCGCGCTAAGACCTCCGAACTCAGATGCCAACGTCGCGTGCTGCAGGAGGGGGCTTCCCTCCTCCCCACACCCCGCGCCTGGGCCTCTGTGCTTGACACATGTCCCCACGAACTGAGCCACAAATCTGGGTTGTTTGAACTGGGGTGTGAGTTGGAACTCCCCACGAAGGGATGGCATTCTTAGGATGAGCAATTTTTCTGGCCCCGGAAACATCACGAGGGGTGACATTAATAGATAAAACTCCATAAATAATAAAAAGGATGTACCTCGCTTTGCAATCCCCAGAAATGCCCGCTATACCACCGCTATGCCCGCGGATCCCTCACTGGACCACCTCTCCCTAAGCAGGACCTGAAGAATCCAAACACCCCAACAAAGCATGTTGGAGACCAGAACGGAATTCGATCCCCTTTATTTCACAGATGAGGAAATCAAGGTCCTCAGAACTAAAGGGATGCAAAGTTGTTGCTTGTCAGATGCCTCAAGGAAGGAGGGAATTAGGAATCCTTCTCAAAAAAAGGCCAACCAGGTCTCCAGGGGAAACCAGGAAATGGGGAAAATTAGACATTGAACTAACCTCCCTACCGCCTCCTCCTCACTGCCCACATCCACCTCCTTCTCACCTCAACAGTAGAGATTTCTATGATTGCAACAGATTTTTTTAAAAGATTTTATTTGGGAGAGTGAGAAAGAGAGAGCAGGAGCAGGGGCAGCGGGAAAGGGAGAGGGAGAAGGGGAGAGGGGGAAGGGGAGAGGAAGAAGCAGGCTCCCCGCTGAGCAGGGAGCCTGATGGGGGCTCAATCCCAGGACCCCAGGATCCTGACCTGAGCTGAAGGCAGATGCTTAACTGACTGAGCCACCCGGACGCCCCTGATAGCAACAGATCTGTTGGCTGGGAAGGGGAGAAGGTTTTGGTAAGCAAATTGTCTCCTGGATTTCCCCCAAACAATTCACATACACTGCTGGGGAAACTGAGGCTCAGAGAAGTTCAGTGACCTGACTCAGGTCACACAGCAAATAAATAGCTATGATTAGAGCATAGGCCTATTGCCTCCCCCAGCTCTCTGCTCGTTGCCCTCTCTATTTCAGTGGCTCTGGGAAGAGCGAAGCACCCAGCACCCCTCATTTTCAGGCAGTGTACTGAGGTGACACTGATGAAAGACAATTCTGGAAACGTCCACTGGTGCTTCCTGCTGGTCCAGAAGCAAGTGAGGTGACCATTTCCTCCCACCCACTTCCCACCACTAGCTCCTCTTGCTTCCCATTTTTGCCTCCTTTCACCTAAAATGTTTGTAGTTTTTGCTTTTAGAAAATGACAGAGAACAGGGGTGGGTGCCTGGCTGGCTCAGTCAGTAGAACATGTGACTCTTGATCTTGGCGTCTGAGTTCAAGGGCCATGTTGAGCGTAGAGCTTGCTTTATTGTTATTTTTTTAAGATTGCATTTATTTATTTGGCAGAGAGAGAGAGAGCAAAGGAGCACAAGCAGGGTGACCGGCAGGCAGAGGGAGAAGCTGACTCTTTGTTGAACAAGGAGCCTGGTGTGGGACTTGATTCCAGGACCCTGGGATCATGACCTGAGCCGAAGGCAGACGCTTAACTGACTGAGCCACCCAGTCATCTCATACAGCTTACTTTAAAAAACAAATAAATAAACAGAATAGAATAGAATAGAATAGAATAGAATAGAATAGAATAGAATAGAATAGAATAGAATAAATTTTTAAATCTTTTTTAAAAAATTGCAGAGAACAGAATGTTACTTTGAACAGAAATCCCTCTAAAAAATAGAACCCAGGCTTGGAGCAGCTACAATTACGGACATCTAGGACTGTTCAGTGTCTGGAAATCTCTGCCCAGACATGTCCCATCTTCCTCCTCTAACACAGCTGACCTCAGGGAGGACAGGCCTTCCCTTCTACTGCGGGCATAGGAGCCCGGGTAGGGGTGGGAGGGCAGAGCACCAGATTCCCTTGCCTGCCTGATATTGGACTCAGGCCAGGACTACAGCTGGACCTCAGAAGGGCCTCATAAAGGCCAAGACCCCATGACCAGTCCCCTCCTCCCTAGCTCCTTTCTCCATACTGCCCCTCCCCCTTGGCCCCCAACACACACATACCCAAAGGCTGGGTTGTCAAATGTCCAGCAGAGGACAAGCATATCCTCCAAATGCCTTGAATCCCCTTGGCTTTCAGGCATTTCAAATAGACTTGACATTGTCTGTCTGTTTACTTTGGGGAAAAAAATTTTTAATGAAGGCTTGTATCGAATTATTTTAAGTTTTGTGGTGCTGAACTTCACAATGAAATAATTCTTTTTGTTGTTGTTTTTGGGAAGTGAGTTTTGTGGGGGATTTTTTTTTTGTTCTCAAAGATTTTATTTATTTATTCATGAAAGACAGAGAGAGAGAGAGAGAGGCAGAGGGCGAAGCAAGCTCCCAAGGAGCAGGGAGCCCGACATGGGACTCGATCCCAGGACCCTGGGACCATGACCTGAGCTGAAGGCAGACGCTTAACCATCTGAGCTACCCAGGCGCCCTGTGGGGGATTTTTTTTTTATAACTTCTAGCTCACCACCACTACCACCACCACAGAACTCAACAAATATTTATTAAGTACCTACTAAGTGTCTAATACTGTTCAGTACTTTTTTTAAAAGTTTCCAACCATGTGCTTGAGTGTGTAGCCAGATATGCCCTTAAAGGAGGAATTCTGCCATGAAGAGGGCAAAAGAGCAGGTTGTTAGAAGTCACACACAAGATCTGATGCAAAAAATGCCTGTGTGCATGCACACACAAACACATGCACACACACACACACACACACACACACACACACACACACACCCCAGATCCCAGGCCAATCCCAAGGGATCTGCTGCAAACCACATATTTCTGTTCAGAGAAATTCAGACCAAAGTCTTCTTGGGGTCTCTGGGGGTCTCCTATGTCCTACCACCGCCCCTTTGCCCCAAAGCAGGCAGCCGGCAGGACAGAACAGCCACCAGCCCCCTCTATGCCAGTGCTCAACATGTTGGGACATGTTCCTGAGGGCTGGAGGGCTAGTCGGGGCTACAGCCTGCTGCCTGGGCATGCTCCCCAGGAAGGAGTTGCCTTAGGGATAGAGGGAGGCTCCGCCTGGGGAGCAAGAGGTTTCAGGTCAGCCCCCACCAGGAGGGAGGTAATGACAGAAGGGAAAGCTGGAAAGCCCACGTCTAAAGAAGGAGGATGTAAGGGTGGCTACAGGAGCTGCCCGGGAAGGGAGAGGAAGTACTAGGAACAATGTCGCCATTTCTCAGAACATGTCTGGGGAGTCCCGAACAGGAGTACTAGGCTTTCAGAGGAATTCACCTCCACATAGGCTCCTAAGAAGTGAGACCCCAGAAAAAAAGACAGAACAGAAATATATATTGCACTACTAAGCAGAAGTCCTGCTTCTTCTTCTTCTTTTTTTTTTTTTTTTTTAGGCAGAATGAGTTTGAGAGCCCCAACCCTGATTTGCTGGGGGCTTTGCCCAGCCAGTCAGCCAGTACAAAAGATTAGGACTACTAAACAGTGAGACAGAGAAAACTGTGACAGAAGATGTGCCACACAAACACTTCCCGTCTCCCTAAGCTGACAATTTCACCTTCCCTAAGTCTGAAATTTCACCATTAGAAATTCATTCCTGGGGCGCCTGGGTGGCTCAGTCGTTAAGCGGCTGCCTTCGGCTCAGGTCATGATCCCGGGGTCCTGGGATCGAGCCCCGCATCGGGCTCCCTGCTCAGCGGGGAGTCTGCTTCTCCCTCTCCCACTCCCCCTGCTTATGTTCCCTTTTCTCGCTGTGTCTCTCTCTGTCAAATAAATAAAATCTTTGGGAAAAAAAAAAAGAAATTCATTCCTTTGGCATAAGTTTCTTCTGTTCTTTATTAAATAAGCTCATATAGGCAAAATACTTAATGTAGTGCCTAGCACATAGAAATCACTCTATGGTTCTTAGTTATTACTATTGATTTCTATACAAACACCCCCAGGAAAGACATCCCTTGAAATTGAGTAATCATTTACACTTTAATGAGTATCTTAGGCAGGTTTCCTAGAAAACACTCTGAAGTGGAGATACTCTTGAAGGAGGTTTCTTGGGGTATACATCCCCACTCAACACCTGTGAGGGTATAAAAGAAACAGGATCCAACAGAAAGATGAGTTGGGCTATGATGGAGACTGGAGGCCCTAGAGAGGCCCCAGCTGATCCCATGGGGAGCTCTGGAGTTGGGATATCCTGTAGAGTTCCCTGAATTGAAACAAGGGGGCTGGGCCTTTATACTCCTGCTTTGACCAGTCATTTGCATGTGGCTGCCCCTGGAAGAGGGGGCTGGGGATACATGACCTTGGGCAAGAGAGCTATCTGAGGCTGATTCCTGAAGAAGGACTCAACTGTAAGCATCAGCATCAGCAACCAATGCTCCCAATAGCCCATAGGGAGGATGAGTGCCTGGGTCCTGCAGAGGGTTCTGGGTGGCACAGCACAGGGTTAATGACTTGATCAGATCATTTAGGGACTAGAAGGTGAAAGGAAATGCTGTGAACACAGACCACCTGAAGAATGAAGGGCTCACTGTGCCTCACATATATTATTCCCTGTTCTTAGGATGAGTATTCCTGACCAACCTACCCCACCTCCACTCCTTTCTCTACCTGTTGAACTTCTACTGATCCTGCATGACCCAACCTGCAAGACCCAACCTACATGACCCCTCAGAGGGAGGCCTTCTCAGGGTTCCACTGTGTCTTGCCGGCTTGCTGGGTTTGTGTGCCAACTGCATTCCCTGAGCTGGGAACCTGGAGGGGTTGAGCCCATATTTTATTCATCTTTGTACCTTGAGGCCTAGCAGCCTCAGCCAGAGCTCATTGAATATTTATGAAAGAGCCATTTTTGGCCTGCATCTGAGATTAGGCTTCAGTGTCACTGCTTCTGAGTCCTTTCTTTTATTTATTTATTCATCTATTCACTCATTCATTCATTTATATATATGTGTATATGTATACACACATATATAAAATTAACACACACACACACACACACACACACACACACACACACACACACAAATTAACACTCATTGCTCACCCCAAGAACTAGAACATTGCAAATCACTGACACCTTCCTGTGAGTCCCTCCCCTGTCCTGTAGTAAACACTATCTTGAATTTTATGTTGCATTTTCCTTTGTTTTCAATAATTTTATCACATGTGGCCAAGACAGTAATGCTGGTCCACTGTTCTATGTGCTCCCAGCCCCTCCTTGCACGTTAGACAGGGTCATGTGACTAGTTCTGGCCAATGAAATGTGAGTATCAGTGACACTGGTCTCTTCAGGGCTGAGGCCAAGTGAAACTCTCCAGGCTTTCTGCCCTACATGGCTGTGGCAAAAGTGAGGTTTCACGTCCCCGATGATGCCACCTCAACATGGTGGAGCCTCCACCAGCCTGGGTTCCCGAGTGACTGTGTGGAACAGAGTGCCCCTCAAACTTTTGTGGGGTGTATATGTGAGAAAGAAGGAACCCTTTATTGTGTAAAGTCACTGAAATGTGGAGGTGATTTGTCATTGCACCATAACCTACCTAAGATCTATTCATGTGGAGGCGCCTGGGTGACTCAGTCAGTTGAGCGTCTGCCTTCGGCTCAGGTCATGATCTTGGGGCCTTGGGATCCAGCCCCGCTCCCTGCTCACTGGGGAGTCTGCTTCTCCCTCTCCCTGTGCATCTCCCCCTGCTCATGCTCTCTGTCCCTCTCAAATAAATAAATAAAATCTTAAAAAAAAATTTATCCATGTGGCTGTGGCCAGTTGCAGTTTATAGAAGTCTGTGCACCCAGTGAAGTACACCTCTGGGTATCTGCACTCTTTTATAGTTGCTTCCCCTAAAATCTGTCTGCTTTGTGCTCTTTTGGCCAACAGAAATGGAACAGAAATAACCCTGTACCCCTTCCAGGCCTAAGCCTTAAGAAGATCTAGCAACTTCTCCTTTTGCATTCTTGGGGCCTTGAGACATGTGTGAGACGTTTGATTACTCTGAGACCACCATGCTGTGAGAAGTCATGTGGAGAGGCCACGTGCAAGATCACCGAGCCCCCCACACACACACACCAAATGGCCCCAGTTGATCTCCTAGCTGACAGCCAGCCTTAATGTGCCAGCCCTATGAGAGGGACCACCCTGAAAGTTGATCTTTCAGGTGAGCCTCCCCAGTCAAAGCCACACGGAGTGTGGCAAGCCATTCCCAATGTGCCCCTGCCTAAATTATGGGATTGTGAGCAAATGAAGATTGTGGTTGTCATGATGTTTTAACATGGTTTGTTGTGCAGCCATACCTAATTAAAACAGGTTTCGATCATTTTCACTGTTATTTAACATCCAGTGGTCCCCATCTCCTATAAGGGGGCACTTGGGTTATTTCCAATGTTGTGTTATAATGCACAGGGCTCTGACTACTCTTCTTCTTTTTTTTAAGTGGGCTCCATGCCCAGTGTGGAGCCCAACGCAGGGTTTGAACTCACAACCCTGAGATCAAGACCTGAGCTGAGATCAAGAGTCAGAGGCTTAACTGATAGAGCCACCCAGGCGCCCCTGCTATGATTATTCTCAACCAATTTTCTGGGGTACCTGTGCAAGATTTTCTCTTGGATATACACCTAGGAGTAGAATTGCCCACCATCTTCTTGTCAGGGGAAGTGATTGAGAAACACCACCCCCAGAGTTTGGGTCTGTCTCTCTTTCAGGATTATGGGAACAAGTCTATAACATGGAACAAATGTTGGGGATTATCATTGCTTGCATTTTTGTGGAGGAACAAACAGGAATCCAAAGTAATGAAGCACTAATGGTGGAATTTCTGATACTGGACACCTGAGAGTGGGCATTTGATGGCAAGGGGACCTGCCCAGTGACACTGAGTTTGGTCCTCTGAGCTGGCCTTCAAAGCCCCAAGCCACCCATCTCCCAGGCCCTTTAGCTTAGAATTGTCTTCTGGATGATCCCCCAAAGAGTAGGAATTATGCAATCTTCCATTGTTATCTTCCCTAACAAATGATCTTTAAGCACCTCCCAAGGAATATGCCCGGCATAAATCAAAGTTCTAAGGGTCTTGGGTTTGGATCTTTTGATTGCACAGCAGTGTGGAGTCTTAGAAAGTGATTTCAGGATTTCAGATGTATTACCCCATTCTGCACCATCCCCACCTCCCTTGCTCCCCTCCCTCCCACCCCTCCCTTGCTCCCCATCCATGACTCATATTACAGATGGCAAAAATGGAGGCCCCAGGAGGTACTGGCTTGGGCTGAGGGGGCACAGGCAGAGAGTCTGGGCAGACCCAAGGCTCTGACTGTGACCCCGCCCTCCCATCAGCTGCTTGTCCTTGTTTTTGCTTCCCTAGGATGCCTCCGAGCGTCATACATGGTCATAATGCCGCCAGAGTCATTGCAGAATGCCAACAGCTGCAACCCCCAGGCCCCAAATGCTGATGGCCCCAGTCTCAGAGCTAAGGAGGAGACAACATCTCCCTTTCTCCATACTCAGTGGTTTCTAACAACCCTGCACTTGATGTAAGAAATAATTGTCCATGTCTCGTTCTGGGTACATGAAAGCAGCTCAGGCAGGACTGGACTTAGGAAGAAAAGTGCAGGTGTGTATTAGGATGACGCTAGCCATTGTAACAAATAAACTCTCAAATTGATTTTCCTTTTTTTAAGATTTCATTTATTTATTTTGAGAGAGAGAGAGAGAATGAGCACGAGCAAGGGGGAGGGGTAGAGGGAGAAGCAGGCTTCCCGCGGAGCAGGGAGTCCAAAGACAGAGCTGGATCCCTGGACCCTGGGATCATGACCTGAGCCGATGGCAGATGCTTAACAGACTGAGTCACCCAGGTGCCCTGCAAGTTGATTTTCAAGACAACCCAAAGATGTTTATTTCTCCCACACATATGAATACAACTAAGGTGTTCTGGTTGGCAAGTAGCTGACCTCCATGTGGCTATTCGGGGATTCAGCCTCTTTCCAGCCTGTGGCTCCACCATCCCCTTAGGACTTCAGGATCTCTGCTTCCAGCCGGATGAAGGAGAAAAGCCAAGAAGAAGGCATATGCATTTCTTCACATCTGGCTCAGAAGTGACATGCATCATTTCCCACCCACATTTCATTGGTGAGAACTTGTCACGTGTCCCCACCTAAATGCAAGGGTCAATGTTGTCCCTGAATAGGGGCACAGATTTGTGATGACCTGCTAGCCATCTCTGCCACATCGGGGGACAGAGGCACATCAGAGCCCCTCTCTCTGTCTCCCATCTTCCTACAAGAGGGTCTTTCCTGCTGAGTTTCTGGATTTCACCACAGGAAGAAGAACAGCCTCACCTCTGAGCTGCATGAACTTGGACCTCAAAATCTTCATCTATAAAATGGGTGCTTTCATATCCGTGGTCTTACCACCTCCCCGAGAGTATGAAAAAAACATGAGGTGGGCCCGACGTACCTCAGTTCCCAAAGGAGGACACCGGGACACAAAGAGACAGTGTGACTTGTCGAAAGCCACACAGCAGGACCCAGTGTCCCCTCTCTGGTACACAGGTTTGTTTTGTTTTGTTTTGTTTTGTTTTGTTTTTACTAGTCAACATCAAAGTCTGCTGAGAACACGGAAACCCCGGAAAACCCCTTACTCGGCAAATCCATCTGAAAACTGCCTGAGGGCCGAGGAGGACAGCTAGGAAAGGGCCTCTCATTGCCTGAAGCGCAGGCACAGAGGCCATGGCAGGTTCGTGACTGGGTTTGTGCGACCCCTGCCTGGACCTAACCTGGTGGGGGATGGGGGCTTGCTGTGGGGGGACTTGGGGGAGGATCCAATCCCCCTTTGTCACCGTGTAGATGCCCCCCCATTAGACCTTGCTCGCTCCAGCTCAGTGTGTCTCAACCCATATAGTGGGAGGACAGGGAACCCCCTTCTGAAAAATATGCAGATCCCACAGGCACATGGGCTTTTTCTGGAAGAAGACACAAGAAACAAGGACTGTTATCACCCACATCCAGGGGCTGTGTGGACAGTGCCTCCTGGAGTTGTGCTGTGTGCAACCTGCTTGCCCCTCCCCGGGGGGAGGGGCAAGGTAGGTTTATTCCCCATAATATATTTTTGTAATAGTTAATATCACTTTTAATAATAACCAATACGATGAAAAAAACATATTCCAATTTCCGGCCCTATCTGAACCTACTGAATTAAAATTGGGCGAGGGGCAGCCAACGACACCCAAGTTCACAGATATTCTGAAAAACCTCCCCGGTGACCGATTATCAACCGCATCCTCCACCCTCACAGCTTTGGGAACCCGGATGTAGTCTAGCCACACGCTCAGGAACCCCTTCCTCAGCTCTAGAAGCTCTCCGCAGACCCTTCCACCCCGGTGAGAATGAGACAGGTAAGGGCGGGCGGCAGGAGGGGTGCTCAGGGCTGTGCTGAACAGAAGACCGGCTTTCCCTCCGGGGCCACCCCCCCCCCGACACCCTGCAGCCCTGACCCGTCCCCCGCCTCACCACTCCCCCCGCAACCCCGGCTCCCCCCGCCCCCGGCCCCGGGCCCCTCCCCCGCCATTCCCTTCCCCCTCCCGCCGCAGAGCGTCGCGTCAGCATCTCCGGAGGCCCAGCTCAGGCTCGGCCTTGCCCGGGCTAGCCTTTTGTTACATCATCCCCTGGCCTTGCCGGTGCTCGGGGAGCGAGCCGCCCACTCGCCGCTGGACACAACCGGCTAATTATATCACCCAGAGACCCAGGGCGAGAGCGTGTGGGCATTTTTCAGCTGACCCAGCCTGTTTCTACTTGCTTTGCATGATTGTTCTTGATTTTTCAAAATAATAATAACAACTACTAACCAGGAAAAAAATCGCCCGGGGCTGCGGAGCAGGCTCCCGGAGCCAGAGCCCTGGGCCACCTGCTGCTCCCCGAGAGACCTACTCAGCATTCTTAGTTTACAAAACTAAGAGCAAGTCTCTCGACTCCTAAGCCGGGGCTCCGTCGACGAAGCAGCTCTGAGGACGGGATACGCTGGAATCAGCAGAATCAGAAAGACAAATATTGTTTTGACAGCATCCACAACGGTAGCACAGAGATTCAATCTTTCGAAATCTTTAAAATTCTATTTGTAGCAGGGGAGCCTGGGTGGCTCAGTCGTTAAGGGTCTGCCTTTGGCTCAGGTCATGATCCCGGGGTTCTGGGATCGAGCCCCGCATGGGGCTCCCTGCTCGGCGGGAAGGCTGCTTCTCCCTCTCCCGCTCCCCCTGCTTGTGTTCCCTCTCTCGCTGTGTCTCTCTGTGAAATAAATAAATAACATTTTTTAAAAAAATTAAAATTCTATTTGTAGCTTAGTCAAAAGTGCAGAGAGTTTTGCTTTTTCATAACTTCCTGTATTTATTTTTTTTAGGAGACAATGCCTTCACATGGTTCATAGTCAAAAGATGCGAAGTAATATGCAGGGAAAATGTCCCATCCTATCTCTGCCCTGCAGCCACCCACTTCCTTCCCAGGCGCTGTGGCTAGCTGCTGTGTCTCCTGCCAGAGATAGACCATCAACATCCAGGTCCACAGTCCTCCAGCCAAAACCCTTGGGGACAGATCGGTTTCAGAATCCAGAACTTTTCAGATTTCAGACAGATAATGAGGCGCATATACACTACTCAGTAACACCTCCTTCCCCCACCCTCTATAGGCTCTGTATAGGATGACTCACCATCCGGGTTTGAGCACTGAAAGTTCCAGCCCTGCTCAAGGAACCCTGTCAGTACCGGGAAAACAGGAGGATAACAGGAGTAACAACCACAAATATCTTCACATCCTTTTAGGTCTGGTTTTGCTACCACACAAATTTGCCACAAACCAAAGAAAAGATTTGGTTTTCAGAGATTTTTTTTGATTTGGGGATTGTGGACGAGGGACTGTGGACCTGTAAGCAAGTGTGCATATATTCCTATCACCCACCCAAATGGAAGAACAGTGTGGGGCACCTTGCTTTTTTTTTCCACTCAGTTTATCTTAGGTGAGTACAGAGAAAGACCCCGATTCCCTTGACCACTGCATGGTACTCCATCATGTGGACCAACATTTTGGCTGTCTTCAGTCTTTTGTTATTACAAACACATGTAGTTTTATTTTTTTAGAGGAATTTTTTCTATTTTTTAAAAGATTTTATTTACTTATTTGTCAGAGAGAGAAAGCAAGCACAAGCAGGGGGAGAGGCAGACAGAGAAACAGACTCCCCGCTGAGCAAGGAGCCCCAGGTCATGGGATCATGACCAGAGCCAAAGGCAGATGCTTAACGGACTGAGCCACTCAGGCATCCCACAAACGTAGTTTTATATGTAGCTAACTACATGGTGGGTAGCAGAGGAATAATTGATCTTCACTTCTTTTTTTTAATTAAAGATTTTTATTTATTTGAGAGAGAGAATGAGTGGTGGTAAGAGGCAGAGGGAGAGTGAGAGAGAAGCAGACTCCCTGCTGAGCAGGAAGCCCGATGATGATGATGATGATGATGATGATGATGATGATGATGATGCTGCTGCTGCTGCTGCTGCTGCTGCTGCTGCTGATGATGATGATGATGATGATGATGGAGAAGGAGAAAGGAGAAGAAGATGATGATATGGGGCTCCATCCCAGAACACTGGGATCATGACCTGAGCCAAAGGCAGACACTTAACCAACTGATCCACCCAGGCGCCCCTTGGTCTTCATTTCTAATGCTTCTGTGTGACTGAAGGTTAAGTCCAAGCCTGCTCAAGAATCAGGTGAGAGACAAGAAGACCAGCTAAGGTCTCTCAGACCTCTTGTACCTGTCCAACCACTTAACATCATGAAAAGGCATTAAAAATGATTTTGTTCCAAGCAAGAAAACAACATATCTTCAGACCTATTATCCTAGGGTTCTCTAGAGAAACAGAACCAAATCAAATTTTATATACATGTAAAATATATATACAGATATCCCTTGCTTTTCAAAAGTTTGCACTACCACGCTTTGTTTTTATGAAAGACCTACATTCGTACCTGTTTTTGCTAACCAAGAGAAATCTGAAGGGGACTATCACTTTTATGAAAAAGAGGCTAAAAGTGAAAACGGCGTTCGGTGTTTGTTCTGCAACCGGCAGGCGCAACAGAGCAGCGAGAGTGGCGCCACCAAGCTCCTTCCCTGGGAACTACACTCAGCATCTCAGCATCAAGCCCTCATAGCTTTGAACTGCAAACATCCGTGCTCTATCTCAATTTATTTTGTGCATCCATTAGCAAGATGTGTCCTAACATAATAGAAAAGCCTAAGAGAGGTTTACTTGGGGGTCTGGGAACACTAAAAAAAAGTTTCCATGTGAGTTCATGGCAATTGCTTCTCTGCTTTATGCCATTTCACCTTCCAAAAAGTTTTCATAGGAACACTCTGCCTTCTGCATATATATACAGAGCCAGGCAGACAGAGACAGAGAGGTTTATTGTAAGGTATTGGGGTTTTGTGCTCTTGGAGGGCTGTCAAGTCCATAATGTAGGGCAGGCTGGCAATTTCAGCAAGAGTTCATGTTGCAGTCTTGAGTTGGAAGACCCTCCAGAGGCTGAATTCCTTTCTTTCTTGGAGTGGAGGTGGGAGCCTTGATCTTTTCTCTTAGGCCTTCAGCTGACTGGATGAGGCCCAACCACATTAGAGAGGGTAATCATCTTTACTCAAAGTCTTTTGATTTAAATGTGAATCACATCTAAAGATTTTATTTATTTTGAGAGACAGAGAGAGTGCAAGCAAGGGGAGGGGCAGAGACAGAGGAGAGAGAGAATCTCAAGCAGACTCCCCGCTGAGCACAGAGCCTGACTTGAGACTCGATCCCAGCATCCTGAGATCATGACCTGAGCTGAAATCAAGAGTCGGATGCTTCACTGACTGAGCCACCCAGGCCCCAAATGTTAATCACATCTAAAAGATACCTTCTCAGCAACGTCTAGACTGGTGTTTGACCAAACAACTGGGTACTGAGTTGATACAAAATTAAACATCATACCTATTTATTACCCCAACTCTTCAGCTTTGCGTGTTTGTCAGGGATGGGATGTGAAAGCTACCCCCCCCCGCCCTTCCCAGAGTTAACAGTCACAGAGGAGATAAAGCTGGGGGACATGAAACATTCACAAAGAGTGTGAAACATCTAGTAAGGGATAAATTGCAAGGTTCTGAGCACGGCCTGGCAAAGTCCCCTCAAATACAGTCCAGATACACTGGAAGTTCATGTCTAATACTGAGACAAGCAAGCTTCCTCTCCTGTTGATTTTGCTCATTTTTAAATAACAACATAAATCTTTAATAAAGTGGACCAGCAGAGCAGCATTAATAAAGCCCACATAGAAGAACACAAGCTCTCAATAAAGAACGCAGGTATGATAGGAATCCTCTCTCCCTGACCTGTGACTATTCATCAATTTCAGCTTCTGGACGTCTCCAGACTTAACACATTTTCCCAACTAGACCTGTAGTCAAGTTCCTAAGCTGCCAACTACTCTGAAATTTCAGAGGCTGCTTGTTCCACAGAGACTCAAAAGGCCTTCCAGCTTCTCTTGTCTGCCAAGGGCTTTGCTCCAAGAACGGAGCCATTTTTCTGCTGGTTTTCCTTGAGAACAAAACAGACCCAGAGTGTATTCATTCACTCATTCATTCATTCATTCATTCATGACATCACCACAGGTAGAAGCTCTGGCTGCAGGAAGAGATATAAAGTACTATACACCAGTAACAAAGGAAAACAGGTTCACATGGGCAAAAATCCCACCTGGATAGCTCTCAGTGACCAGGCCCAGTTAAAGAAAGGCGCTGGAGGGCGCCTGAGTGGCTCAGTTGGTTAAGCGACTGCCTTCGGCTCAGGTCATGATCCTGGTGTCCCAGGATCGGGTCCCACATCAGGCTCCCTGCTCGGCGGGGAGTCTGCTTCTCCCTCTGACCCTCCTCCCTCTCATGCTCTCTGTCTCTCATTCTCTTTCTCGCAAATAAATAAAAAAAAATCTTTAAAAAAAAAGGGCGATGGATTTTATCAGAATCTGAATTAGGAGCCCCCTTCCTACAATTAAGGGAGGACCCAGGTGGGGCTGAAATTTATGTAATGATGGAAAGAACAAGAGCACACAATTATAAATGTAATATTGCCAGGCCCTTCCCATGCAAATAAGTCCTGGAAGCCTCCCTTGATCAGCTTCTACCGTGTTTATAGCTAAATAAAGCTCAGGGAGGTAGTAGGGTATGTGCAAGGACTGGCACCTCAGGGGGGCCACAGTTTTAAAACTTAAAGGACCAGGGCGCCTGGGTGGCTCAGTCAGTGAAGCGTCTGCCTTCTGCTCAGATCACGATCCCAGGGTCCTGGGATAGAGCCCTGCATCGGGCTCCTTGCTCAGTGGGGAGCCTTCTTCTCCCTCTGCCCCTCCCCTGCTCATCCTTGCTCTCGTGCTCTCTCTCTCTTGCAAAAATAAATAAATAAATAAAATCTTAAATAAGCAAAAATAATTTTAAAAAATAACACTTGAAGGACCAGAATAATGTGGGCTGGAGGAGAACACCAAGAGAGGCCAGAGAGAATGGGTGGGGTGCTCAGCTGCAGTGCTCAGCTCAGCACATCACATGTATCCTGGACCCCCCCAGCTGGCTCTACCTGGGACACTCTCGTGGATGGTGCCCCAATCCCTGCCTCCCCCAATGGCAATAACAACAACAATTAGTATTATAGCAGCTGACACCTATTAAGCACTTTCTATGTGCCAGGCACTGTTCTAAGTACTTTATCCATAGCTACTCGGTGAATTTTCCTAACAACTCTATGAAGTACCATTACTTTCATCCCCACTTTAAAGACTAGGAAACTGAGGTAGAAACAGAGATGAAATCATCTGCCCAAGCCAGACAGAGCCAGAACAAGGATTTGAATCCAAACAGGCTGGCTCCAGAGGCAAAGCTCTTACCCACTGATAGCAATACCAGCTCACAGTTACGTGGCGATTACCCCGCACTAGCTGCTCTTCTGTGTTCACATGGATCAGTTCAGCTAACTCTGGCAGGTATTATTATTACTTCATTTTACAGATAAGGCAACCAACTCACAGAAAGGTCAAGGCACCCGCCCCGGTCACACAGCTAGGAAGCTGCAGAAGACAGACTTGAACCCAGGCACTCTGGTTCCAGAGGCCACATTTTATTTTTTAAAGATTTTATTATTTATTTGACAGAGAGAGCACAAGCAGGGAGCAGAGGGAGAGGGAGAAGCAGACTCCCCGCTGAGCAGGGAGCCCCACGTGGGGACTCAATCCCAGGACCCTGAGATCACGACCTGAGCCAAAGGCAGACGCTCAACCAACTGAGCCACCCAGGTGCCCCCAGAGGCCACATTTCTGTGCACAGAACTGAACCCCTGCACTTAAGGGTAATCTGGGAGCAGTGGTCATGGCTTACATTTCTCTGCATTATGTGGGGTGCCAACACTGTAGAATTATTAAGCACTCTATAAGTGTTCAATGAGTCTTCATCTGAAATAACTCTTTCTGATAGGGACAACAATCATATTCCAAGTTCATTGTAGAAAACCTGGAAAATAAAGAAAGGGTCCAAGAGGAAATGCAAAGTCATCCTGCCTACAGCAGGGATAACCACGGCGAACACTTTGCTCGCTTTCCAGCCAGAGTTACAAAATAGGAATCCCATTCTACCTCCTGTTTTGAAACCTCCTTTTTTCTCACTTATCAATATATCGCGAACATTTTCCCATGACCTTCGGTTTTCTTCTGCAACTTCCACAGAGGAATAATCTGTGATTGTGCAAGTGTCCTGATCGGGGTATGGCCGGGTAACCCCCCCACACAGCGCTCTCCCACCAACCTCCCCATATCCCCACCATATACATTCAACCCTCTTGTACCTCCCAGCCTCTCTGGAAAGCTCGTGGCATTCCCTCTGTCTTACTCTTGGACTCAGGGTCTCCTCCACACCTACCAAGGCTGTATCCCCCTCCTTCTCACTCCTGTCCCCATACCTCTACGATCCTGTTTTGCCCTCTCCAAGTCACTCTGCACCTTTCTCACACCTTCCCTCAGCCACAAACTTCCCCATCCTGTGCCCCATTCCCACAGGACTTGCTAGAAACAATCCAAGCCCATCAGCAAGCTGGCATTAGGCAATGTCTGTTGCAATGCACAGGGTGACAGGAAAGACAACAGCAGCTAGGCGGTACTGGAAGCTGCCATCTGGGAGGCTGTCTCAGGGACACAGGAGCATTTGGAGCAGGGGCCTTCGAAGCACAGTGCCTTTACCTAAAAGAGATCTCTCATGGTGTGATTTCAAGCTACCAGACAGGGCCTGTGAGAGCTACTTTGGTGCAGGGAGCTCTTTTGATGTACCTTAAACCCCAACAGGGAGGTGGAGGCCTAATCCACCCTAAGGGTGGGGCAGCCTGGGCGCCTTGCCCCATTAGGACGGAATGAAAGGCTTTTGAAGGTGGTGGCTCAAGACAGGTGGCTTCTTGATTGTAGCCACAGTGTCTCAGCCCGGATGGGGGAGAGAGGGGGGCTGCGCAGACAGCTGGCAGGAGGGGGAAGCCTGGGTAGGGTGATCCGGGAGATGGGGCTGCTTCCAGACTTGCTCTGCCTGACCTGTGCTCTGTGACTTTAGGCAGGTGCCTGTGCTATTCCAGCATCACTGTCATAATAGCTCCTATGCTACCTACCTCGCAGGTTTTGTAAGATGAGATAACTTCAGTAAAACTGTTTTGCCAAAGGTAAAACCCCAAAGTCAGGTGTGGTTAGACTTCTCTCTTTTCTTTTTCTCTCTCCTTCCTTTCCTTCCTTCCTTCCTTCCTTCCTTCCTTCCTTCCTTCCTTCCTTCCTTCTCCTTCCTTCCTTCCTTCCCCTCTCTTTCTTCTCTCCCTCTCTCTCTCTTTTTTTGAAGGTGCGAGAGCAACTTCATTTTTAAGGCATTTTCCCCCCAGCTGCATTTCCCCTTATAGACAAGTCAGAGGATGGAACTTAGAGCTCAGAGAGCCACACTGGAGTCCCCTTAGCTCCGGGCTTCTGCAGCCCCCCTATCTTTCTGCTCCCAGAGAGTGTGTGTGATTATTCATGTTCGTGCAGTGGGTGTACTGTGGATTTATTGGTACATTTGGGTGTTGTATGTCAGGTGCATGTTGCTGAGTGTGTGAAGATGTGCTATGTGTATGTGTTTATAAGATACACGGGTATGTTCAGGGCTTGTGAAATGTGTTGTATTTAGTGTGGTGTGGGTAGTGTATGCATGTCGTTTGTGTGTAATAATTATTTTTTTCATCAGAGGGTTATGTGTATATTTTGTGTTTGGTGTACTGTGGAATGTATGCATGTCATCTGTGTGAGGAGGGAATGTGCATTGTGCTGTGTGGATGGGAGTGACTCGTGTAATCTCTGCAAAATACATGGTGTTTGTGCAGGTGGAGCGCTAAAGTGTGTATTGCGTGTGCTGTGTCGAGGGACTTAGGTCTTCGCGAGCTGAGTGCTGCGATCGGTGTCGGGGACTGACAAGTGCCTGTGTGGCGCAGACGCCCTGTGTTGCGGTTTGCGCATGCCCCGAGTGCCGCGACGTGTGGACTTCGTTTGACGTCGGCGAGAGGTGTGTCATGTGTGTGTGGGCCAAAAGCAGAGCGTGTTGTCGTGGGAGGAGGTGTGTGCTAGTGTTATCTGTGCCAGGAGTGCGTGCCGCCCCTGTGGGGTGCGTGGTAGGAAGTGGGGACCTCCGCGGTGCGGCCCGGAAGCGGGGCCGGGGTCCCACGGACAAGGCGCGACCAGGCGGACTTCACGCCGCCGCGGCCGCCGCGCCAGAGCCAACCTGCGGGGCATTCTGGGAAGCGGGGCCGCGCCCACCGCAGGGGTGGCTGGGAAGCGGCAAAGGCGGGCGAGCTGGAAATGCAGCTGCTTGGCCCTCCTTTCCTGACCTGCTGGGGGCTGGGCGCTGTATCAGCCCCTCGTGTCTAAATTGGCCTACTTAATGACCGCTGGCGGTCGTGCGCCGTGTCCCCTAGCTGTATTTCCCGGTTAGTCCTCACGGCCAGCTACTGAGGGGAGCTCTTATCCCCACCGCACAGGGGAGTGACCTGAATCTCCGGAGGTGAAGGACCCCACCGCCCTCGGGTCCCTCGCGCCCCAACACGCTGCAAGTGAACTTAAAGCGAGAAAAACGCCATAGGGAAGTGGAACTCTCTGGGTAGCGTGAACCTGAGTTTCCCCAAAAACCTGTCCCAAGGTGCTTGCCAAAATCTCTCAAGACCTTTCTGAATTTCTAGCCCATGATGGAAAGGGAGTCTAGGTTTAGTACCATAAAAACAAAGTGGGAAGAATGAAGATGTTGGAAAAGCTTGTAGGGTAAAATATGATACTCCCCAGAGTGTATATAGTTCAATAATAAAGAAGCTTATTGTCCAAAATTATGTTTAATACCCATTGTGGAGTGAAGAATTAACATCTCTAAACTCCACATGGTCACATTTGCTTTTGGTGGGGTCTACCTCCCCCACTTTCTCCTCCTTCCTTCCACCGTTCCTCATTCCTTGCTCTTCTGCCGTATTGTCCTGTGTATTTCATCTATTAAGTTGAATCATATGAAATTACCCCTCATGTAGATCAAAACTAGTTAAATATTGGCAATTTCATACGTTCGACCTAATACATTTTGGAAAGTTCTTTTCTATTTTACGTGCAGGGGAATTGTTTAAGTTTGATTAGAGTTGCAGAAATCCTGAGATTCTCACAGATTGGAGCAGCTTGAATTTATGTATTAGGGCTAGAGGGGTGTCTTGTGATGGACTGGAGCCAACTCGTACTGGCTCCCCAGGTGATTGTTAATTTTATTCAACAATTTTGCAAGCCAACTGTTAAACTTGAAATTCGCTTGAAATTGGCTTCCCTCTCCACCCTTCTGGGATCCAGTTTACCAACACACTACTGGTTCTTTGGCTCATCTTGGTCCAAGTGAAGTCACAGTGAAGTCAGCTTCCCCAGGACCCAACAGATCCTCAAATAGAAATCAAGACTGTGGGAAGAGTGGAATGGATGCTGGGGAGGCAATCAACAAGCTCAGTGGTTGTGGGAGAAAACATTGGAAACTTGGGGATGAGCTATCCACAGCTCATAATTATAGTTCACTTTAGTTAATATTTATCAAGCATTTACCATGTGCTGAGCACTATTTGAAGCACTTTATACATGTTAACTCATTTGATCCCCACAATGACTTCATGAAGTGGATATCATTAATATCTCTAATTTACAGATGGAGAAACTGAGGCTCAGAGGCTAACCAACTTGGCCAAGGTTATACAGATAGCAGTAGAGTTTGGCTTTGACCCTAGGCTGTTTAACTCCAGGATGTATGCTCTTACCTACTCTGTTACACTGCCTGTATTATATCTGTTAAGTTATGCTGCAGTGACCACCGCCCCAAATCTCATTGTCTTCCAATAATAAAGGTTTATTCTCGCTCATGTTATATATTGGCTGTGTGTTAGCTGTGGTTCTTCACATGTCTTGTTCTGGGACCCAGGCTGAAGGAGAAATCCCTATCTTGGGCTTTCCGCAGAGAAAAGAGCAATTCTAGTCTAGTAACGTGATGATTATTAAGATTCAAGTTAACATGTAGCATGCATTACTTCTCATCACATTCCATTGGCCAGAGCACATCATATGGCCAAGCCTGACTCAATGGGAACTGAAAAATAGATTACCCTCCCCCTAGGCATTGCAAGTCACATGGCAGCATTCTTGGCAGTGAATAATTGGGAGCTATTTTAGGTTAGGTTCCCTAGAAGTAGACTCTGAGTCAAGGATTTGTGGGTAAGTGATTTACTATGGAGTGTTCCTAGGAGAATCCAGAAAAGGAGTCGGTGAACAGAACAGGGAATGAGACAAAGCTAAGTAAGGGTATAATATCAGGCAAAGTCCTGGGCTGAGCCTCACCCTTCAGGGGATTCTGGAGTGTAAATTATACCTCAGAGTCTATCCCAACTCAAGGCAGGCGAGTGAGGCTTTCATAGTTCCACAGCTGTCAGTCATTGGCTAAGGGCTGGCCCCGGGGGACATAAGCAATGGAGCAATTTTGGCTTTCTGAACCGGGGTAAAGCAGCTCCAGTATCCCAGGAGCGGTCCCTTAGAAAGAGTCACAGGTGTGTGGCTTTTAGAAACAAGGTCACACAGAAATCGGGAGAAGGACCAGAATCTGAAAAGAGATCTGAGCGCCAGTAAGGTCCGCTACAGAAACATTAATGCCATCTGCCACACTGCCTCTACCTGACACTGTCTTATTTCTACATCAAAGGCATGACCTTGTCTCTCCTGTGATGAATGGCATGCCTTTGATGCCAGGCAGAGAGAGGGTCCACCATTTGCTCCAACTGGAACAACAGGTAATAGGTAGTCATTCCTGGTTTTTCAGTGTAGTATTTGGTGACCACAGGTGTCTAATACTGAAATCTTTCCAGAGTGAAGAAAGATGTGTGTAAGACTGCAAAGCTGTTCGGGCAGTAATCACTCAAGAGTTAGCACAGCCTCCGTAAGTTAAAAGCACAGTATCCAAATAAGATTGCCCTACTCAGACCCCAGCTGCCAGTTCAAGGGGTCCCCAGACCATCCTCACTTCTGACCAATTGGCTACAAATTCAGAGGTTCCCATGACCCCCACAGGGTCCATAATTTGCTAGGATGATTTATAGAATTCAAGAAAGGGCTATACTTAATCAGTTTTGTTATAAAGGATGCAGATCAGAACCAGCCAAATGGAGAGACACATAGGTGAGGTCTGAGAAGGTCTCAAACAGAGACTTTTCGTGCCCCCTTCCCTGTGGAATCAGGACATGCCACTTTCCCAGCACATTGATGCATTTACCAACTAGGAGGCTCACCCAAGCTTTAGGTGTCCACAGTTTTTGTTGGAGTTCATTATATATACGTGACTGAACTGACTCTCCAACCCCCTCCCCTCCCAAGAGGAAGTTGGGCTGATATCATGTGGTTCAAATACCCAACCCTCTAATCACATGGTTAGTCTTTCTGGTATGAGCAGCCCTCATCCTGAATCACTCATTAACATAAACTCAGATGTGGTCTAAGGGCCCCACCATGATTAACAAAGATAAGCCACTGGGAAAATTGGAAAGTGTTAGAAGCTCCTTTCTAGGAACCCAGGACAAAGACCAAGTTTTTTATTATATGACACGTATCATCAGATTAAAGAATCCTATTAAATCCTGAGCAGAATTTTTTTAAGTTTTTTTTTTTAAGTAATCTCTACATATAATGTGGGGCTTGAACTCACAACTCTGAGATCAAGAGTTGCATGCTCTTCCAGTTGAGCCAACCAGGTGCCCCGAGCAGAACTTTTTTATTTTTAATTTCACAGGTAGACATATATGAAAGAACAAATACAGTACACCAAAGACAAAGAAAAAAAATCTTAAATGTAGACAGGGAAATAAGACAGGTAACTTACAAAGGAACCAAAATTGATTTTCAGCAACTTCTCTTCAACAGCAATGGAGCCTGGAAGACAATGGAATGATATCTCCAAGAGAATTTTTTTTTTTAAGATTTTATTTATTCATTTGTCAGAGAGAGAGTGAGCGAGCACAAGCATGGGGAGTGGCAGGCAGAGGGAGAATCAGTCTCCCTTCTGAGCAAGGAGCCCTATTTGGGACTCAATCCCAGGACCCTGGGATCATGACCCAAGCCAAAGGCAGATGCCCAACTGAGCCACCCAGGTGTCCCTCCAAGAGAATTCTAAGGTAGGTTGCTCTTACTGAAAGGTAGGACATAAAATAATTGTAGGATACTGTAGTAATATTTATATATCATCATGAGGAATGTTAATGTGTTATTGAAGTTATCATCCATTTAAAAACCAAACTGGTACCTGGGTGGCTCAGTCAGTTGGGCATCTGACTCTTGGTTTCAGCTCAGGTCATGAGATCAATACCCATCAGGCTCCATGCTTAGCAGAGAGTGTGCTTAAATATTCTCTCCCTCTACCAATTCCCCCACTTGCACACATGCTCCCTCTCTCTTCCTAAAATAAATAAATAAATCTTTAAAAAATAATTAAAATTGGGCACCCGGGTGGCTCAGTCGTTAAGCGTCTGCCTTCGGCTCAGGTCATAATCCCAGGGTCCTGGGATCGAGTCCCACATCGGGCTCCCTGCTCTGCGGGAAGCCTGCTTCTCCCTCTCCCACTCCCCCTGCTCGTGTTCCTGCTCTCGCTCTCTCTGTCAAATAAATAAATAAAATCTTTAAAAAAAAATTAAAATCAAAACAGGGGCACCTGGCTGGCTCAGTTCGTGGAGCATGTGACTTTTGATCTCGGTGTTGTGAGTTGAAGCCCCACGTTAGGTGTAGAGATTACTTAAAAATAAAAATCTTTAAAAATTTTAAAAAATAAAAATAGAAACCAAAGCATTATTTTAATGATTTCTTTTTTAAAAAAAGATTTTATTTATTTATCTGATAGAGCAAGAGAGCACAAGCAGGGGGAGGGGCAGAGGGAGAGGGAGAAGCAGGCTCCCCGCCAAGCAGGGAGCCCGATGCGGGCTCGATCCCCAGGACCCTGAGATCATGACCTGAGCTGAAGGCAGATGCTTAACCATCTGAGGTACCCAGGTGCCCCTATTTTAATGATTTCTGATGGAACTCATTCCAAAGTATATCGCCCCATCCTTCACTTTTTTTTTTAAGATTTTATTTATTTGACAGAGAGAGAGAGCACAAGCAGGGGGAGCTGCAGAGGGAGAGAGAGAAGCAAGCTCCCCACTGAGCAAGAAGCCCGATGTGGGACTCAATCCCAGGACCCTGGGACCATGACCAAGCTGAAAGACGCTCAACCGACTGCACCACCCAGGTGTTCCCCCTCCCATCCTTCACTTCTTAACAGAAGGTTCAGATTCAACAATAGTGTGCTCTTAGACTCCTAGAAGTTACTGAGGTCTGCTAGGCTGTTTGCACCCACATTAAATGGTCCTACGCTGGAGCCCTGGCTGGCTCAGTCAGTGAAGCGTCTGCCTTCTCATCAGGTCATGATCTCAGGGTCCTGGGATGGAGCCCCGCCTCGGGCTCCCTGCTGAGCAGAGTCTGCTTCTCCCACTCCTTCTGCCCCTCCCCACCCCCCACTTATGCTCGCGCTCGCTCTCGCTCCCTCTCAAATAAATAAAATCTTTAAAAAAAAATGGTCCGACGCTGCTGTGCTTTGTACTTCTGTTTTTTTATCATTCTGTCTCACTGGAGCAGTTTTGTTGAGCTTTTTAATCTGTTGCTGCATTTAATATGCCTTTGTCTGAATATGGATCAAGGGCTTTCTCTACCTTCCTAAGTCTACATCTCACTATATAGCACTGTGTGGCAGAGCATTCCAAAAGTGGGCACCACAACATATCACATCCAGCATGCTCTCCTTACAGTGCATTATTGACATTCCACCCATCGTGTACACTCTCTCCCCTTGAATTTGAGTGGGTCCATGATGCTATGTGACTTACAAGGTCATAAAAGATGATACAGCTTCCACTCAGCCCTCTAGGAATGCTTATTCTTGGAATCTAATCACTGTGCCATAAGGAAGGGGCAAACCCACGTGGAGAGGCCGCACACAGGTGTGTGGCAGACAGCTGAGGCCCCATTCAACAGCCAGCACCAATCTCCAACCGTTTGAGTGAGGTGGGAGTCTTCAGGTGATTCCAGTCCCAGCCTGCGAGCCAGCTGATGCCAAGTGAATCAGAAACAAGTTGTTCTTCCATGACAGACGATGGACTCTGAGAAACAAACTGAGGGTTCTAGAGGGGAGGGGGGTGGGGGATGGGTTAGCCCGGTGATGGGTATTAAAGAGGGCACGTATTGGGGCACCTTGGGTGGCTCAGTCGGTTAAGCGGCTGCCTTCGGCTCAGGTCATAATCCCAGGGTCCTGGGATCGAGCCCCGCATCGGGCTCCCTGCTCTGCGGGGAGCCTGCTTCTCCCTCTCCCTCTGCCTGCCTCTCTGCCTACTTGTTCTCTCTCTGTATCTCTCTGCCAAATAAATAAATAAATAAATAAATAAATAAAATCTTTAAAAAAAAATAAAGAGGCATGTATTGAACGGAGCACTGGGTGTTATACGCAAACAATGAATCATGGAACACTACATCAAAAACTAATGATGTAATGTATGGTGATTAACATAACATAATAAAATTTTTAAAAAGCAATAAATTAATAAATAAATAAGAAAGAAACAAGTTGTTCTTGTTTACGGATTTATGAGCCAAATAAATAATGGTTGTTTTAAGCGTCTACGTTTGGGGTGGTATTCACAGCAATAGATAACGGGAAAATTGCACGACTACTTCTTAGTCCCTGCTTAAAAGCTGCTCCAAGTGGGGTGCCTGGGTGGCTCAGTCGTTAAGCGTCTGCCTTCAGCGTCCTGGGATCGAGCCCCACATCGGGCTCCCTGCTCCGCGGGAAACCTGCTTCTCCCTCTCCCGCTCCCCGGCTTGTGTTCCCTCTCTCACTATGTCTCTCTGTGTCAAATAAATAAAATCTTAAAAAAAAAAAAAAAAAAAAACTGCTCCAAGTGTTGGCTGGAGCAATCCTTGGGAGCCTTAACCCAAAGGTGTCCTTTGCCAATTGACAGGAAGTTCAGACATTATGTTACTTCCTCCTGTTCTAGACAAAGCTGCTTTGGTTTCAAGAAAGAAGAAACCCATTCAGTTTGCCTCGGGAAAAGGGGCTTTTAATGAAAGGATACAGCAGGCTCATGGGAATCCAAGAACAGGAACTGCTGCATAGCTGACCTCGTGGAAACTGAAGCTGCCACATGTAGGTATCTGGTTTTTCCGCCGCTCTGCACACATACTCTACTCTTTTCTCATTCCGTAGGCTTGGCTTACTTATCAATTCAGAAGCAGTTCATCACATTTTTCCACTTCCTAGTCCCTACCTACATCACAACCCTTGTAATTCAAGTGCTGTTCAGTGGCCGTTCTTGGAATTCGCAGTTCCCAGTTCTCAAAAAGGCGTCCAATTGAAACAGCTCCTCTTTACTAAGCAAGGTCCCACAAAGCACAAGCTAATGACAGCTGAACTGACCTTGGTCAGGTGTGTGTCTTGGAGCCATCAGCTGAGACCCTGGAGGGCAGGGAAGGACATCTCTAGAACACCTCCTCATCAAGGCTGTTAACTCCTCCTAGCCAGAAAAACAAAGGCTGACACTGGGCACAAGCGAGAGCTCCATACAACAGCAGCACATAATCAGGAACTGCCAGCCCAGACGTCCCCCGGTTGCCAAAGCTCTCCTGCTCCATGACCTTGGGGTGATGGGGTGGTGGTCTTCATGTCGCTGATGGCATCCACCTGCTTCCCTTCCACCGGCCTCTCCAAGGCCGCCTCCACCTGCCTGCCCCGCCTCTCTGATGTGTAGTTTGTTCTCGACACAGGCAGTTTTGAGTTTCTAAAGCCAACTTCGGATTCTCCCCTGCGGCCCTGGTGATACGGGTCTTTTACATAGTACTCCCAACGCTCCGCCCTGCTCTCTGCAGCCTGCAGAACGAGGCTGCCAAGGAAGCTTTAGGAACGTCCCAGTTGGGTGGGGGGTCTACCAGGAAAACAACACTTTTGTCCTGTTGTTGACAGCTGTCCAGGGTTAGATAATTCCTTCAATGCATAATATTGAGGAAAAGCAATAACAGGTTTTTTTCCTGTAGATAAACCATGTACATTGGCATATGGAAACCCTTCAAGTGATCTCTTCACCTATTTTGTCACTGAAACCGTTGTCTTTGTTTCTTCGAGTTAAGAAAAAATAAACAGGGGCGCCTGGGTGGCTCAGTCGGTTAGGCATCTGCCTTCGGCTCAGGTCATGATCCCAGGGTCCTGGGATTGAGTCCCACATCGGGCTCCCTGCTCGGTGGGAAGCCTGCTTCTCCCTCTGCCCCTTCCCCTGCTGCTTGTGCTCTTTCTCTCACTTGCTCACTGTCTCTGAAATAAATCCTAAAAAAAAAGAAAGAAAGAAAGAAAAGAAAAAAATAAACAATTATAACTGTTAAAAAAAAAAAAAGGAACTGCCCAGGGGAGGATCAGGAACAAGGGAAGAGGAAGAGGAACCATATCTAGGAGCAGATAATGGGACCTGTCAGCCTTGGTAAAGCCTCCAGGTGGCATTTCCCCCTTGAAGGCTCTGTGGTCTCCTACATACAGAATCTGTGGAGTCCAGCAGACTTTGTTCAAATTCCAGGTCAGCTCATTTAAAACCTGTGAGACTTCAGGCAAATTACCCTCCTCCTCTGTAAGCCTTGATTTCTTCATCTGTAAAATGGGGATAATAGCACCAGACTTGCAGGGTGAGGGTGGGAATTAAACTAAAGAACTCCAGGGGCGCCTGGGTGGCTCAGTCGTTAAGTGTCTGCCTTTGGCTCAGGTCATGATCCCAGGCTCCTGGGATCAAGCCCCGCATCGGGCTCCCCACTCAGCGGGAAGCCTGCTTCTCCCTCTCCCCCTTCCCCTGCTTGTGTTCCCTCTCTCGCTGTCTCTCGCTGTCAAATAAATAAAATCTTAAAATAAATAAATAAATACTCTGTTAAGTATTTAACACAGGGTCTGGCTCATTGTAGCTGTTCACTAAATGTGTGCTTCCTTCCTTGACTTCTGCCTTGGAGCTGGAGTTCCCTCCTTCCAGGTTGTGAAATGGGTGTGAAACGGGCTGGGACAAACATCCTGTGACTATGACTGGAGGTCAAAAGTCTTCTCACCTCCGTTACTCACCCCCTCAAAGGAGTTCCCTGCCTCAGGGCTTTGCACCTTGCAAAGGTGAAACAAGCCTGCACTGAGTCCAGAGCCGGCCGATGGGGCTACCAGCCTCACTCTTTTTCCGACTCCTAAAAAATCTGCAAAACCATGAGACTGCAAACGGTTTGGAGTCCTAACCAAAACTCATGCACAGTAGAAATCAGTGAATAGAAATGTATGGTGCCACAACATTGATGCAGGGCTTTTGGATGGGCCCCTGTCGTTTTAAGAACTCAGTGAAATTATGAAACCATGTGGGCAGGTCTCCGTCCCCTGAAGACTCACTGTCCTGGGATGATTCGGCTGCAGCTTTGACCAGCAGCAGTTACTGAATGTTGAACACCGCATATCCCGCATCAGATGCCATCTGCAGGGAGGAGCCCTGGATCAGGAGTCCTGGGCCTGGGTCCATTCCCAGCCCTGCTGCTGACCAGCTGTGTGTCCTCGGACAAGTCACTCGCTCTCCAAGCCTGGGTCTCCACACCTATGAAATACAAAGGTTGGACTAGGTGATTTCTAAGAGGCTTCAAACTCAGGTAGGGGAGGGGTATCCCAGCCGTTAAAAGAACCCTTACAATTACCCAGACATCAGTTCAAACCCTGTTGCTTCCACTGTGTGACCCCTGGGCGAGCTGTTTAACCTCTATATGCCTCAGTTTCCTGATCTGTAAACTGAGGAGAGTCCTAGTGTAAGGTTGCTGTGAAGATGAAAAAAGATAATCCACGAGTGCTTGTAACACAATGCTTTGTCCATAAGTTCTCAATAAATGTGAGATATTGTGATTGTTTGTGAATGAGGATTTTAAAAAGAAATCGTTTTGAAAGCACAGCTGCATTAATCATGTTGACCTCTGGGTCCCTCCAGGTCAGAATCCACAGGTTTCTGGAATGGCATAAAAGGAGCAGATACCAGTTTGTACAGCAAAGGCATTGCTTTCCGTCAACTAACAAGTTCCCTTTTTCAATGGGGTTGGGGCGGGGGCTCCCCGCAAGACAATAATCTTGAAAGCCAGGCCTGGGAGAAGAAAATGATTTTATAAATGTTTTCAGCCTGGAGGACTTGACCATTAAGCTTACAGAAAGCCGGGCTAGAGAGAGAACTCCGTGTAAGGCACAGAGCAGTATTTCTCCAACTTCGCTGGGAGAGAGGGAAACACGGATTCCTGCCCCCCCCCCCCGCCGCCCCACCCTCCGCACAATCGACTTGATCAGACTCTCCAGGGTAGGAGCCCTTCAGAATGGGCATTTTAGACCAGGGGCGCCTGCGTGGCTCAGTCGTTCAGCGTCTGCCTTCGGCTCAGGTCATGGTGCCGGGGTCCTGGGATCGAGCCCTGCATCGGGCTCCCTGCTTGGCGGGAAGCCTACTTCTCCCTCTCCCACTCCCCCTCCTTGTGTTCCCTCTCTCTGTGTGTCTCTTTGTCAAATAAATAAATAAAATCTTAAAAAAAAAGAAAATCAAATTTAGTTTAAATAAATAAATAAATAAATAAACCGGCACCCAAGAAACCACTTCTTGTCAGGGAAGCTTAGGAACCCCTGGCAGAGATGGTGTGTCTGCCCCTCGTGCCCTGGTGCACTGTGGGGAGGAGAGGGAAAGGGGCAGGGGAAGCGGTAGGTTTCTTGTGTGCCGACTTACCCTTCGCACGGTGGCGTGGGGGCGGGGGGGCGGAGGCAGGCAGGAAGGGAGAAGGGCCCCTGTTAATGAGGTGACTGAATATTTATCTGTTAGGTGCAGTTTAAAATCTGTCCCCTCCCTTGCTGGTTCCCACTGCCTGAGGTGGGGTTCATGAGGCAGATTAAATCAGTAACAGAAAAAAAAAAAAAGAAACACATCTGAGTGTTTGTACATCTTTGCACCTCTGAGTGTCCTGTCAGGGAATTGTTGTTCTTGTTACAACTCATCAGCATCGGGCGCCTGGGTGGCTCAGATGGTTAAGCATCTGCCTTCGGCTCAGGTCATGATCCCAGGGTCCTGGGATCGAGTACCGCATCGGGCTCCCTGCTCCTTGGGAGCCTGCTTCTCCCTCTGCCTCTCTCTCTCTCTGTCTCTCTCTGTCTCTCATGAATAAATAAATAAAATCTTAAAAAAAAAAAACCTCATCAGCATCATCAAAATGTCACATCACTGTCATCATGAAGTCTTCATTGGACAGTCTCTCAGGCTTTAAAGCCTACGGGTCTGGGGTCACTCGGGAACCAAGCTAGGTTTGGGCCCCTTTATGTCCTGGAAGCTGCCCTTGGCCCTCAGGGCAGGAACCAGAATGCACTCTTCCAGTCTGGCTGGGAAACAGTCTGGGGTGCAGGAGGCTGGGGATAAAATCTTCCCCAAGGGATCGCACGGCCACCAAATGAAGGGGTGAGCCCACGAAGATGGATTTTGGAATTCCCAGATCATTGTGCTTCCCTGGCCTTGACATTCCGGGTTTCCCCTCTGGTCATACTGCTCCTGGACCGAATGGTGCATGTCCCTGGGGCTCTGCACAAGGTGAGGGGGATTTCCTTTTTTTCTTTTTGCTTTTTCTAGTCATTTCTGACTCTGCCCTGGTTCAGATGCAAAACTATGAAATCCTGGACATCAAATCTGTTTGATTGCTAATTATGGAAATAATAACTATAATAAATTCAGATTTGAATCATCATTGATACCGTTTTTAAGGTTTAAAAAACTGTGGTAAAATCAATGTAACATAAAATTTACCGTTTGGAGCACTTGAGTGTACAATTCAGTGGCATTTAGTACATTCACGGTGTTGCACAACCATCACCTCTGCCTAGTTCCAGAACATTTTCATCACCTCAGAAGGAAACCCTATCCCCATTAAGCAGGCACTTTCCAGGGCGCCTGCGTGGCTCAGTTGGTTAAGCGTCTGCCTTCAGCTCAGGTCATGATCCCGGGGTCCTGGGATGGAGCCCCGCATCGGGCTCCCTGCTCCTTGGGAGCCTGCTTCTCCCTCTCCCACTCCCCCTGCTTGTGTTCCCTCTCTCGCTGTGTCTCTCCGTCAAATAAATAAATAAATAAAATCTTAAAAAAAAAAAAAAAGCAGGCAGTTTCCACTTCTCCCCCTCCCCCCCAGCCACTGGCAACCACTAATCTTTCCTTCTCTGTATATTTTCCTATTGTGGATATTTCACGTAAATGGAATTATATAATATGTAGCCTTTAGTGTCTGGCTTCTTTCACTGAGCATGATGTGGTTGTTGTTGTTTTAAGATTTATTTATTTATTTGAGAGAGAGGGAGTGCACATGCTCGGATGGCATGATTGGGGGGAAGGGCAGGAGAGAATCTTTAAGCAGACTCCCTGCTGAGCACAGACCCTGAGGTCATGACCTGAGCAGAAACCAAGAGTCAGACACTCAACTGACTGAGCTATCCAGGCAGCCGGAGCATAATGTTTTTGAGGTTCATCCCTGTTGTCATGTATCAGTACTTCGTTCCTTTCTAAGATTGAACAGTATTCCATTGTGTTGATAAGCCACACTTTGTGTATCCATTCATTGGCGGACATCCTTTATACTTTAAAGGTGCTTTTGTGTACATTATGTCACCTGATCCTCACAAGAGCTCTGGGAGGTAGTCAGGGCAGGTACTATTCATTATTATTGTGAATCTCCCCATTTTGCAGATAAGGAGACTGAGGCTCACAAAGGTGGAATTACTTGCCCAAGATCCCACAGCTGGTTAACGGCAGACCCAGAATCAGAACCCAAGTCTCTTGAGTTTGGAGGACAACAATCTTGGCTGGGCAGGTTGCTTTATAATCGCTAGTAGTGTCCCTCCACCAAGAAGATTCTGAGGGGACAGGTGCTCACTATGGCAAGGCAGTTTAGGGCCAGTGAGGGTGCAGCCCTTGGACAGGCCTAATTTTAGGCCTAATTTTGTCCATTGTCAAAGTCCATCACTGCCTACAAGGCCTGACCTTGCTAGGCCTCTGCTCAGAGGAGGTCCTCCTAGAAGACCCCTGTTCTATTTCTGCCTGAAACATCCTCGATGCCATTGGAGCCTAGAGCCCAGGAAGGGCAGGGACTGGGTCTTGGTACCCAGCACCAAGCCTAGCAGTCAGGGTTCCCTAAATGTTTGCCGACTAAGATATGTCAAGGGCCCAAAGGTACTCAGATTTTTATTCTCTCTGCCCCAGCAACATGTCATCGGTAGCAATCTCCCGCCACCCAGAGCAACACCTTGGGCCTTGTGACCTGGAATGAATAACAAGCAATTAGGGAGATCCAGCTCCTTAACACAAATCAGCAGGACTTTGGGGAGTGGAATCCCACTCTACAGCAGTGAGGGTTCCATTCCTGCTAAAATAACAACAAAACCCCATAACGAAAAGTTTGGAAACTGAACAAAATAACAAAAATGACTCATAATCTTACTACCCTAACGCAACTGTTATTTTGAAGAACTCCCTTCCACTAAGTACCTCCCTCCTTCCCTTCCTTCATTCCTTCCATCTGTCAGGAAAATAATACAAAATATCATGTTTTAAAAATTACCTAATATCTCAGGACAACCACCGTGAACATTTTGCCTATTTCTTTCCAGTCTTTTTCAACCTTGTTTCCGTAATTGAAATTATACAGAATATACATTTCTCTAAGTATATATGTATTTTCTTTAGTCGCAGTTTTTTTTCTAATAATAAAAGCAATGTGTGTTTATTATAGAACTTTGTGGGGGAAATTACAAAAAAGGAAGGAAATAAAAATTACCCAGACTGTTTCTTCCACAGATAAAAATTTTAACATGCATTTATTTTACACATTTATAATCCTACTAAATACAGGGTTTTTTTTGTTTGTTTGTTTTAGCTTTTTTCCCACCTGTCCTATAAACATTTTTCCATGTTGCCTCATAGTCTTTATAATTTATTTTATTTTATTTTAATTTTTAACAGGTCACATATTTACATGGTACAATATTCAAAAGATTCAAAGGCAGGGGCACCTGGGTGGCTCAGTCAGTGGAGCGACTGACACTTGGTTTTGGCTCAGGTCATGATCAGGGTCGTGAGACTGAGCCCCACATGGGGTGCTCAGTGCCGAGTCTACTTGAGACTCTCTCCTTCTTCCTCCCCCTCTGTCCCTCCCCACAGCTAGTGCACATGTGCGTGCATGTGTTTTCTCTCTCTCTCTCTCTCTCACTCACTCTCTTTCTCTCTAAAATAAATAAATAAAGGGGTGCCTGGGTGGCTCAGTCGGTTAAGCATCTGCCTTCAGCTAGGTCGTGATCCCTGGCATCGAGCCCCCCTGTTCAGCAGGGTTTGCTTCTCCCTCTCCCTCCCCCCCCTCCCCCCACTCCTGCCGTGTCTCTCTCTCTCTCAAATAAATAAATAGAATCTTTAAAAAAAAGATTCGAAGGCTAGTAAGTGGAAAGATCTCTTCTCGCCTTGTTCCCCACTTGCCCATTTTCCCTCCCATGATGCTCACTGTTACCTGTTTCCTGTGACTCCTCCCTGAGGACCCTTCTATGTATATTGAAACAAATATGTGTATATTTAAATGCATGCCTTCCCCATCACTCCAGCTTTTACACTAAATGAACTACTATACTCTTTCTCAACTTCCTTTTTAAGGCAACAATATGTCTGAGAGGTCTTCCTATTTATATCCAAAGAGAGTTCTTCAGGGCGCCTGGCTGACTCTTGATCTCAGGGTTGTGAGATCGAGCCCCATACTGGGTGTGGAGTTTACTTAAAAAATAAAATAAAAAATAAAGAGAGCTTCCTTATTCTTTTTTTTTCCCCCCACACTGCATAGGATTCTGCTCCATGTGGGTATAGAATCATGTATCAAAGAGGCCCCAGAGATGAACAGTTAAGTTGTTGCCAATCTGTTGCAAATAATACTGTAATGACTGACACTGTACATATATCATTTCACATGTGTGAGCAGCCATCTGTCCAATAAACTCGGAGCCGTGGAACTGCTGGGTCCAAAAGTGAATGCATTTATAATTTTGAGAGCTATGGACAAACTGCACCCTGTAGGCAGCAGCAACATATAATTTAACCCCATGTCTAGCCTTAATTACTTTCCCTATCCTCTGTTATCCCTAAATAACAGAGTTAGGACCAACTTCAGGCAGAAACCAATTTCCCTTCAGGGCACTCGAATGTAATATGCAATATATTGAGGGCCTGCTAGATGTTGGGCACTTGCTGGGTGCTGAGCTACAAAGATGTATGAGACAGGGTGCTGTCCTGGGGATCTGGTCTGGGAGGGAGTGGAGGCTGGGGGTGGGGGGCCAAGGAGGAAGGGATCTGTAAGAAGGCCCCCTGGCCCTACCCAGCGGGCCCTAAACTCCCACCGAAGGGGAGCTGGGTCTGGTCTTGCTCTCCTTCTTCCAGGTAGCTGGGGCTCCATACACACTGAGTGGAAAAACAATTAAGTAGGGCGCCTGGGCGGCTCGGTCATTAAGCATCTGCCTTCCGCTCAGGTCATGATCCCAGGGTCCTGTGATCGAGCCCCGCATCGGGCTCCCTGCTCGTCGGGGAAGCCTGCTTCTCCTTCTCCCACTCCCCCTGCTTGTGTTCCCTCTCTCGCTGTGTCTCTCCCTGTAAAATAAATAAATAAAATCTTAAAAAAAAAAAAAAAGAAAAACAAGTAATTGAGGGGCGCCTGGGTGTCTCGGTTGTTGAGCGGCTGCCTTTGGCTCAGGTCATGATCCCAGGGTCCTGGGATCGAGCCCCGCATCGGGCTCCCTGCTCAGCGGGAAGCCTGCTTCTCCCTCTCCCACTCCCCCTGCTTGTGTTCCCTCTCTCGCTGTCTCTCTCTCTGTCAAATAAATGGATAAAGTCTTTAAAAAAAAAAAACGATTAAGTAATTGAGTATCTGGTGTAGAGGAAGTGCGGAGAGGCATGGGAACCAGGGGTAGTGGTCAGAGCAAGTTTCACAGAGGAGGAAGAACATTTGAGGGCCACTTTTTTGAGAATTAATTTCACTAAGTGAAAGTCCAAGCCAGAGGGGCTGAATAGCTTTTGGTCTCCTGACCCACAAAGGACAGCTGGGCAGGTAGTGTCAAACACCTCCATTTGTTTATAAGCAGAGAAACAAGACTTCCCACACAGAGGTAGCGCGCGCGCGCGTGTGTGTGTGTGTGTGTGTGTGTGTGTGTGTGTGGCAGGGGAGTGGTGGGTGACAGGAACGATCTGGGGGGCAGATCTGAGTGGGTATGGTTTGGGGGGGTCCCTCTGATCATCTCTGGTCAATAAACATCTCCAAAATAAGGCAGAGGGTCCCTGCACTGAGACAGAGGAGGAGAAGGGGGAACAGCTCAGTAAGGACTGCTAGAGAGAAGTTCCCCATTTCCCCCACTCTGGCACAGAATGCAGCTGCGTGCGGAATAACCACTCTCTCTGCCCCGCCCCAGACTGAGTACACCCTGTGCAGTCCCGAGTCCACACCCTGCTTCTGTGGGCTGCAGAAAAGATGCCTGGCCCCTGTTCCACCAAAGATTCCAACCCCCAGAGGCTGGTCCGACAGTTCAGAAGCTCCGGCTCTATCCCCAGGTGCACACAGGTGCCTGTTTCTCTGTTTAGAGAGGAACCAGCCTGGTTTCAGCTCCTTTGGTTCATTTCCTAGAATTTTAAAAAGACAGAACAGTTCAAGATCTGACTCTTACAGAAAGTCAAGCAGTAACCCATCTCCAATTAGCCTGCGCGTTTTACAGATGAGAAGACTGAGGTCTGGAGAGGTGAGGTGGACGGCCCCCGGTCCCGCAGAGAGGTCGAGGCAGAGCTCTAGCGCAGGCCACTGCATCCAGTACTGTCTGCTCTGAACCAGGGGCTGCAGGCCAGGACGGTGACCTAGATGTGGCTCTGGGGCCAGAGAAAGGAGACCAGTGCAGAGCTGGAGGCCGGGTCGGTGCTGGGGTAGGGTTGGGGTCAGCTAACCCACACTTGTCCCAGTTGCTGGGCTATAAATCCTCCAGGAATTCCAGATATTCCACTCACGTCCAAAGTTTTCTGCTTGGAAGCAGGTTTGCCACCATGGGTTTCGGAAAGGTGTCAGGGCAGAGAAGAGAGGTGTGCTCTGGAGAGAAGTGGCCTGGCTGAGAGAGGGGGTTGCCTGAGCGTCAGGTTCAGGGGACTGCCTGACGGGGTTCTGTCCCAGCCCTGCACTCCTGCGAGCCTAGGACGGCCTCTAGCAGTGACTCATGACTTGCAGGCAATGTTCCTGGGAACGCAGCCAAATGGGGAGGGCCAGACCCCTATGTTTCCTAGACACAGGGGGTAGGCTACTCCTCCTGGCCTCTGGGGACATTGACTCACCTTTGGAAACTGCTTCGAGAGTTTACCAGAATTTGGCGTTATCTGCATAAAATCTTTAAGAGAGTCTCCCCTTGGGATTTAACCTCTAAAATACCTTTCTGGATACCCCTGAGCCCCTGGCCTTACCCCCAGCCAGGGATTCCCGAGGGCTGAGGGGCATGTACATTCCTTTCTCCTGAGATAGTAGAAAAAGAAACAATTTGCCTACTAGAGCAGACAGACCTGAATGAAATGATAAAATAACAAAACTGCCTCTTACCTTAATGGGTGTGTACTTTCATGTTCTTTGGTTCCTGGTAATCTTCACAGCACACCTGTGAATAGGTTTTATAAGATCGGGAAACTGAGGCCCAGGGCAGTCATGTCCCATGTTCCAGAACACAGAGAGGAAAGAACCCAAGGGAGCCCAAGGCCAGGGCTCCGTGGCTGTCGGCCTGGACAAAGTGACTCTGCCCATTCAGGCCCTCCCCCGAGGGCCCAGGCCCCAACCCCACCCCTCCCCAAGCCGCCCCTGGACATTTGACTGGATTTTCAACCATCAACTTGCTCAGAGAAAAATTGAACACTGGTAGGTCAGGGTTTTTTTCAGACTTTGTGGGTCGTAACTCACCGCAAGAAATGCAGTTAACACCACAATGGAACACAAAGGACACCAGGCACCCAAACGTAATTCATAGCACTTAGAATAATTTGTAGTGACTTCATTTGTCTGTTTACAAATATGTAAAACCAAATACAAGTTTCATGAAATGATGCCTCCGCTTACTACCTGAGCTGCACTCCCGCATTCTCTATTCTCTGCTATCAGTGTCATTATTTTTGAAAAGTGCTCAAGGGATTCACCACATTGATTCCCTGACCTGAAGTTTGAATGGCATCTTGGTGGCCCCCCCCACCCTTGCCTGCAGGTGGGCAAGGTGTGCAGTGGGGACAGCGGTCCAAGTACGTACACTTTGTGCATGGCATTGAACTGAGCCCTCTGAAGACCTGGGGAAGATACATCTGCCTGGATCACACCTCCATTTGTTTATAAGCAGAGAAACAAGACTTCCCACACAGAAAACGTGGCTGACACAAGTTAATGGCAGAAAGAATCAGCGCCTCTTAAAGACTGTATTAGCTGTATTCTTCAGCTGCCGCAACAAAACACCAGACTATGGTTTAAGCACGTCTACTTTCGGGGCGCCTGGGTGGCGCAGGTGGTTAAGCGTACAATTCTTGGTTTCGGCTCCGGTCCTGATCACAGGGTCATGACATCGAGCCCCGCGTCGGGCTCTGTGCTCAGTGTGGGGTCTGCTTAAGACTCTCCCTCTCCCCCTGCCCCACTCTCTCTCTCTCTCTCAAATAAATAAATTAAACAAATAAGCAAGTTGACTTTCTCACAGTTCTGGAGGCTGGAAGGCCAAGATGAAGGTGCCAGAAGTCTTGATTGCTCCAGAGGCCTCTCCCTGGCTTGCAGACAGCCGCGGTCTTACTGCCTCTTCACATGGTTGTCCCTCTGTGCATTCCTGCCTCTGGTGTCTCTCAGTGTGCCCTGATCCCCCTCTGTTCATGAGGACACCAGTTAGATTGGATTAGGGTCCACCCTAACAGCCTCATTTTAACTTAATTACCTCTTTAAGAACCCTCTTCCCAAATGCAGTCACATGCTAAGCTACTGGGGGTTAGGGCTTCAACATATGTGCGGGGTGGGGGGGGGATGGGGCGGCCACAGTTCTGGCAATAACAAGGACCAACTCTGTGTTCGGCACATTAATTTAAGCAGTTTCACCCCAGCCTGGGCGCTGTGGGTCTCCTTCCTGTTTTAAAGGTGGGGAGCTGGGGGCACCTGGCGTCTGCCTTCGGCTCAGGTCATGATCTCAAGGTCCTGGGATTAAACCCCACATGGGGCTCCCTGTTCAGTGGAGGAGTCTGCTTCTCCCTCTGTCTCTGCTGCTCCCACTGCTTGTGCATACTCGCTCTCTTTCAAATAAATAAATAAATAAATTTTTAAAAAGATTTTATTTATTTATTTGACAGAGACACAGCGAGAGAGGGAACACAAGCAGGGGGAGAGGGGGAAGGAGAAGCAGGCTCCCCGCCAAGCAGGGAGCCCAATGCGGGGCTCGATCCCAGGACCCTATGATCATGACCTGAGTTGAAGGCAAACGCTTAATGACTGAGCCACCCAGGTGCCCCAATAAATAAAATTTTAAAAATATTTACATATATCATTTATTTAACTGTGAGTTTGTATCCTGCATGCTCAACAGGGGTGTCCCTTTGGTGGGGGACAAAAACAGTCTTACTCTTCTTATGTATATACAGATATACATTCAATGCATAAACAGACATACAGCATGTCTGTGACATTAAATTTTTATGGGGAGAGTGGTAGGAAATTAGGGGGAAAATGTCTGAAAAGGCTGTTTAGTAGGCGATAATGAGCAAAAGGTTGAGAAACACTGGTTTACATAATTAAATCTTCAGTGATGGCTGTACTTAACCATCAGCTCACAGAATTCCTGAATATTTAACAATTGACTCTTTTTTTTTTAAAGATTTTATTTATTATTTGATAGAGAGCGACACAGCGAGAGAGGGAACACAAGCAAGGGGAGAGGCAGAGGGAGAGGGAGAAGCAGGCTTCCTGTGGAGCAGGGAGCCCGATGTGGGGCTCGATCCCAGGACCCTGGGATCATGACCTGAGCCGAAGGCAGACGCTTAACGACTGAGCCACCCAGGCACCCCAACAATTGACTCTTGCAAGTCTGTGAGAGCTGGCTCCAGCACACCGCGCTTGGGGTGAGGCAGGAGGGAGAGAAAAAGAAGCCCCCTCTGCCACCCAGGCGATACAGCAGGCTGGTAGGAAAGATGGTGCCAGGTGTTCAGGGGACAAAGAGAGTCTCTGGACCCCCAACAAATCAACGGGGGCTGCCCCTCTGTCAGCAACTGAGTCTCTGCCCAAGCCCCTGGGTCCTGGCCCATGTCAGGCCATCGGGTGGTTCCCCTGTCCTCCAACAGCCCCAGGGCCTAGTCTGTATGGCAGATGGGTGGTGCTGTCCTGCAGGGCCCCCAACCCAAGAAGGCACCAACAGGGATTTGTGCGCACACCCTCACCCTTGCCCTGAAGGGAGGCTCAGAGAACTCAAATCATCTTTGTTCAGTGCCTCTGGTCCGGTGGTTCTGCTGAAAGCCCTACCTCGGGCAGGCAAGGGGAATCAGGAAGGGAGGGGTTCGTGTTCCCATTGGGAAGCGGAGGAGCCCATTCAATGATGTGCCTTTCTTATCAGATATTCCCGGTGATGAGGATGACACAGCCTTCAATTAGTCTCGATGAGGTTGGGCCCGTGGAAACTTGGTTGGCTTTGGACAACTTTCAGTGCTGTCTGGGGTGGGGGAGGAGGGTTGCCGGGGCCCCAGGCCAGCAGATCCCAGCAGATGCCAGCATGGGGCCCCCAGCTGGGCTAACAGCCGCTCTGTCCGCTCTGTCCGCTCTGTCCGGTGGCAAGAGGGGAGGAAGCACATTGCTGGTGCTTGCTCTAATTGCTTCAGGGGAACCAGTCCAGAGTCAGCCAAAGGCACTTTGTTTTCTGTAAACAGGGCAGAGAGAGGGTGCTAGGGACAGGAAGTGGTGTCTCCCTCTCCTCTAGTCTATCTGTCCCCCTTTCTGACCCATTAGGTAGCTAAGATCTTGCCGGCTCATCCCCGAGCCTCTGGATCCTGCATGAAACCTCTGCACGGCTTCTCAGAATCTCATTCTCCAAAGGCCCAGCTGCCTCCCGAAAGAATCAGGCTGAGAAGTGGCCCCAAGCTCCAACTTTCCTCTCTAGCCTTGCCTTTCTCTTTCCCTGCCCTGTAAAATGGGCCTAATCATTGCCTCCCCATCCAGTCAAGGAGTGGGAGTTAATTGGTGTGAGCTGAGCACTCCAAGACTCCCAGGGCAGGCCCTGGTGGCTGAGGGAGGGGGCCATTATGGCCCAGGTGAGCCCCCAGCGGCCCGAGGCTTCTTTTTACAAAGGTCATTTATATGGGGCCCTCGTTCACTCACTCTTCAAAGACTCACTGGGGATTTGCCCCACTCCCTATCCAACAGGACTGTCCCTATTGGTCCCTTGACCAGCTTCCAGCTCTGGAGCTTTTTCAGGCCTCCCTCCAGAGGCCCCTGAGGCCAGCCTGTTACTTGAAGCTGAAGGAAGCTGGTACCCACACTACTAAGGTGATGGCCAGCCTCCAGCATGGTCTGGGAAGGGTTGGCCATAGGGCTCCAAACTGGAGTGGTAGGGGTTTCAACAGGTGGGCTCCATGCCTGGGAGCACTGGCCAGGCCAGCTGGTCAGAGTTCAGGGGCAGGACTTTCAGTCCTCATACTCATATGACTCCCCCATCTCAGAGCATTTGCACATGCTGTTCCCTCTGCCTGGAACTCTCTTCTTTCTATTCTTTGTCTGATTAACTCCCACTCATCTTTTCTGCCCCAGCCCAACCACCACATTCTCTGGGAAGCAACCTTTTTTTTTTTAAGATTTTATTTATTTATTTGCCAGAGAGAGAGAGAGAGCATGAGCAGGGCAGAAAGAGAGGGACAAGCAGACTCCCCACGGAGCAGGGAGCCCGACGCAGGGCTTGATCCCAGGACCCCGGGATCATGACCTGAGCCGAAGGCAGACGTGTAACCAACTGAGCCACCCAGGTGCCCCAGGAAGTAGCCTCTCATTTCCACATTTATAACAAACCTCTGTGATTACAGTTTTCATAGTAAAGGGAACTGTGTATTGGAGCTAACTTTTTTGGGTGTGATAATTAGATTAATATTTGTGTGTCCACTAGAAGCTTCCCAAGAGCAGGTAGAATGTCTGTTTTTGCTCACCATTATGCCCCAGTCTAAAGACTTGGTTGACTGAATGGATGAAATGAGTTACCACTTCTGGGAGGCCCACCCCTCGTGGCATTCTCTACCTGTGCTGCGGTCAGCTGTTCACGGGTCTGGCTCTCTAGGACTTGAGGCAACGAGGTGACTTGGTGAAGAATGCGGGTTAGCGGAGTCATGCTGATTGGGTTCATCTTCAGGCTCTGCCACTCACTAGCTAAATAATCACCTTCAGCGAGTTACCAAATGGCTCTGTGCCTCAGTGTCCCCATCTGTAAAGTGAAGGTAATCGTAAATGAGTGACTTCATGGGAGATGCTTAAAGCAGGGTCAGGCAGGTAAGCGCTCCGGTGAATGTGGGTGCTATTACCATTACTCTATATTACTATCCCTCAGGCACCTAGTCCCCAGGGCCGGGGGCATAATAGGTGTTCAGTAAAGGTTCACTGATTGAACCAGCAACATTTGGGATTGGTTCTGGAAAGAAGTAAACTGAGAGACGAGAGTGAAGCTGGGGTGAGGAGGGAGAGTCCACAAAGGTAGAGAGAAGTTAGGCAACCAGAAACCCCAGCTGCCCCAACCTCCCCTGACCCGAGCAAGGCTTTTTCCATCTGACCGCCGCAGTTCACTCCAAGAGAAGAAATTAATTCCAGTTTTACTTTTTCCCTAATACTTGTAGTACCAGCCCCATGCTTTCCCCTCAGGGACACCAGCACCACCAGCTGGCATCCCCTCCCCAGACGTCTTTCAGCTCTGCAAACGGTCCTCAGAGCTTCTAAGTTTGAAAAATCGCAAACTTTTCTTTGTTCCTCTGGCCCTAAGGAAACCCTACTTACTGCTCCTTGTGCTTGTGACCCCGGGGCCCTCCAGCTGCCTCTCTTTGTCTTTTCAATCCTTCAGTACCTAATTAATAATTCTTCATATTGGATTCTCTCTGGGAAAATGACTGGTGTGTTCTCTGTCTCCCGGATGGACCCTGACTGATAAACTCATGCATCCTTGAACCCGAGGCTCAGAGTGAGACAGTTAGAAGCAGGAGACTGCCCCCACCCAGACCCCGCCTTGCACCTTACTTCGGCTCTAAGGGGAAACAGCCGTTTTGGGGAATCCTGTGGACCCAAGAGGGATATCTAATCAGCCCTGGAAAAAACTGGGCCAACAGTTAAACCACAGAAACAAAAGAGCTGCAACTCCACACAGAACCGCCTGCTTGGGCAAAAGCCAAGACAAACAGTTGTGGCGCTCTGGGCCCCAGCAGGGCTGCAGGCTTCCTGGGCCGGCATGGAGTCATCTCAAGAAGGAGGGGCTGGGCCCCCAGAGTCTCTCCTTCCCGGACTCCTCCAAGTCTTCCCTCATGCCCTCCAGGATTTTCTGGAACAGGCTGCCCTGTCATTCTACTCTAAAACCTTCTGGTAAAACGCGGAGCCTTCCAGGGCTCACCTTCCTAATGTGGTGTGTGTCAAAGGCAGACAAGTCAGCATGTGGAGCTTCTAATAATACTGATGTTGGAGCCCCACCCCAGAGATTCTGGTCCGGCGAAGCCCTGGTATTTATTAAAGTTCCCAAGTGATTCGACTGTGCAGCCAGGATTGAAATGCACTGAGTTAAAAGAATGTATTAGGACGGCAGTTCTCAAATGTAGAGGGCTTGTTAAACCAGAGGCTGCCCGGCCTCCCGCCCAGGGCTCAGTAGGTGGGGGTCAGGGCCTGAAAATGTGCATTTCTTACAAGATTCTGGTCTGGGGACCACACTCTGAGAAGCCCTGGCTCGGGAGTCGGCCAGCTCAGGTTCAAATCCCAGCTCTGCCATTAACTATCCACCTGAGACAGTTCAATGAGGCCTGGAGACCACTTTCGTACAACAAAGATCCTCCCCAACCCCCACCGCCGTGCCTGCAAATAATAATGTTGAATGAACATTGTCATCACTACGATGGCATGATCATTAGTTGACAAGGCTACAGAAATCTGGAGTGATAGCGTTTTCCTTTGAAGCACCATTTTAATCAGAGCCTCGGCTTCCCCATCTGTAAAATGGGGATAATGATACCCTGGCACAGCCCATTTTAAGGTAGTGGAAGGATCAAAGGAGTTCCCTGATGTGAACGTGTTTGGGATACTATAAAGCCTGGTAGGAGAGTTTTATTAGAAAGGGGGTCAGGCAGGCCCAGCCCTCAACCGGAGCTCAGCGAGGACATCTGAAACGTGTTCACACGCTGGGGAGGGAGGGATTCCCGTGCCTCCCTCCAGCTGCCTGCATGCCTGCCTGCCAGCCTCAGGCATTTGGCACGCCGGGGCTGGGGAGTGGCTGGTTGGCTCTTCAGACATCTAAGGGGGAGAGATAGGCGGCTCGGGCACAGCCACCCCCACCCACCTCACCAGTATTTCTGTTAAGAAAAGGAATGCGCTGGAAGAGTCCAAAGCTGTGCGGATCAAAGATTCCCTCCCCAGGACCTCGCCACACAGTGGCCACCAGGTGCCCTTCCTCCTTGATCCTTCCCGCTCCTTCCTGTCTGCCCACCCGCACACCTCCTCCCACCGGCTCCAGGGCGGGGAGATGGGCAAGAGCTGCCCTCCCAGGAAAGCTGAGGGGGAGGCAGGAAACAACTCTTCTGCTGGGTCAGGAACTCATTTACTTGGCTCCATCCCTTTTTAGTTCAACTCACAGACAGCTGCGGCATGTCTGTTAGCATAAGGCTAACCGGCTTGTTAATATTAATGCTTTCTGGGGCGCCTAGGTGGCTGAATCAATGAAGCGACTGACTCTTGATTTTGACTCAGGTCATGATCTTGGGGTTGTGAGATCGAGCCTCATGTGGGGCTGCCCGATGTGCGCAGAGCCTGCTTAAGAATTTCTCTCTCTCCCTCTCCCTCTGCCCCTCCCCTGGCGTCTCTCTGTCTCTCTCTCCCCCTCTAAAAAAATTAATCCTTTCTGAATTAAAAAAAAAAAAGGACAAAATTGGGAGGAATGTCCTCACAGGGGCTGGGTTGGAAAGACCCCGGGAGCCCCTGCAGTGAGGACGTGAGAAGTGAGTGGTCCCCACACTGTGGCTGGGAGTGGCACTCGGACCTGATTTTACTCAGAGGCAGTTTGGCAGAACAGGTCAAAGGACTGAAAATGTGCACTATCTGACCCGGGGTTCTGGCTGAGGAACGCATCCCAAGGGAATGATCAGCCACAAAATGATCAGCCTGATTTGAGTCTTGGCTCCAATGGTGAGTGACCCTGGGCAAGTTATGGTTTCACCCCTAAAACAGGAATTAATAATTGGATCCCATCCCTCAAGGTTGAGGAAGAAATGAGACAATGCCTTGCATCCAGTAACCTCTCAAAAATATTAGTATCTTGGTTGGGGTCCCCACAGATGCAGACCCCAAAACAAGGATTTGGAAAGGGAGCCCAGGAGGCTCGTGAGGCCATGGGGATGAGAGATAGGGACAGAAGGAAGCCCAGACACGGTGCCTTTATCAAGCTCTGCACAGAATAAGTTGCATGCTTGGGAAAATGCCTGGAGTCAGGAAGACGTGGGGTACCTGGGTACCTCTTCCTTTAAGTCTTGCTTTTAAAATGTTCAGGGCTGTCTGCCTTCACCATTCATTTATGTGAGAGGAAAATAAAGCTTTCTCTGATTTAAGTCACTTATTTTGCTTTTCTGTTACATGCAGCACAGTTTCATCCTTATCGGAAGCTGGACGATGGAGCCTGTCCCATCAGGAAGTTGTCCAATGGACCCATGGAAACCCAATGGCCCAGGCAGGTGCTGTTGTGCCAACATCACAGGCACAAGGGACCCTATTCACCCCACCCGCCCTCTCGGAGCTTAATTATGCAGTGGGGGGGGGAAGTCCTCCTAGGTAGGGGTTCACCCCTTTTATCTGGCACCTCCCCAAGCATGTGCCCCCCACCCCCAACCCTTCCTATGCCCTTCTTCACCCCTGATGTGTTCTGCGCGCCCCTCTCCTTGGTCCGTCCTCTCTGAGGCAGCAGCTAGCGCATCTGCCCAGCAGATTGGTGTTACTGGGTTAATGTGTCACCCTCCCAAGGAGCAGATGTGCATTTTCGATGGGGGCCAGAAGAAGACGAGGCCGTGTGCCCAGAGCTGAATGCCATGAAAATCACCAGAAGACCAAGAGGCCGCCCTGCCGCTGGTCTCACTTCCCTGTTCCCCTCCTGTTTCCTCCTTCATCCCATCCCCTCCCTTGGCACAGCTGGCCCTGGCCACAGCTCCTGCCTCAGCAAATGCCAGGTCCCCACCCTCCGCGCCATTTGGCCTGACCTGCCATACTGAAAGCGAAAGGAGGGGCTGGAACAGAAAGGAAAATAATAAAACCACTGAAAGAGCAGAAACAGCCGACAGAATATTGGAAAAATTCCCGGGCGGGAATTCCCGGCCCTCGAGGGCCCTGCCAGGCTGAGGACATTCTTAAAGGGCAAACCTACGATTCGCTCTTGACACCGTTGCCAGCTCAAGGGGCGCCTGAGCCCTGCCCCCCCATCCCAGAGGGGGTATGTGTGCGATGTCGGCCCTGTGTTTGGGGGTTCCGAGCAAAGTGCGGGGGGGAAGGAGAAGGTAGGGGTAAGGGGGACGCTGAGAGGGCAGGGACCCTGGTGGGCAGGTTAGCCTGAGGGTCCAAGCCCTTCTGGGATTTCAGGGGACGGGCCTTTCCCTGGGGCAGAAGACAGCGAGGGGCCCGAGAGGGCGCCCTGGCAGGTGTGGGGTGGGGCGCTGCAAAGAGGCTGCCCTAGCAGCTGCTGGGCCCTGGCAGCCGGAAAATAAAGCTGGAGGCTCTTACTGAAGCCACAGTGGGATCTTGCAGCCGCTCAGGAAACGTGGATGGAAGCTGGAAGAGGCAGAAACAGGGAGCCGGCTTGCACTTCTGGGAGTCCGGAGCAGGCAGGGCAGTGGTGGGCAGGCAGTGAAGACAAGAGCAGTGGGACCACCCCCTACCCCCCTGGCCCCCGCCCACGGAAGCGGGGTCCCAGCGTGCACAGGACCAGCAGGCTGCCCGCCAGTCAGGGGCTGGGACTTGGACTTCTGATGAAGAACCGTGAGGGGTCCTGCAGGGCAGGGCTGGGAGGGGAGCAGGGCTGGGGGAGTGGGAGTGGGTCTGCGGCTCCCCTGAACCGCAGGGGATTCGCCCATGGAATTTGCCAGGAAGGAAGAGTCTGGACATTGCAAATTGTCGTGTCTTCTGGCCCAGCCTGGGAGGCCCTTCAAGCTCCTCATTGGGTGCTCAGGGCTCGGACCCACCAGAAAGGCCCTCTCACCTCTCATGAATCGCAATGGATACTAATGAAAATAATCCATGGTGAACTGTCCGTCCTCTGATGGGGAGGGATCTGCCAAGTTCATTAATTCCAGGCAAGGTAAGGCCTGAGGAATGTTTCAAATTCCGTCTACTGATTCGTCTTCACTCCTCTCCCCATCTTCAGTGTGGCCAGGGGGCTGTGCTGCCCCCTGGACCCCCAAGTCCCTCCTGCCACCCAGTTGACTCCACATATACCCCCAGATTAATCTGAAAGCACTGGACCCCCACCCCCCTGCCTGGCCTCTGCCATCCTCCAGGCGGGTCCACACCGAGCCTACTGGAGTAGGGGAGTGTCACGGTCAGAGTACCAGCTCTGGGTTTGGCTTCCGCCTCCACGGCTCTGTGCCCAAGCTTCCTCAACCGTGAACTAAAGGCAAGACCCAGGCCTCCTTTATGTGGGTGTTTTGAGGATTAAATGAGTAAATAAATATGAAATACTTAAAACAAGATAGGGCATGTAGTAAGCTCTCAATAAATGCGAGCTATCGTTATTTACATTGTTATTATTTATATTTATTATTATAATAAATAATATTTATGATTTATATCTGTTATTAAACTAGAATGTCCAAAGAGGAGGGACTTTTGTTCACCATCTTCATCCTGGCGATTTGAACAGTGTTTAGCACACAGAAGACACTCAGTGGATGTGTGTTGGGTTTATTTCTTGCTGGGGCGCCTGGGTGGCTGGGTGGCTGGGTTAAGCATCCGGCTCTTGGTTTCAGCTTAGGTCATGATCTTGGGGTCCTGGGATGGAGCCCCCACCTCTGCGCTCAATGGGGAGTCCTCTTGAAGATTCTCTCCTTCTTCCTCTGCCCCTGCCCACTCTCTTAACTAACTAAATAAATCTTTATTATCGTAAACTCTCTGTTCCAACCAAATTCTTCCTTATGTATACATTCCTACCTCCACGCCTTTGCTCATGCTGTTCCCACCTCTTGAAGGGCCTTACCCCATCCAGTGTAACTCCTCCTACTATAAATTTCCTGTTCCTGCCTCCTCTCCGCTCAGAGGCCCTCCCTGGGCTCAAGCTGCACAAAACAAGCACACACTAAAGGCTCAGTGGTTTGTGGCTGGGTTTTTTTTTTTTTTATGCTTTGGCTCCAAAACAGAGTTTCCTCACTAACTTGGCACTTAGTGCTCACTCCCTCCTGGGGTGGCCCCTAAGAAACGGAGCACCCCAGCGACTATACATGTCCCTATATCTTGGAGCTTTGACATTCAGAGAGGGTTTCCCAGGTGAAGTCACCTGAATAACTAGACATAACTAGACATGTGGTCTCCAAACCACGGTTTCTGGGCTTCCTAATCGGTGAGTTGAGAGACATGGCATCTGTTTGCCCAAGAAATATGAGCCAGGCAGCTCCACACCAACAGGCTGCTTTCTGCCCCGGACCAGGCAACAGCTGCCTCTAGCTTGGCTGTTTACGCACTAAAAAAAGAAATTCCATGGTGACGAGTTGACTCAAGCCAGCTCCCAAAGTGCAGCGGTAGTTTCAAAGTAATCCCTGATGACACCAAATGCTCTCCACCCAGTCCTTAATAAAGAGAAAAGAGAAAACAAGGGCAAACTTGAACAAGAGTAAGCATGAGTCAGTACTCGAAGCCGCCTGGAGGGGGCAGTGTCAGAGCTGACGTTGGATCTAGAAGGTGTTGGCCTAACAGCCCCCTGAAAATTCCCCTTCCCCAGAGTCAGGGCCCATTCCACCATTAGAAAGGTCCTTTCTGGAAGGCTGGGGACGGGCAGAGGGGACTGACCTTATGAGTGGCAGGTATGGACCGGGCTGCACCAGGGCCTTCTGGAGCAGCATGATTTCATGTTTTCTCCCCAACCAACAGACACACACTCATCACATTCTAGGCCTTCTAAGTGCATTACGTACATGGCTCTGTTCGTCCTCACACAGGGCCAGGAAGGCAGGCCCAGTCAGTTCTGCCATTTTTACAGGTGGACAAACTGAAGTCCAGGGGGTACGTACGCCCCTTGAAAACAACTGGGCTGCTTGGAACCTGGCTCTGCTGGGCCCAGAATTCATTCTTAAGTCTGGGGTTAAGTGCAACGTAGTGTCGGCCCTTCCTGTCCCCCTGGAGAGCCACATCCTCCTCACCAATGCCACCGTCCTGCTTCAGGCCTCCCAGTTGCTACTATCTGCGTGAACTTTGGGCTCTGCCCTTCTTGACCCAGGAGAAGGGCCTGCTGATAAAGAGGACATCGCCCAGGTTTTATAGTTTCCTCCCCGCCTCGCTGGCGACACCTGAGCCTGTGGCTTCCTCCTCCCCCCACCCCCACACTCATGTATACAAAGTCACCAGTCACACCCTCACACACACAATAACACACGTACACACCCACACACGTTCACATATGGACAGCCACTCATACATTCACACACACACACACACACACACGCACACACACAGTCACCCACCTCTGTGGTGGTGGATGGGTGAGGACTGACAGGCTTAGGGATTCACTTTCTAGAAAATCATGCCTGCCTCTCCTTGCTGCCCCTCCCCAGCCACTGGGCTTACAGGCTTCTGCCTCATTCCATGTGTAATAATGAGGCACTCTCGAAGGACCACGGGGAATCCGTCTTTGGCCCACAGGCAAATCTGGGCGTCCTCAGCGCGGAGTTGGGAACCCGCTGTCTTCCCCCATGCTGCCACCTGGTGGCCTGAGCCCAAAACTGCAGGCTCGGGGGCGCGGCGGGGCGGGGCGGGGCCGGGGGCGCGGGCGGGGGGTGAGGGGGGAACCACTTCCCAGAGAGGTGCCGGCAGCCTGGCGGGCTGCCAGGGGAGGTCTACATCCAACTGTTCCCCGTCTACAGATGGGCAAGCTGAGTGGCGAACATGCCCTCTTCCTTCCCCGGATCCTCACAAGCACACTCCGTTGGCATGGGAGGCAGATGCGTGTGCCACTTGGGCCAGCGTGTAGCAGGACCCTTATGGCAACCAAGCCTACAATCATCATACAATCGTGGGATTATTGGCTTATGTCCATGTCTTTTTTTTTTTTTAAGATTTTGTTTATTTAATTGACAGAGAGAGAGACAGCGAGAGAGAGAACACAAGCAGGGGAGTGGGAGAGGGAGAAGCAGGCTTCCCGCCGAGCAGGGAGCCCCATGCGGGGCTCGATCCCAAGACCCTGGGATCATGACCTGAGTGGGAGGCAGACGCCCAACAACTGAGCCACCCAGGCGCCCCTATCCATGTCTTCTTGACATCCTTAGAACCATCCTAATAGTGGATTTGGATTTGGCTAAACCTCAGTGCGGAGGACATGACAGCTGGTGACTGTGTGACCTCTGCCACTAACCCAGGTGCTGCTCTTCACTCCTTCCCTAGGGTTTGGGAGGCTCTGCCTGTGGCCTCTCACCTGGAGCTTGAGCTCAGAGGTAGGTGTGACTGACTTTCCCCTTGACCTCACTTGTCCCGCCCAGGAACACTCTTCTGGGCCTCGGCCTTTGTGAGGCAGCCCAGGATGCGTCCCCACCTTTCCTCCTTGAGCCCAGAGCCAACATGTTTCAGGCAAAGTGATTTCATTCAGTCTCTTAGTTTTACTCAGTCTTATTTTTGGCCCTTCGGTACAGTGGGATGAGTTAATTCTATCCCCAGGTTGAGGGCTCACGGTCATCATTGGTCCTGGCTAGTTCCCTCTTGTTTTATGTGTTCCCCTTTACCCCGTGGGTCCCTCCCGTTCCTCTGCCCCATTAGGCAGCCATTCTGGTATATCTTTTTATCTGTATGTTCTCGAATGCAGGTTTTTGGAGGCCTGTGTTACCACCAAGCTTGCATAGTGCCGTATTCTTTTATTACCATTTGAGATGCATGTTATTTTGTGTGTCTGGGGACGGGGTTAATGGATACAACATGTGGGCAAGTGGCGGCACCTTAAGAGTTCACTGAGACTCTGCATTAATGATAATGGAAGCGATTGCACTTTCTCACTGGTTGTGTTTCCTAGAACAGAACGTCAGGACTGTGAGCCATTGGCACCCCGATTAGGCATGGCTGTCCAGAGGCCTGGGTCCTCCCCTTGGCTCTGCCAGACTTACCAAGAGCTCTGGCACATCTTTCACCCTCTGATCCCTGGGGTCCTCATTCAACAAACAGCCAGTTAGCCTAGGGCCCTTCTAAGGTCCCATGTACCTTTAAATAGTCTTTGAAAGCTATTGTCCCAGGGACACCTGGGTGGCTCAGTCAGTTCATCATCTGCCTTCAGCTCAGGTCAGGATCCCAGGGTCCTGGGATCGAGCCTCGCATCAGGCTCCCTGCTCAGTGGGGAGTCTGCTTCTCCCTCTCCCTTCTCCCCTGCCTCCCCACCACTCGTGCTCTTTCTCAAATAAATAAAAATTTAAAAAAATTAAAAAAAAAAGGCTGTTGTCCAGGATTCACCAGCCCAAGAATGATTTATCTAAGATCCCCACTGAACAGCTACTCTGAAGCCGGACTATCTACGTTCCAGTTCCAGCTTCCCTACTTGCTGTGTGACATCCAGCAAATTACTTTTTGTTCCTAAACTAGAGAGAGTAATAGCACCTCTTCTCTGAGAGCCGCTGTGATGATTGAGTTAATACAGGTGAAGTGCCTGGCACCTACTAAACGTTCGGCAAGATTATTGCTCTTTTTATTTAAACCCTATAATAACGCTATGAAGTAGTATAATTAGTTCCATTTTACAGATGACAAGACCAAGGTTCAAGGAGCAAAGTAATTTGCCCAGGCTTGCATAATAGTATTGCCAGGAGCCAAATCCAGGTCTCCAGACTCTGAGTGCTGCACCCTTCCCACCACAGGGAGCCACAGGACCTCAATCCCCAATGTGCAACCTGAAGATGTTGCACACACCTTGCTTGCCGCTGATCTGAGTGATGTAAGGTGACCCAGGGGCCACTGCGGAGCCAACCCCTGGCCCTGGTGGTCTGCGGCCTTCATCGTTATTCTTCTCCCCACACCGTGACCCTTTCTTTTTTTTTTTTAAAGATTTTTTATTTATTTGAGAGAGAGAGAATGACAGACAGAGAGCACGAGAGGGAAGAGGGTCGGAGGGAGAAGCAGACTCCCCGCTGAGCAGGGAGCCCAATGCGGGACTCGATCCCGGGACTCCAGGATCATGACCTGAGCCGAAGGCAGTCGCTCAACCAACTGAGCCACCCAGGCGCCCTTCCGTGACCCTTTCTGAGAAAGAACCTGCTTCCCTCTGGGGCTTTTGTGGGTGCTCATGTTCACCAAGCGGCCTCTGAGCCACCATGAAGCCCACTGTCAGGCCTGTTAGCAGCTTCTCCTCTCGGCTGAGACATGCTGTGCCATTTCCTCTGGGCTCCGTTGTACCTGTTCTCTGAGCTTGGGCTTCCACATCTGTACCAAGGGGGTGGGAACTCTTTAACAAAGTTGCAGGAGGACTAAGTTTTTGTTTGTGTTTTGTTAAAGATTTCACCCATTTATTTGGCAGAGAGAGACACAGCGAGAGAGGGACACAAGCAGGGGGAGTGGGAGAGGGAGAAGCAGGCTCTCCGCTGAGCAGGGAGCCCGATGTGGGACTCGATCCCAGGACTCCGGGATCATGACCTGAGCTGAAGGCAGACGCTTAACGACTGAGCAGGAGGACTAAGTTTTAAGAGACTCTTCCAGTCTTGACCAAATACTAACACTTAGTTGCCTTATCCCCACAGAACAAAATGCCTGTTTTATATAGCCTGATGTGGCCTTGGCTGAACTGTCACCCACTGTATGCTTTTGACATTTTTCCTTACCCTTCTAGGAAGATGACTGCCTCCCCTGCCATCTTTACAAAGAAACAACCTTCTTCTTTTTCCTTTTTTTTTTGGAGTTGCCAAATCCTAGAATGTCAATGCTGGAAAGGACCCCATGGGCCTTCTGGTCCCAGGGCAGCAAACTTGTCTATCAAGGCAGAGTAGGCTCTGCCTGAAGCAGCGGATGACGGTGAGTCGGAGCTCAGATGGAAGAACACTGTGGTACTTCTGCTCCCAGGTATGGCAGGGAGGGGGCACGGGCCACTACATGAGGTACATGCCACCTCTAACCCAAATGCCCCCTCTTTACAGATGGGCAAACTGAGTAAATGAAGGTCTCGTCATGCTTCACCTCTCAGGGATCCCAGATCTGACCGCCATGTTGGCACAGGAGATAGGTTTTTACACCATTCGGACCAGCGCAGGGCAGGGCCTACATCACACAGGATAACTTCCGATCACACAATTGGGGTTCATGGGCTGATGTCTCTTTTTGGCATTCTTTAGAATTATAATAGTAGACTTCAGGAAACAATCTGCCCACAACCCACTTGACCGCCACCTCAATGCACAATTTTAACCATTGAAACAATGCATATTTGTTACCTCAGCCATTAAAACAGTGCAGGGTTGTTTCTCTTCGCAAACAATGGAAATATTTTCTGGGAATCCCAAAACAGCCAGCTAGAAGAAAAGGCCAGGAAAAAAGCAAATACAGGGTATAGAACACCCTTTATAGTGAGGGAAAAGTTCAGGAGGACAGCACTTACGTGTTAGCAGGCCAAAGGACAGTGCAAAACGTGGGAAAGCGAAACAGAGAGGCCTAAAACCCCACGTAACTGGGTTGTTTTTCACAACCTGCCCATTCCTGGGATTCTAGGACTCAGGAGTCTGTCTTCAGTGGGAAATGTTAAGTGGTCATGAGGGAAATGTGGTGTCCAGGGCACAGGCTCCCTGCACATGTGACAGTTCAGGGACAGGTGTCTGAGACCCACCTCTGAGGCCCCTCCTGGTCCTGACAAAAGTGCTGGGCTTGGACTCAGAAGCCGTGAGTTTCAGAAATCAGCTTAACCTTCCTACTGTCTTTGTGACCTCGCAGAAGGCACTTCCTCTTTCTGGAATTCAGTTTCCTCATTTGCAAAGTGGGGCCACGATATCACCTCTCTGACCCCCCTCTAAACACAAATGAAGAAACTTCCCACTCCAGGCAAACAAAATAAAGAAAACAGGATTAAAAAAACAAAAAACATAAAAACTACTTATGAAAACCTGAAGCTTTGGGGTTACTTTCTTCCCTTTTTGTTGATATGTGTTCTCTAATTTTTCTACCATGGTCATGGATTACCTTTGAATTAAATGTGAGTAATTAGGGGCGCCTGGGTGGCTCAGTCGGTTAAGCAGCTGCCTTCGACTTAGGTCATGATCCCAGGGTCCTGGGATCGAGCCCCGCGTCGGGCTCCCTGCTCAGCGGGAAGCCTGCTTCTCCCTCTGCCTGCCGCTCCCCCTGCTTGTGCAAGCTCTCTCCCTCTGTCAAATAAAGAAATAAAATCTTAAAAAAAAGGTTAAAAAATAAATAAATGTGAGTAATTAAAGGGGACGGAAGGGAGCCGACGTGAAGGAAAATGCTGAGCTTGGCAATTTTCGGGGCCGCCTCTGTGCCAGGCACGCTTGTTGATGCTTTACACGTGGTTTCCTCAGGTTTCTGTCTCGACATGCCTGGACTGAAGCAGTGTGGCTCCCCCTTCTCAGGTGCAAAGACTGAGTTCCCGGAGCAGTCAAAGGCTTTGCCATCACGAGGAGCGGGTGTTCAAATGCGTGGCAGAATCACCAAGGTCAGACCTCCAACTCTGGAAAAAGCGGAACCTTCTCCCTTTCCTGCAACATGACCACAGAGCCTCTGAGAAAGGCCCTCCCCATCAGAGCGACACTCCAGGAACCTGCTTCTGGGGACCTGCTCCCTGTTAAGATCAGGTTAATTTATTATTAACTAAGAGCCTTGTGTTTCTGTGTATGAACTTACTGTTAAAGTATTTGTTTCTGGCGACACCTGTGTGGCTCAGTCGTTAGGCATCTGCCTTCCACTCAGGTCATGATCCCAGGGTCCTGGGATCGAGCCCCGCATCGGGCTCCCTGCTCGGCAGGAAGCCTGCTTCTCCCTCTGACCCTCTCCCCTGCTTGTGTTCCCTCTCTCGCTGTCTCTCTGTCAAATAAATAAATAATCTTTAAAAAGAATTGTTTCTGTACAAAACCATTGCTTTCACGTGGTATTCTCCTTCTCTTCAGAACCAACACAATGCATTCTCCAAAAATGCTAATTATACTGTGATAAGAAACATCTCCTAAGGGGCGCCTGGGTGGCTCAGTCCGCTAAGCAACTGACTCTTGATTTCAGCTCAGGTCATGATCTCAGGGTTGTGGGATCGAGCCCTGCGGTGGGCTATGAGCTCAGGGGGATGTGTGCTTCAGATTCTCTTTTTCCCTCTGCCCCTCCCCTCCTCTCTCCCTCTCAAAAGTAAAAATAAAAATAAAAAATAATTTTAAAAAATCTCCTAATAATGGTTTAATATGAACGTTTTTCTGAAAAAAGAGTAAGTTAAATCTCTAAACGTCCTACCATTTATAAGCAGACTGCTTCTTTCCAAAGGCAAATACTGATAAATGGTGTTCCTGAAATCCCAGGGGTAGGCAGTCCAGCTATTCTCCCGATGCTCCTGAGCCACCACCTGTCGCCACAACGGGTCTGCGCCCTGGTAACACGGCGCCCCACCCCACGACGCTGCCCCACCCTGATACTGGGACTGAGGCTGATGGGGCCACGCTCTGAGCTGCCCAGAGGAACAGGGCCAAGACCCTCTGCGGCCTGGAAAACCCTCCTTAAAAGAGCCGGCACCATTCTCACGCTCCCAGGGGTCTACCTGTTGCGAAAGAGTCCCAGTGTGGGGGCACCTGGCTGGCCCAGTCCAAAGAGTGGGCGACCCTGGAAGGGGGCGACTCATGGGTTTGAGTCCCATGTTGGGTTTAGAGATTACTAAAATCTAAATAAGCTTAAAAAAAGAAAAAGAGTTCTAATCTGGCCACCGCAAGGGAAGTGCTACAAAAGAGAGCGGAGGAGTAGGGGACAGCCTTGGGGCTGGCAGGGGCACAAACCAGGGCTGAATCAGACCTGCACCGACTCCTGGAGCCGCGTACTGTTTGCTCTCCGTCTGAGGCTTTATCTGCCAGGGAGATGGGCAAGCGGCCAGGGCCCTCTCGGGTGAGGGGTGGAACAGCCAGGCTACGGCATGCTGCCACACCAGATGTCATGACTGGTCACTCAGAGGAGCCCTGGGCCGGGAGTCAGGGGGCTGAGTGCCCGGACATGGCTCCAGCTGAGCTCCAGGGATCTGAGCGTCTCATTCCCCCCACAACCCTTCACTTTGGGCTCTCAGAGTAAAGGTGTGGGCAGCATAAGGAATTCTCATCCATGCTGCAGGAATCTTGTAGCCATTTCATTGCCATATGTAGAACGATTTTTTTTAACTTTTTATTTATTCATGAGAGACAGAGAGAGAGAGAGAGAGGCAGAGGGAGAAGCAGGCTCTCAAGGAGCAGGGAGCCCGATGAGGGACTCGATCCCAGGACCCCGGGATCACGACCTGAGCCGAAGGCAGACGCTCAACCATCTGAGCCACCCAGGCGCCCTAGAACGATTTTTTAAAGTGTTTTTTTAAACATAAAACCTATTCAACTATATGCATATTGACATGCTGAAGTTAATCTTGTTTTGGGGTAGACCTTCCTATCCTGTCATTTCTGGAATTACAACTATGAGGCATTAAGAAATGTAACCATTTGCATTTACTTCTATGACCAAAATACAGAAAAAATTGGGCTCGAAGGTCAATCTAAGACTGCATTCATCAAAACAATATCATTTTTCCTGTCTTTATAAGCCAATATTATCTAATAGAACTTACACTTTTTATAGCAATACCATTTAAATTGTTCTATGTATTTTATAAGATTTCATTCCCAAAATAGGTTTGGCTAGTTTTCAACTTTGAAAATCACTATTCCTGATAACCTCTAAACTCTCCTCTAGCTCTGACGTTCCACTAACCTCCTATTCTAAACCCTGAACCCATTCATAGGGTCTTAAACTTGTCAGTCCACATAAAACCTTGAAACTTCCCGCTTTTGCTTTTATGCGTAAGGCCTTTTTCTTTAAAGCTGGCTTTGTATCCAAATCCCATTCTTCAGCACTTAGCTCAAATACAACCTCGTCTACACAAAACACCTCACCTGGGTCTTGAACCTAAGCCTGTTTCATCTGCAAAATCAGACAGCAGAACCTCAAGTGGCGAGGTTTTAAGGGACCTGGTAGTAGGTGTATCTAAAACACTTAGCAAAATGCTGACACAGGAGTTCAAGGAATGCTAACCATTCTATTATCTTTATTACTGTCAATATTGTTATTGTCACAATGCAAGAGACTTTGGAGTCAATGGAGACTCAATTCTACTAAGCAGTAAATGTGTAATACCTGAGGCAAACAATTTGGCCCAGTATTCTCAACGGGGTAGTAATGCCTCCTAGTGGGTGTTTGGGGAATTGATGTGTTTTTATGGCTGTCACACCAGCCACGGAGCATAACAGGCTTTAGGGGAAGGAGTAAGAGATACTACCTGTTGGACACACAAGGGATTACCCATGTCCATGGGACTGAGGCCAACTGCAGATATGAAGTATAAAAAGTGCTTGCACAAGGCCATTATAGAGAGAATAATTAAATGGAATAAAGACATTGTCTCAAAATAATTGAATAATTACCCAGTACATTCAGACTGCTCAATTTTTCTTCTCAGCCAGTTACTCCCCTTCTATCAAAGGATATGTACTATTTGATACTTACACAGTATTTCTGCGCCAGGAACTGTTTTGAGCACGTCATGTATTAATTCACTTAAAACTAACTCATAACCCCATAGGGTATGCTCTCATCATTTACTCCCCCACCCCCTGGCTCCATGTTGTAACACACAGGGAAGTTATTCTGAACATTGCAGTGTTCAGCCCCAGCACATCTGTGAGAACATTGTACTTCCTCATTTCTCCAGTGCAGCAGTCTGTTGTCTTGGCATGTTATCCTTACTTACTTCAGTTAAGGTGATTTCCCCCTTACCATATTCAAGAATAAGTCTGATCTATCACTACTTCCTGCCTCTAGTTTTTATCCTGGGACAGGGGCCTTCACTCTTAATTTTCCTGTAGGGCAAGTACGGAATGGCTTCAAGCGGGTTCAAGCATCTGACTTCTTGCGGCTTCTAGTAGTCATACCTGACACTTTCATACAGAAATACATACTTTTTTATAAACTGCTTTGATTTTTTTAATTGGGGGGCAGTCTAGCATGCCTGTCACCAACAGGGATCAATTTCACTTAAAATGCATTCCTTGAGGGGTGCCTGGGTGGCTGTCGTTCGTTAAGCGTCTGCCTTCGGCTCAGGTCATAATCTCAGGGTCCTGAGATCGAGCCCCGCATCGGGCTCCCTGCTCCGCAGGAAGCCTGCTTCTCCCTCTCCCACTCCCCCTGCTTGTGGAAGTTCCCTATCTCGTCATGTCTCTGTAAAATAAAATCTTAAAAAAAAAAAAAAAAATCCAGGGTGCCTGGGTGGCTCAGATGGTTAAGCGTCTGCCTTCAGCTCAGGTCATGATCCCAGGGTCCTGGGATCGAGTCCCGCATCAGGCTCCCTGCTCCTTGGGAGCCTGCTTCTCCCTCTGCTTCTCTCTCCCTCTCTCTCTCCCTCTGTCTCTCTCATGAATAAATGAATAAAATCTTTAAAAAAAAAAAATCCATTCCTTGAGCACCTGCTGCATATGAGTGTGAACCTACCACATAACAGCTATTACTAACTTAGCAATGTGTCATGACAGGTTGAGTGACATATACATATAATGTTGTGTGAGGACCACTATATTCTCAAGATAGTAGCTTTCTGTTGCTATCCGTTTTACGGATGAGAAAACGAAACCTTAGAGATTATGCAGCTGGTCCAAAGTCATGAGCTAGAAGCAAGGAAGGCAGGATTCAGACTGGCTACTGGCTTCAAAGCCTGAAGCCCTTAACATCAGGTTGCTCCCTGAAACTAGCAACGGATTAGCTGGTGGGACAGTCCTCATCCCAGCTCTGCCAAGGCATCCTTGTGTGACCTCGGGCAAACCCACCTTCTCATCTCTAAACATGACTGGGACTATGGATCCTAAGACCCCTTCCTGTGAACCTACACCTGGCCCTGCAATCTGAGTTACACCGTTCTAGCTCAAGCATTACTAGGGCGCAACTCGTCCCAGCCTTCTCTGTACTTCAATCTCAATAAAGGAGGATGATCATATCCACCCTGTAACTAATACCCATCTTAATTAATCATTTTCTTCCTGTCAACTGCTATCCAACCCAAAAAGTTGGCCCTGGGTCAGGAACCAGCCTCGGATGATGCACATGGTACTTAAAAAACCTTTCCTTTCATTCACCTGTTGAGAATTAATCAAAATCGTGAGGAAAGGAATGGAGCATTCTTCCAGGTCAATAGACTGCAGCTGCTGGGGGACAATTAAATAGCTTTAATCAACAAGTTCACTGTCAAAATCTAAATGATCACTCAAACGTGCCTTTGTTTCCCCAGCAACTAAGAAATGTTGCACAAGATTTCTAACTTGAGGACCCAGTTTTGAAACCAGAGAAGGTGCTCTCATGAATCTGCAACAGCCTTGTCAAGCCACGGAATTCTGTGGTATTCTAAGACTCCACTTAAAAAGTGGGGGGGGGGGAATTGTGCATTTTTCTCTATTAAGTTCATAAAAAGCCTCCAAAGTTTACTGGTCCTCGTATAAAATGCCACACTGCCAATGTTGCTCTCAATGGAGTAGCCACAACAACTAGCCAGTTTCAAGGCACGTTCACAAGGTTAATCATGAACACAGACACAGCATGTCAACCTATGCACAATAGCACAGCTTTGTCTTTCACTGACAGTGCCCACACTGGCCTTTGCCAACGAGTATCTTACACCTTACTGCTTGTGGTACCTGCCCAGATAATAGCATGTACTGTATTTAGTATATACAGCTCAGATAGGCAGGTGCCAGATGTGTAAAAAGGAAAATGCTGGACACATGGTTAGCATTTCTAGCTGTATAAATACTCAACACATTGTATGAGAAATGGTTAAAGAAAACAACTTCAACCAAGTTACCTCTAAAAAGACTGGACATTACTTTCCAATGTACCGTTTACACTTTTTACCATGAATATCTTAACATTTTTTTTTCCAAAAGATTTTGAGTGTGTGCGCATGCCCGCCAGGACAGCGGGGGGGGGGGGAGGGGCGCAGAGAGAGGTACAAGCAGACTCCCCGCTGAGCGGGGAACCTGATGCAGGGCTGGATCCCAGGACCCTGAGATCATGACCTGAGCCGAAAGCAGCCGCTTAACCAACTGAGCCACCCAGGCGTCCCGTGAGTATGTTTTATACTTAAAGAGGCCCCAGGGCACCTGGCTGCCTCAGTCAGTAGAGCATGTGACTCCTGAACTCAGGGCTGAGTTTGAGACCCACATTGGGTATGGAACCTATTTTAAAAAAAAATTTTAAAAATGAAGAGGCCCCACATCCTGATAATCACTTAATGACAATGAAATGGCATTTTATGAGTGGGCTGAGAAAGCTGCAGTGTGATGGAACAGAAAACAAGGCCTTTTGGGAGTCAAGGCTGGCCTGGGTCATGAATACACTACTTGTTTAGTACGATGAGTAATGTGTGAGGAACTTCTGCCCTGTTTATTACCTCTCAAGTGGTTAAACATCACGTAAGAAAAAAGCCCTGCCCAATGGTTGGCAAGAGTGGTACTCAAAGACAAAAGTTCCTTTCCTGACCACTCCAGTTGTCTTCACTGAAGCTTTCGGCACTACTAAAAGGCATCTACTTTCAAAACTTCACTTCCTAGCCCTCTGCAAATGATCAGCGTTCATCTACTCCTTACTACTTACGAAGAGGGCAGCTTCTACTCCCAACCTCACTCCTGGGAACCACTTTAATGTCAGATGGACAGTATATACATTGCCAACTGAAGTCCAAGCAGGGCTGCCCGTTCGGTCAATTTTGCGTCCCCATCAAACCCAACAGCTGGAATGCATGAGCCAGCCACTAGTGCCATCTGGTACTCCCAAACTTCTTGGCATCCTGCCAGGACTAATGCTGACCAAGTTACCCACACCTGTTTTGTTTGGTAGTACAACTGAAGGAGTCAAAAATCCTGACTGCAACCCACTTCCAATTCATGGTTATAGAATCCTAAGTTTTCCCCCAAACCCTTAGTGCAGCTACACAATTGCTCTTGCTCTCTCAACTTCTTTAAGGTACTCATTTCTTCACTTACATTTATAGCCTTTAGTCCCCCTAACACCCTGCCATCTGATGCAAAGGGACTTTTCGAAGGACCTCAACTAAAGATTTGCCACCTCACTCTAGGTCCAAGAACCTTTCTCTTAGGAGATGTAAAGTCCTACAACCAACACCTCTTTTTAAGTTATCCTAACCCATAATGGATGAAACATGAAGTGGTGTAGTTTAAGCCTCAAATTCCTGACCCTGAACCTACATAAGTTATTACATGTCTTCTAGACACCAAGCTGTTGTACATCCCTGTACCCCATTCCACTAAGCCCGTGTCATGGACTACACCATGTGAGAAGTTAACAAATAACAAATTTCCAACTTATACATATTTGTAAAGCACTCTCATTGAAACAAGGATTTTTATCTAACCTATCAAGAAATTCTGGTGGCAAGAGCCAGCTGGAATGGGTTAAGAATTAACAGCTGCTTAAGCTTAAAAGAATTCAGGGGCGCCAGGGTTAGCTCAGGTCACAATCCCAGGGCCCTGGGCTCAAGTCCTGCATCAGGTTCCCTGCTTCTCTGCCCCTCCCCCCTCCTGTTCTCTCAAAATTTTTTGTGCCTGGGTGGCTAAGTCAGTGGGGCATCTGCCTTCAGCTCAGGTCATGATCCCAAGGTCCTGGGATGGAGCCCCGCATCGGACTCCCTGCTCCACAGGAAGCCTGCTTCTCCCTCTCCCACTCCCCTGCTTGTGTTCCCTGTCTCTGTCAAATAATTACAATCTTTAAAAAAAAAATAAAAATTTATGGGCGCCTGGGTGGCTCAGTTGGTTAAGCGACTGCCTTCGGCTCAGGTCATGATCCTGGAGTCCCGGGATCGAGTCCCACATCGGGCTCCCTGCTCAGCAGGGAGTCTGCTTCTCCCTCTGACCCTCTTCCCTCTCATGCTCTCTCTCATTCTCTCTCAAATAAATAAATAAAAAATCTTAAAAAAAAAAAATAAAAATTTAGACATTTCGAGGAAGTTAATTCTTTCAAGAACTTTTAGCTGTCCTTAGTTTTATATCCTGGTCATTTCCATTTCCTTTTACAAATGAACAATCCCAACATTTAACACCCAACAAAAGGGTAGCATTAAGCAACTTTCCCCCTTGGCTTGATTTGCAGATTTAGGGCTGGTCAGTAAAAACCATCCCTGAAGGATGCTAACTTTCCCCATATGAAACCTGAATGAGGTACATACTGAAACAAAGGTGCCATTTCCAAGAAAGACTTGAAAGACAGGGCAAATCAGGGGCACCTAGCTGGCTCAGTGGGTACAGCAGGCCACGACTTCCAGGTTGTGAGTTCGAGCCCCCACATTTGGTGTAGAGACTACTTAAAAAAAATAAAAGTGGCAAAAGTCACCTACAATTTTTCTGGAAAGCCTAACTTTGCTCTGGAAATAATTAAATATTCTCCATATAAGGACCTCTCCAAATGACTAGGAAGTAACAATGTTTCCAGAAAGTTTCACTTCCTCAAGACTAAATACACACCTGTTAACTACACAATGTTTTATGTATGTCACAGAGAATGGAAGAAAAACTAAATGAGATATGTAGTATTATACCCATGTGTTATCAGTCAGTCTGGGAAACATTTTGGGTGTTGTGTTCTAAAGAACGAACTGGAATACTAAGTCTAAATATACTGTTAACAGTCTAAATACTGTTATCCTAAGTTTCTGCAATCCCAATAAAGGAAAAGAACAAAATCGAGCAGTTATACTAGGTTTATCAAGACAAATTTTCAATGATTCTTCTCAGAATCTCCCAAGTGTGCAATACAACTGAATTCTTTGCCATATTCCAAAGAATCTTTCAAGAAAATAAAGAGCATTTGTATGGGCATAGAAAACTGAATTCAACACTATCAAATTGTTTTGATAAAAATATACTCCAACCCAGTTTTACTTCAGCTACTTTAATTATAAAAATCTTTCATATTCTCAAAAAAAAACCCAGAAGGCAGCAGTCTAGTACAAAAATATACAACTGGAAGACATTACCACCAACTAGATCTGACAACTAAAAATCATGTTCACGACTCTGAAAATAAAAGCAAATTAAAACAGTACTAAACCAGTGGTCTTATTTAGTCATTTAATCAGGGATATTTATCACCTTGAATTCTTTCAAATTAACACAGTGCTTGATTAAAAAAAAAAAGGCTAACAGGCCTGGAATTAGGCTGTATTTTGAAAAACAACTCTGATAAACAGCATTCCTGATAAAGCACTGTACTAACATGAACCATATTAACTCTCTAATAAAAAGCAACCAGGACTTCCCATCCAGGTAGGTGTGAGTCTAACTAAAAGTGGGAGAAAACATCTACAGATCACAACTATGTAAGGAACTGTGAAAGTAAACAGTAGATAAGTTATCTACATCTGATAAAATTAAAATTCCTCTGGCTAACTTATCTTCACCCTTCTGCTTAAGACATGAAGGTCAGAAGTAACCCACAATTAGGTGGGAACCACAGATTATTCTGGAAAAGCATAAAAACCAACTATAATCCTTGTATCCTTAAATCACCCAGTATTAATAGTGACCTCTAGTGAACACCTGTAGTCATTACACTAGCGGTCAGCTTTTGTGACTTAACCTCTTTCAGTATTGTACTTAACTCAAGAGGATGCAGGGACAAAATTGGCTAATGAAACAATTTTAGAAATCACAGTAACCAGAACTTTTAATAGCCAGAAGCTGCATGTGCAGTGATTTTAACAGCTTCTATCTCCCCCTCCCCAAATTTTTTTTTACAAGCCATAAAAACTGCTGGGGCTTCTGGTTAAAGTGATCGCAAATTTGGCGTATGTCAGAATAACTCCCTGAGATCGACTTTTAGATTCTGTATAAAGCCACATTATACACATAACCTACTAACCTTTTTACAAAAACCCTTCCAACTGAAAGCTCTGCAAGCTGTATACTGCCAAAAACACGCACATGAACATCCGTTCACAAGAGCGGTGTGATTATACTGATACACCGTACTACACTTCATGACCTCCTAGCTACCTTTCCTTGTTGTGTACCAGAACAGTTCTGGGCTATGAGAAAATGCCAAAAGACAAAAGACCCAAAAAGCCAGAGCTCCCAGTACATCAATAGCCTTTAAAAAGGTCTTTTCTAAGAAGGCTCATATTGAATCTGACAATTCTACCTATGACACCAATGACTCTCCTCCTTTGTTGGTGTCTGCATGAAGTTAATAAGGACCACTGGAAACAATTTGTTTAAGATCTACATCTTAGAAAATCTTTATAGGCTCAACTCAATGCAATAACTCATCTTTCATATTAAAGTCAGTACAGCATAATCCAAAACTACCTTTAAGTAGCACATTTAAGGAAACTAAGCCACAAGACTGTTTCATTATGATTTAATCTAATTGCACAAAAATTTGAAATTACAACTCCTCTGGATTTCTAAGAGGAAGGGTTATGCATGCCTCCATATTCAATTCTGCACTGTTACATTTGAACCATATATTGAATTTTACATCATGATGGATCAATTTAGAATTCCCATGCAACACCTCAAATTATGTAAAATGGAAGCAATGTTTAAGCTTTGTGGAAAGGTCTCATGCTAATGATAAAAGCCTTTTTTATAGGGTCACTTCGGGTTATAATGTACCAGGTTGCAATATTTTAAAATGTTGGTCACAGAGTATCATGGTCTTTGAACTGGCTCCTAACTCCTAAAAAATGGTTAAGTACAAACAATCACGTAGGTGACAACCAAAAATTCCCTTCAGCCTCAGTTGTGTTTCTTCTAAGATTTGTGTAACCAACTGATTTCCATGGGACAAGAACTATGGTAATAGTGGGTTCGACTATTACACAATTATGCTAATATTTTATTAATTCAAAAGCACTTTACAAGAAAATAGAAGTATGGCTTCCAATAGGAATGTTATACCTGGACTTGATACCAAGCTCACAGATTTTAGTTTTGCAAGGAAAAACAGGCTTTCGGGTTAAACAACAATTTGTAACCAAAACTTTAATCCCAAGGATTCTCACAAACATATTACAAATGACAGCATGAAAAAAAATAAATCTTGCACAGTAACTCAAAGTTTAGCTCTACAATGTACCCTTAAACTGGCAGGCCGTTGGTATCTTGAGTAGTTTAAAATTACCAAATAGAGACTGTTACAAAGAGCTGTGTGTTCATATACAGCAATCACATAAGGAACTTATGACCTAAAGCAAAGATAAACTAACTTTCTTGCAACTTCCAATTCTACACCAACTGGACACCCCTGCCCAATATGAAGAATAGTTGGGTTTTTTTTTTTTTTTTTTAAACCTCTAATCTAGTTTAACAGTGCAGCTTAATTTTTACCTGCTGGCTTGTGTTCACACCAGCTTTTAAAAGACTGCTTCTTCAACTACAGCTGCATACTATTATCCCAGCTTTGGAAAGACTTCGTTCAATTTTTGCCGGTTTTCATGATATTAAATGTCAAGCTTTAGCTGGGCAGGAGTTAGAGGTTTATTACGAGTCTAATAGAGACTAAACTTCAAAGCAAATCCAATTTTGCTTAAGGGAACATTGTAAAGTAACAATTCTTGATATTACATGCCTCATATGATCCATTCAAATCATAGAGAATTACATCTTTGTCACTGTTCCGAGACAAACAAATGTGAACAGCTAAAACATCTTAAAAATGCACCAAGCTTATGAAGTCTCAAACAAAACTTGAATTTTCTGTACATACTCCTGTCAAATGAAGTTATTTCCTGTACACCACTCCTCTTGCAAAATGGTCTTCTATTTCCTTTCATTTGACCTAGATCGGCTAAAAATAAAAAACAAAAACAAAAAACACCAAGAAAAAGTTAATATACATGACTCAATGACACAACTACATCAAAGGCTTTATGGAAAAGTAGTAAAAATAATCAAAATGGCTTCAGGTGACCAGTTCTGTTTTTACTTCATTGTTTATACACAGTCCAAGTCATTAAAGATCTTACCTACGAGACCTAGAGAAGGATCGGGAAGGCTTGTGATTTCTCTCCCGAGACAGTGATCTCTCTCTCCTCCTATCTCTAGAAAGGGACCTAAAACCAGGGGAAGAAAAATAGGACCATTCAGAATTACACAACAAACATCTGTACAAAGTCTTCAAAAACTCAGTTGGTTCGGGGCGCCTGGGTGGCTCAGCTGGTTAAGCGGCTGCCTTCGGCTCAGGTCATGATCCCAGGGTCCTGGGATTGAGCGCCGCATCGGGCTCCCTGCTCCGTGGGGAGCCTGCTTCTCCCTCTCCCTGCCTCTCTGCCTACTTGTTCTGTCAAATAAATAAATAAAATCTTAAAAAAAAAAAAAAAAAACTCAGTTGGTTCATTCCTGCAACACTGGCTCTATTACATCACTTGATTCATTACTAAAGCCAAAGTCTTTTACCATTAACCATTTCATTTAGAAAACAGTGTAAGAACAGAAGCGCTGTCATTTCTGAGAATATGCCCAAAAAATGGTAGTTATTTACCTGCTCCGGCTGCGGGAGAAGCTTCTCCGTCTTGGAGATCTAAAAGCAGAAACAGGAAAATTAGGCTAATTGTCAATTAGTATTTATGGCGTGAGGCATTTCCCAACTTTTCAATCTCACTGTTGGGCCCAGTGAATGTGCCGAAGAACTGGCACCCATCGTCCAAAAAAAATAAAACAAAAAAATAAATAAAAAACAGGGAAAAAAAAACAGAAAAGAAAAAAAGGCACAGAAGGATTAAGGAACCAAAAGCTCAAGTGAAAAGCAGGTATTCCAACCATGGATTCACTTTAACAAAGAATGCTTCACAGCAGATCTGTCCAATGCAAAACTTCATGTCAAACTAACTTCACTACCCAAACACCACACCAAAATATAGTCCCACAAGTAGTTCCAAAAACAGTACCATAAACCAGTATTTGGAACCCATGCAAACCTATAAGTCCGTGACAAGACTTAGGTACCAGGTGGATAGTGTAATTTTGTGAAAACGCGCTAGGTGTAAATACTGATGCCATTAAGTGCTACATTAGAACTGCATTTGTGATCGTCACATTTAAGAGTGTGTTTAGGCTTATAAAAATTACCTTAGCTTGGCCCACTTCACCCCCAAAATTTAAATTTTGAAAACTGTTAGTAAAACCATTTAAAGGTGATAGGATTCAACAAATTTTTGCTAGAAAGGAAAGCTAAATCTGTTAGAGTTATTAAAATTTTTAGTTTGGCATCTCACACATGCAAATAAGTTTCACTTGAAGGTCTAGTTACATTATGAGTTCCCTATCACCCTTAAAAGTTTTATTCAAGCAATATATATGTACGTTACCATTCAATTATGCACAGCCAGCCTTTGATCCAGAAAAAAGAATTACTTTAAGCCGCTTACTCCTTATTTTAACCAGCAGTAAACTGTATAAGCAGGAAAAACTTACTAGTTTTGGGTTTCAACAAGCTAGAAATGGTGAGGTGAGGCTGCCGGACTGACGGCCAGGAAGAATTTGCTGAAAAGGTTTTGCCAGATGTTGCGTTGGATTTAGTTGGTTGGCGAAGGGGGTGTTGTGGATTTTTCCTGCTTTTTTGTTAGCCGAAGGCTGCTGCTGTAGTTGTTGTGAAGACATTTGGTAAATAAACAGCTGAGCTGATTGGCCAGGAATGTGTGGGCGGTCGAGGTGGCTGCTGCCGATTTGGTTAAGGTTGGAGAGAAGGCTGAGAGAAAACAGCATGCTCGGGAACCAAAGGGCGGTGCAACCTGACGACTGGCCATGCCTGGGTCATGTGAAACGACACCAGCCAAGCTGAATGGGGCGCGCTGGTCACATGACGCTGAAAGGGCTAGTTGACTGGCTAATGCAGACTCAGAGGGTGGTGAGAAGAGACATGATGGTGACTCTGTAACGGGGTTCATTTTTATTAATAGATGGACCAAAAAGCACAAAAAAAAAATGAAAAACAAGCCATCAGTACAACCATCTATTTAGCTAACAAATACTCTTTATTATGATGGGCAACAGTGTGTTGTTTTGTTTTTCAAAATAGCAAAAGGGGCAAGATTTTGAACTCCTATCTCCTAGAAGGACTTCACTCACCTGTAAGAGGTAAATTCAGTCCTATAGAAACTATTTTGGAGGTTTGAGGAGATGTGGAGTTAGCATCCAGACAATACTGCCTGGTCCAAGAATGATGCCATTTTCAATTATAAAAAAACTGAAATCTCTCCTATTTGGGTTTGAAGAACAGATGACTGGGATTACTTTTTTAGCCCCCTTTATCGGTCAGTGACTTTAGTTTCAGAATGATTTCTACTTTACCAGTTGTAACATTACAACAGCTGCCTGGTTGATAAATACTACAATCGTGCTAATAGTAGAAAACACATTTTTGTGAAGAGCTAGAGTTGAATGTAATGTTTGTCATTATGGAGTCAAGAAATGGAAAAAGGCCTAAATTGAAGGGAAGACTTGGAAAGATGCAACTAGAAGATGAACTAGAAGATAGATCCAAGATAGAAGTTACTGACTACCAACATGAACAGTGACCTAAAGACAAAAGCCAACACTCAGCACAACTCACATACCCCAAACTACACCCAGCACATGTTTCATAAAAACCTCCGATTCTTCAAAGTTTAAAACCCACCAACAAACTTTAAGAGAAATACCTGCTCCTATTAGCTACTCCATTACACCAATACCTCTAAACACGCTCTCAAGTACCTGCGGCGAGGTGGAGGACTCCTTCTCCGATAATCATCTCGAGGGCGACGACCCCAAGACGGTGGTGGGCCACGATTTCGACTTCTCTTTTCACCATTCGAGAGTTCCACTCTTACTCGGCAGCCACATAATGTTCTGAGAAGAGAAGAAACATTATTAAATTTAAAAGAGCCTGACTGACTTTCTAAGAGATGTGTATTAAAGCAAAAAAGAAAGCACTCCTACTTAGCTTCTTTGCAAAGTACACACCTGAATGCCTGTAGAATCCTTAATAGCAGAACAAGTTTTTCTCATAAAGAAAACCAACTTCCTTACATTTTAGTGCTTTGTTCGAGTCCATCTAAATCACTGGGCTCAATGTTAATTTGTTAATATTACAAGTGTGAAACCCCTGGATTCATCCTCAAAGAACTAGTTCATTTGTACATCCTGCTGGGACATCCCCCAGCACTTGTTTACTGATCTTACTGTATTTGCTGCTGGTCTTTCTTCTCCCTCCACAACCCCTCTCCATGCAAAAGCAGTGAACTGAAGCATTTTGGCCATTTCACATCATCTCCCCTCAATGGTCACACAATAACTGACACTTAGGATACTGCAGCTAAAAATAGTTGGGAACAAAGTAATCCTCCACCTCTTCATTGTTCCACATCCGTTTAGATAAATCACCATTATTTGGACAGTGATTAAGAGGCAGGGTCCTGGAAAAATCTGTTTCTATAATCTGCTCGGATACACTACCTTTTATACAGCTTTACAGTCAACCCTCAGGCCCCCTTAACTTTTGGATCTTAAGGATTAACCATTTCTCTTGGTTTCATGAAATCCAGCAGTTTTCAAAGACCAGAAAGGAGGGGGAGAAGGGCGGCACCTGTTCCCTCTAAGACTCAGGTGTTACTTTATCAGCCATTAAGAGGACACCGTAAACACAAAAGGAAGTAACTACATATTCCACCTTAAATATCTAAACACGTAAAAGATAATGGTATAAGCCCACATAACCATCATCCAACTACAATTGTCAGTTTGTGGCCATTCTTATTTGAAGAGAGTACCTGATCTCCAATTGTTTCAGAAACAATTCAAAGGTGACACCACGGGTGACACTTTGTGGAAGGTTTAGATCAAAATGCTTTAATCACATTTTGGATGCAAAAATCCACCCAATAATTGACCCACTAAACTTCTCTTCACTGGCCACCTGAATAAAAAGATCTTCCTATGTATCTCCATTAAAACCGTTCAGTCCTTTTTCATTGCAGCAAAGACTTACGTAAAGCCTCTAAGAACATTAACTTCAGATAGCCAAAAAGCCATCTAAAAGCCACATATCCTAGGAATTTTAAATATTAAAAACACAACATATTTATCAGTATAAATTAGTCATTAAATTACCTCCCATCTAGTTCTCGAACAGCATCGGCTGCATCTCGGGGATCTTCAAATTCAACAAAAGCAAAGCCGGGAGGGTTTCTAGCAACCCACACACTTCGGAGTGGTCCATAATAGCCAAAAGCTCGTTCCAATTCAGTCTTGTTACCATTGTTTCCAAGATTACCTACATAAACCTTACAGTCCAATGGACAGGAATCACGATGCATTTCTGTAATAAAAAGAATACCGCAAACATTAACCATTTATGCAATAATCTACACAGTGACAAACAGATCCTTAAGAATGCTGAAATACTAAAAACCCAACAAGTTACTACCCTCGAAACACCCATTTTTCTCTCATCTGTACTGATAACCACAAAGGAAGCCAGCACGAATTGCATTAAGAAAAAAAGGTCTCCTTGAAAAATTGAGGGGGGAAAACAAACACTGAAGGAGCATTTACAATCTGGGCAGAGTTACGGACTTTATTATTACAATTAATCTCAAAAATAAAGCACTTAGAAAAGTAGGATAACTTGCTCAGAAGCAAATCCTGGAGACACAAAAACCAAATGAAACAATGCTTAAAACCAGACAGTAGTTAAAGCCGAGCCACTTGAATAGTGGTACTAATGTGCCCTCTAAGCAAAAACTTAACCAGCTTCACTCCTCAAGCAGCTAAGTCTCAGGCTTTTTTAAAAAAATGTACATCACGGCAGCACTACTCTCAATAGCCAAAATCAAAAGATAAATAGATAAGCAAAATTATCCATACAATGGAATATTACTCAGAACAAAGTACTGATAAATGCTTCAAACATCAATACTGAAAACAAGCTATTACAGATGCCAGACACAAAACTGCACATACTAAGAGTCTAGGTATATGAAATATCCAACAGGTAATCCCAGAGACAATTTACTGGTTACCAGGGGCTGGGAGAGAGGGCAGAGGAAACGGGGAAAAGCTGCTTAATAGGTAGGTAGGTATAGGTCTCCTTAGGGGATAAAAAAATGTTTTGGAACTAGACAGGATGGCTGCACAGCATTGGGAATGCAATTAGTTATCACTGAATTGCACACTTTAGAATGAAATTTATGTTAATTTCACATAGGGTGGGGGGATTTCTTAGAGCACATACTTACTGCCCTTTGGGGGCTTATATTTGATAATTCCGCAAAAAGTCACCTCGACAACGAATCTAATCAACTTGATCAGTTTAAGATTTTTTTTTTTTTTTTTTTTTTTTTTACTCATGAGAGACAGAGAGGCAGAGGGAGCAGCAGGCTCCCAAGGAGCAGGGAGCCCGATGCGGGACTCGATTCCAGGACGCTGGGATCATGACCTGAGCCGAAGGCAGATGCTTAACCATCTGAGCCACCCAGGCGCCCTTGATCAGTTTCAACTGCAAAGTGTAGCCAACCCAAAAACTCAGCTTAAGGGCTTCTCATAAAACACCACGTTCTTCTCACTCGGAGATTATCCAATTAAAATAACTAGTGCAGACACATCCTATTTGCGTGACCCCACCCTGTACCCAGGAGTTCTGAAGCCAAATCATTGCTGGAGGTTGTTTTAAAAAAACTTAGCTGTAAACCGTTTCAGAGTAACTATCAACGGGAAGCTGCTCCAAGAACAATGCTACTCAAGGGAGATCCTTCGCTTAAAAAAAAAAAAAGTGATAGGGTGTATAAAGTCAGATTAAGATTAGATGAAAATACAGGGGAGTACAGAAACCAAGTAATATGGACGAAAAGGTCCAATCTCGATTGGTGACTTGAGAAAAAATTCCTGAGTAGCTTCCAAAGAAAACGGGGGGGGGGGGGGGAGGAAAAAGGCGCCATAAACTGAAAGGCCGCGCGGCCCGAGTACAATTCAGTTAGCGGCTTCCCCCCCTTCGCCTCAACTTTCGGGTAATTTCACTTCTCACTTCACCCCCCGCCCCGTAAAAGATTATAAACACCTCCACTTCGAGGCCCAGGTACATTCTCTGATGGGTCCCAAGCCCCCGCCACCGCCCCATGCTGAACGTCACAAAATGGCGGCGGCGTCTCTTTGTCTCAACCTGGCGCCGCCATTGGGCCTGGTCCCTCCGCGATACTGTTAAAGGGCCATTTCCCACTACACTCCTTTAGCCGCCGGTCACTTACCGAGATCTTGGGTTGGAAAGCGGACGCTCAAATCCACACACCCTCAGATGGGTCTTCCCGCTTCCCGCTCCCCTCCCCGCCCGGCTCCCGCAACGCTCTCGCTGACCTGGCGTCCACGAAATGGCGGACGACCGCCGTCTCCTCGCCCTTATTTATACGCCACGCTGAAATCACATGATTGGACGGGCTCGTCCAATGAGAGGCGGAGGAAGCCGTGACGTTGCGGCCACAAACGCAACGAGAATCGGGGTTGTTGGGAGCGCGCTCTGGCGGTGCAGCTTGGACGGGGGAGACGTGGGCCGCCGGGCTCCGGTCGTCTCAGGCCTGGGGCTTCCTCGGGTGTTTACGCGTGGCCGACCTCCAAGTTACCCTCAGTTCCCCTCTCCCTCGTCTCCGGGTAGACTGGGTTTTCATAACACCACTGTCGTCACTCCCAAACCCCGATTGAGCCGTTTGCTCCAAATAAGATTTAGATACTAGATTACTTCATTAATTACTTCATCCTGGAGAACGGTTACACTGGAATGAAGACCATCGCGTTTACAAACGTGCTTTAGAGTTTCTCCCAAGGTCACTGAGCTGTGTGTGGCCAAGCTGCCACCAGATTGTGTCCGCCCACGTCCCACACTATGGAAAAGCCCGATCCTGGAAAGTCGGCCCGATTCTGGCTGGTTTCCTGCCTCTCACGCAAACCGCAGCGTTTGGCAGAGAGGGGGTAACGTCATTAGCCCGGACTCAAACTGTTTAATAGAAATCAAAGGCAAATGAGACCAGTCAGGCCATCTGGACGCTCACCTTTAGCAAATAACAGCAAAAGGAACTTCCTGAAGAAGAATTAGTTTAAATACTGGGCCCCCAAACGAATGCCAGGAAGGGCACCTCTGGCCTTTCTCCTGGATGAGGCTAGGTTGCTATGTGGACTTGAGGGTGGGGCTCGGGTCCTCAGACCACTCATATCCTCCTCTGTGTTCCACTTCCCCCTAGAAAAACAGAGCCACAAGAATAGTTAACTGCTGGGAGAGAAATACCTCAATCGTGCTCGAAAAATGGTTAGGATCTCCCTCTCTGGAACAGTGAGTTAAGCTGGGAAGTTTGTCTGGTGTCCTGAAACCTACTCCCCTACCCTCTTTCAGTGCTGTCTGACTTATTGCTAAAATTTAAATCTCTCAAGAAAAATAAAAAGAATAATACCTTGTATTTTCAGTCACAAGGTGAAAGATATGCCATTATTGACTTAAAGCTCCCAGATACTTTCTTTTGAAGCCTTACCTCCTATTGTGGCTCTACCAGGTTTATCCATAGTGGGGTGGGGGAGGGGGGAATACAGAAATGTAATGGCTCTGAGCCTTAGTTTTCTCACTGTAAAATAGGAATTTCATACTGCAGGGACAGAGCCAGGACCTGTGCTGGCCTAACCTGGGGGTGTTTCCCAGGTGAGAGGGGATTTTAGCAAACCCCTTCTCTTCTTACTTTTCTTTCCTTCTCTGTATGTTTTTCTCTTCTGGCTCACTTACATTGCCTTGGTTTGATCCCCTCCTCTGTGTGAGCTTTTCTCCTCTTTTAAATTTCATTTTCTTCTGCCAAAGCAAAGGCTTTAAAGGCACACAGTCCTGAATCTGAACTACCAAAGTCCCCCTACTTACTACCAAAGTATCTTGAGAAGAACCCCTTAACCTGTCTCAGAATTATTTTCTTCTGTAAAATGGGATAATAATAGTCTTGCAGGGTTGTTACTGGTTGTCTCCTCCCACAGGAACTTCAGCTTTTGTCTGTTGTGGTCACTCCTGCATCCCTGGGGCCTAGAAACAAATCTGGCACACAGCACATAAACATATTTGTTTTTTGTTTTTTTAATATACATGTTTTAAGATTTTATTTATTTGACAGAGAGAGAGAGAGCACTAGCAGGGGAAGTGGCAGGCAGTGGGAGAGGGAGAAGCAAGCTCCCCACAGAGCAGGGAGTCTGATGCAGGGCTCTATCCCAGGACCCTGGGATCATGACCTGAGCAGAAGGCAGACGCTTAACTGACTGAGCCACCCAGGCGCCCCTAAACATGTTTGTGTAATTATTTAATGACTTAAAGAAAGTATGTATGTAAATCACCTGACAATCTCTATTCAAAAAATGCTCTTTTCGGTCGCCTGGGTGGCTCAGTTGGTTAAGCGACTGCCTTCGGCTCAGGTCATGATCCTGCAGTCCCGGGATCAAGTCCCGCATCTGGCTCCCTGCTCAGCGGGGAGGCTGCTTCTCCCTCTGACCCTCCCCCCTCTCATGTGCTCTCTCTCATTCTTTCTCTCAAATAAATAAATTAAAAAAAAAAATCTTTACAAAAAATGCTCTTTTCAAAGAGTATCCTATTCTTTCCCACCATTTTTCCTGTTTTTTGGTTTCTGTGTGTGATGCTCGTCCAGCATGCATTTTTCAATGGAGCACTCTTAATCCCTCCAGCTGTATTCCAGGTTACATTTTGAACCTCCTATGGCCATCCACACACACTTTTTCATCTTCTGGTAACAGCATGCAAAGTGAATTATCCATTTAAATTATGGATTATTTTAATGTTGCTTTAAATTTATTCAACCACCAACCGCTCTTGGAACCACATGAAGCTTTAAAGGGCCCTATCAGCATTTCTTGGTAGGGATAAGGAATGGGGATCGTATGTCAGAGTAAACATCTCTCAATCTCCTCTGGGGAACTACCTTTCTCACTGTAGACCGTGGTATTGATTCAGGCAGGTGTGGTTGGGTTACTTAAATCTTTCCAGTTCTTAGCACCCCTCCCCCACCCCAATTAGTTCAGGAATGGATGAGCAATCCAATCAGACCAGTCAGCTGCTAATTCGCTAATTCTAGCCCTGCTACTAGGTCAACCAGAGGTGTGCTCATTTCTTCTGATTAGTGGGTTCCTGAGCCAGGGCAGCCATCCTGTTTCCAGAAGGGAAGAGGCAACCTGCAGTGGATCCAATCTAAAGGGAGAGAACTGAGAGATGCGGAATAGAGTCCTGGAACTCTTGTTTGAGAAGCCCTGATCCCAGTTCCACTTCTGGAATTCCCCAACGTACCTTCCCCAACACCTCACCCAATTTGCCTAAGTCACTTGATTTTTTTTTCCTGTCACTTGCAAACAGAAAGATTCCAAATACTTCATAGACCTATACCTCTGAAACCAATAATACACTATATGTTAATTAATTGAATTAAAATAGTTAAAAAAATTCCAAATACAGAAATTACTCTGACACAGACTTTTCAGTACCTCAGGTTGAGAATCACAGCACTGAGTTTTCTTCTGATTCTCAAATTCACCCCTTACCAATTCACTAAGTACTTTTTTTAAGGAAAAAAAATGACTAATGGCCAGGCATTAATATCTATGTATAAGAATCACTACTTTAGTACTATGATTGACTTCAAGTATAGAAGAAAATCTGTAAGAGCATGGGCATGACAAAAGTACATTAGCTACTTGGTTCAGTGACTGTCCTCGTAGGAAGCAGATGGCATATTCAACAAAGAGTTAACTGAAGAGGTAATTATTTATAGGGCTAAGGAAACTTGGGATGAGGTTACTCCCAGTGGCAGCTCTTAGACCCTATGAAGCAAGGAACCGAGCAGGATTACCAGAAGCCACTAAATGCTATGGCTATGAATAGATGCCACTATGGCCTTAGGTAGAGGAACTGCAGCAGCCCAGTTTGGGGGGCGGGGGTGGGGATGGTTAAAAGTGGAATAACTGGACTAATCTCTCTTCCCATAGTCGCATCTTTTAATGATGACTTCTATTGCCCAAAAGCCATCGGGAAACCGGAGGGCAAGAGAAGTGAGTGATGCAAGCTTAGAGGTGAGCCTCACGGGGACAGAGCAGGTCAGAGAAGACCAGAAAACTGATTCAGGGATGTGTTGTCCAGAACAGCAGCCACTGGACACACATAGCTATTTGAGTCCCAATTAACCTGTGCTGTAAATGTAAAATACATGCTAGATTCCAAACACTCAGTATTTTAAAAAAGGAATGTAAAATATCTCATTTCTACATTGATGACATGTTGAAGTGATAATTTCTTCATGCATTGGGTTAAATAAGTGATATTATTAAAATTAATCTGTTTCTTTATACTTTTTAACTGTGCCTACCAGGGTGCCTGAGTGGCTCAGTTGGTTAAGCGGCTGCCTTCGGCTCAGGTCATGATCCTGGAGTCCCGGGATCGAGTCCCGCATCGGGCTCCCTGCTCGGCAGGGAGTCGGCTTCTCCCTCTGACCCTCCCCCCTCTCATGCTCTCTCTATCTCATTCTCTCTCTCAAATAAACAAATAAAATCTTTGAAAAAAAATTACATGTTTAGGGGAACCTGGGTGGCTCAGTCGTTAAGCATCTGCCTTCGGCTCAGGTCGTGATCCCAGGGTCCTGGGATTGAGTCCCACATCGGACTCCCTGCTCGGCGGGGAGTCTGCTTCTCCCTCTCCCTCTGCTGCTTCTCCTGCTTGTGCTCTCTCTGTGTCAAATAAATAAATAAAATCTTTTTAAAAAAATAAATAAAATTACATGTTTAGGGGAGCCTGCATGGCTCAGTCAGGTAGGCGTTGCCTTCAGCTCAGGTCATGGTCTTGGGGTCCTGGGATCGAGTGCCGCATTGGGCTCCCTGCTCAGTGGGGAGTCTGCTTCTCCCTCTACCCCTTCCTCTTGCTCATGATCTCTCTCTCTCTCTCAAATAAATAAATAAAATATTTTAAAAATTTTTCTTGAAAAGATCAGTCACATTCATTCAAATTGAGTCCTTATGTTTCTCTGTGGTAGGCTGAGAGCTGCTGCTATAAAGCTATGTTATAAGTATGTGGACCAGGGACACCTGGGTGGCTCAGTCGGTTAAGCGGCTTGCCTTCGGCCCGGGTCATGATCCCAGGATCCTGGGATCGAGTCTCACATCTGGCTCCTTGCTCAGCAGGGAGCCTGCTTCTCCCTCTCTCTCCCTCTGCTTGTGCTCTCTCTGTCAAATAAATAAAATCTTAAAAAAAAAAAGAAGAAAAAGTATGTGTACCCAGTAGACTTTCCCCCCTCCACATAGAATATTCCAGGTGACAACTGGTCTTTTTATTTATTTATTTATTTATTTATTTATTCATTTATTTATTCGATTTTTATTTATTTATTGAGAGAGAGAGAGAAAACGATAGAGAGAGAACATGAGAGGGAGGAGGGTCAGAGGGAGAAGCAGACTCCCAGCTGAGCAGGGAGCCAGATGCAGGACTTGATCCTGGGACTCCAGGATCATGACCTGAGCCGAAGGCAGTCACTTAACCAACTGAGCCACCCAGGCACCCCATGGACTTTTTATTTTCAAAGTGGGGTGGGGTTCTTGTGCCTGGAAAGGAATAATGACTGATTCTGATAGTGTTTTTGTTTTTGTTTTTTTTAAAGATTTTATTTATTTGAGAAAGAGAGAGCATGAGCAGGGGGAGGGGCAGAGGGAGAGGGAGAAGCAGACTCCCTGCTGAGTAGGGAGCCTGACTCGGGGCTCCATCCCAGGACCCTGAGATCATGACCTGAGCCAAAGGAGATGCCCAACCAACTGAGCCACCCAGGCGCTCCTAATTCTGGTGTTTTGATTAATATTAAATTAATCAGTTTCAAATTCTTGAATCCAGTTCTTTTTGTACTATTAAGCTAAACTTCCAACCATCGTTTTATTTTCTAAAAATTGAATGTTTCTTTTCTTTTTTTTTAAAGATTTGTATTTATTTATTTGTCAGAGAGAGAGAGAGCACAAGCAGGGGGAGCAGCAGAGGGAGAATGAGAAGCAGGCTCCTCACTGAGCAAGGAACCCTATGTGGGACTCGATCCCAGACCCTGGGATCATGACCTGAGCCGAAGGCAGACGCTCAACGACTGAGCCACCCAGGCGTCCAAATCGAATGTTTCTTAATAAGATCTATAATCCCCACTGTCTTTAGATAAATCTTTAATAGAATCAGAAATTTGGGGTGCCTGGCTGGCTCAGTCCGTACAGCATGCAACTTTTGATGTCTGGGTTGTGAGTTCAAGCCCCACGTTGATTACTTAAAAATAAAATCTTAAAAAAAAAAGAAGGTAATGGAATCAAAAATTAATCAGAATTTCCCTAAGCAAACTTTACACACTTGACTGATTTAATTCCTTTAAATATATCCAGCAACATTTGTACATTTAATACACTTAATTTTCTGAAACATCGCAAAGGTCTATCACAGCAGACTGAATTCTCACAAGCAAGATCTCTAGTGTTCATGGATCAGAAGGCTTAATATTGTTAAGATGGCAATACCACCCAAAGAAATCTATGGATTCAGTGTAATCCCTATCAAAATTCCAAAGGCCTTGGGGCTTCTGGGTGGCTCAGTTGGTTAAGCGACTGCCTTCAGCTCAGGTCATGATCCTGGAGTCCCAGGATCGAGCCCCACATCGGGCTCCCTGCTCAGCAGGGAGTCTGCCTCTCCCTCTGACCCTCCCCCCTCTCCTGTTCTCTCTCATTCTCTCTCTCTCTCAAATAAATAAAATCTTTAAAAAAAATTCCAAAGGCCTTTTTTTTTTTGCAGAAATGGAAAGTCAATCCTCAAATTCATATGAATTCACAAGATGCCCCAGTAAACAAAAATAGTATTAAAAAATAAGAACAAATTTGGAGGACTCACACTTCCTAACTCCAGAACTTACTACAAAGCTATAGTACTCAATAGATTGTAATATTAGCACAAAGATAGATAGATAGACCAATGGAATAGAATTGAGAGTCTGGAAATAAATCCATACATCCACGGGCAACTGATTTTTGAACAAAGGCCAAGACCCTTCAATGAGGAAAGAATAGTCTCTTCAACAAATGATGTTGCGACAACTGTATATTCACAAGCAAAAAAAAAAAAAAATGAAGTTGAAATCCTACCTCATACCATACAAAAAAGAATTCACTGCAAATGCATCAATAACCTGAGTATTAGATTCCAAACCATAAAACTCTCATTCGAAAACTTGGGGGTAAATCTTCACGGCCCAGGATTTGGCAATGGATTCCTAGATATGACACCAAAAGTACTAGCAACAAAAGAAAAAAGTTAAATTGAACTTCATCAAAATAAAAATGTTTGTATGTTAAAGGGTATTATTAAAAAAGTGAAAAGGCAGCTGCTATGTAATAAAGAATTTGTCTGGTCAGTGTCCCAGGTTCCTGACATTGAGCTTCTAAAACCCTTGGAATTTCCTGAGCAACCACATGATTAGAGGGTTGGGACTTTGAGCCCGCCCTACCGCTGGGAAGACAGGGATGGGGGTGGGGGCTGGCGATAAAGTCAATCAGGTAGCCAGTGGTTTACTCGGTTAGACCTATATAATCAAACTCCCATTAAAAACTCTAGACTGAAGCTCAGTGGAGCTTCCTGATTGGTACATATATCGATGTGCTTGAAGAGTGATTCTGATTCTATGAAGAGAGAACACAGCTCTGGGTTGGGGACCCTCCCAGTCCTTCCCCTATGCATCTCCCTATTTGGCGCTTCCTGATCTATATCTTTTTTTTTTTTTTAAAGGCATCTCCAGGGGTGCCTGGGTAGCATCTGCCTTCAGCTCAAGTCATGATCTCAGGGTCCTGGGGACCAAGCCCCAAATCAGGCTCCCTGCTCAGCGGGGAGCCTGCTTCTCCCTCTCCTCCCGCTTGTGCTCTCTGTCACTCTTCTTTGTCTCTCTCTCTCTCAAATAAATAAATAAAATCTTTAAAAAATAAATAAATAAAATAAAAAATAAAAGGCTTCTCCACACCCCACGTGGGGCTTGAACTCAGGACCCTGAAATCAAGAGTTTACTGACCGAGCCAGCAGGGCACCCCATGGCCTACATTCTTTTTTTTTTTAAGATATTTTTTATTTATTTGACAGAGAGATAGAGAGCACAAGTAGGCAGAGCGGCAGGCAGAGGGAAAGGGAGAAGCAGACTCTCCGCCGAGCAGAGACCCGATGCGGGGCTTGATCCCAGGACGCTGGGATCATGACCTGAGCCAAAGGCAGACGCTTAACCGACTGAGCCACCCAGGCGCCCCCTACATTCTTTATAATAAAAATGGAACTGCAAGTATAGTGGTTTCTTGCATTCTCTGAGTCATTCTTGTGAATTATCAAACTTAGGGGGTCATGGAAACCCCTATATTTTAGCCACATGTTCAAGAGTAGAGGTGGCCTAGAGACCTCCAGATGCTGAAGCTGGTGTCTGAAGTGGAAGCAGTCTTGTCAGGAACCATGCCCTCAAACCTCCAGTTTCTGATGCTAACTCTGGGTGTCTACTATCAAACTGAATTGTAGTACACCGGTTGGTGTTGCAACAGGTGAAGTGGAAATGGAATAATAGCCTACAGAGCAGAAGAAAATATTTTGCAGGGGTGCCTGGGTGGCTCAGTCGGTTAAGCGTCTACCATTGGCTCAAGTCATGATCCAGGGTCCTGGGATCGAGCCCCATGTTGGGCTCCCTGCTTAGGGAACCTGCTTCTCTCTCTCCTCCCTGCTCATGCTCTCTCTCTCTCTCTCAAATAAATAAGTAAAATCTTAAAAAAAAATTTTGCAAATCACATATCCGATAAAAAAAAAGTCATATCATATATCTGGTAAGGGTCTAATACTTGGAACTAGTATAGAGCAGTCTCACAACTCAACAACAAAAAAATAACTCAAATAAAAAATGTCCGGGTGCCTGGGTGGCTCAGACGGTTAAGTGTCTGCCTTCGGCTCAGGTCATGATCCCAGGGTCCTGGGATCGAGCCCAGTATCAGGCTCCCTGCTCAGCAGGAGCCTGTTTCTCTCTCTGCATCTCCCTCTGCTTATGTGCTCTCTTTCTGTCAAATATGAAATAAAATATTTAAAAAATAATAATAAAAATAAAAAATATCCAATAGCATATTAAAAGATGCTCAACCTCATTAGTCGTTAGGAAAATGCAAATCAAAATCACAATAAGGTATAACTTCACACCCATTTGGATGGCTATCATAATGTTTGAAAGGAAAATAACAAATATTGGTGGAGGTATGGAGAAATTAGAACCCTCCTACACAGCTGGTGGGAATGTAAAATAGTACAGCTGTTATGGGAAAATTTGGCCACTCTTCACGAAGTTGAACATAGAATTACCTTATGACCTAGTAATTCCACTTCTAGGTATAGACCTGAAAGAATGAAGACTGGTTCTCAAGTCCATGCACATGCGTATTCCCAGTGGCTGTATTCACAATTGCCAACAGGTAGGAACAGCCCAATGTCCATCAATGAATAAACAAATCGTAGTATATACATACCGTGAAATATGATTCAGCTGCAAGAAGGGATAAAGTACTGGTGTATTCTACAAAATGATAAGCCTTGAAAACATGCGGAGTGAAAGAAGCCAGGCACGAAAGGTCACAGATTGTATGATCCCACCAATATGAAATATTCAGAATGAGTAAATTCACAGAGTTAGAATGCAGATTGGGATTTGTCAGGGATGAGTGGGGAGCAGATTTTTTTTTTTTTTAAGATTTTATTTGGGAAGGAGAGTGAGAGAGAGAGTGGGAGCGTGCGTGCACTAGCGGGGGAGGGGCAGAGGGGGAGGGAGAAGCAGACTCCCCTGCTGAGCAGGGAACCTGGCCTGGGGCCCTATCCCAGGCAGACGCTTCACCGACTGAGCCACCCAGGAGCCCCGGGGAGCAGATTCTTAATGGGTGCCAGGTTTCTTTTTGGAATGATGAAAATATTTTGCAGTATTCTAAACCTCTAAGCAACTCTTATAAATGTAATATAGTAGGCTGAATATTTGTGTTCCCCACCACCACCAAATTCATATGTTGAAATGCTAATCCCATTGTGATCATATTTAGAGGCGGGCCTTTAGGAGGTAATTAGGTCATGAGCATGGAGTCCTCATGAATGGGATCAGCGCCCTTATAAGAAGAGGATAGAGGACCATGTAGCCCTCTTTCAACCATGTGACGACACATAGAGAAGCAGGCACACATAGAGACATATAGACACCTGGTGAACCCGAAGAGGGCACTCACCAGAACCAGACCATGCTGGCTGGCACCCTGATCTTGGACTTCCAGCCTCCAGAACTGTAAGAAATAAATTTATGTTGTCTATAAGCCACCAAGTCTGTGGTACTTTGTTAGAGCAGCCCAAGCTAGGACATTTAATAAATCAAATCTATACGAAATTACAAAAAAAACGTATTTTATTTTATTTTTTAAGATTTTATTTATTTGACACAGAGAGAGAAACGGCGAGAGAGGGAACACAAGCAGGGGGAGCGGGAGAGGGAGAAGCAGGCTTCCCGCCGAGCAGGGAGCACGGTGCGTGGCTCGATCCCAGGACCCTGGGATCATGACCTGAGCCGAAGGCAGACGCTTAACGACTGAGCCACCCAGGTGCCCCTGAAGTCCCTATCTTTTTTTATTTTTTTATTTTTATTTTTTTTAAAGATTTTATTTTATTTTATTTTATTTTAAAGATTTTATTTATTTATTTGAGAGAGAGAGCACACGAGAGGGGGGAGGGTCAGAGAGAGAAGCGGACTCCCCGCCAAGAAGGGAGCCCGATGCGGGACTCGATTCCAGGACTCCAGGATTATGACCTGAGCCGAAGGCAGTTGCTTAACCAACTGAGCCACCCAGGTGCCCTAAAGATTTTATTATTTATTTGAGAGAAAGATGAGAGAGAGAGCACATGAGAGGGGAGAGGGTCAGAGGGAGAAGCAGACTCCCTGCAGAGCAAGGAGCCCGATGCGGGACTCGATCCCGGGACTCCAGGATCATGACCTGAGCCGAAGGCAGTGGCTTAACCAACTGAGCCACCCAGGCGCCCTCTATCTTTTTTTAAAGATATGTGCTGAGATACACATGAAAGGATATGAGGTTCGAGATTTGCTTCAAAATAATATGGGGATGGAGGAAGTGGACGGGGGCACAGATAAAGCAAGCTGAGAGTGGCTGGCTGAAGCTGGGTAATGGGTACTCTTACTATACCTCTCCTGTCTACTTTTGTTATATGTTTGAAATTTTCCATAATAAGGAAAAAAAAGGAGCGAAGCAGGAAGAGGAGAGTGGGAAGAAGAAAAAGAAGAAATAATTGTCCTGCTGCGGATGTCATAACAGTGTAGCATTTTATAGATTATGGCACATTTAGGGGTGCCTGGGTGGCTCAGTCGTTAAGCATCTGCCTTTGGCTCAGGTCATGATCCCAGCGTCCTGGGATCAAGCCCCGAGTTGGGCTTCCCACTCAGCAGGAAACCTGCTTGTCCCTCTACCCCTCACCCAACTCATGCTTGTGCACTCTCTCTCTCTTTCTTTCAAATAAATAAACCTTTAAAAAGAGAAATCTTTGGATTACAGCACATTTACATGCAGTCATTCAGAGGAGACAAGTGAGCTCCCAGCTTGTTCTTAAACCCCTTCCCTGCCAGCCACAAGAGCCCTGCCTGCCTTGGGACCGAGGCCAGCCTAACACATAGAAGACAATAAATATTCATCAGAAGTGAGTATGAAAGCTCTCATTCCCAGCCCTGCCCACACTTGCCCAGAGGCTCTGCAGCAATCAGTCCTTTCAGGCTTGGCCTTAGAGCAAAGACAGACTGTAAGATAGGGACCCCCCTAACAATAGCACCTTTTGCTCCTTGTCTCTTTCCAGCCTCACCAAGCAGGCCTCGATTGCTTCCAACTGCTTGCCACGTAGTTTAGAATTGAAATTGCAAGTATACCTAGCTGAAGCTTTATTCTCCAGGCAAAAATCTGTAGCTTGCTTCATGAGTTTTTGTTTTTATTTTAAAGTTGAAGAAGCAGGGCCAGAGAGCAAGCGAGGGCTGCTCATTCCAGGTTATACTTGATAGTTCTCTTCAAGTTATTACTTCCTCTCTCTCATTCACCACGTTGTGTCTGGGGAAGGTGAAGTCTTCTCAAAGTGTGTCACAGAATCAAAAAGTTTGGGAAACACTGAGTTTCAGGCCTTCCAAACTTTCATTTTAAGTTGGTTCCCAGTTTCCAACAGTCATCAGTTAAGGATCCAATTTTCCTGAGCCGGGAGCGTCCCATGACCATGGAAGTGTGGGAGTAAGCTGAGAGCTAATTTGAGTAATTCCATTTTCCCGACAGTGCCTACCCACCAAATACCTTTCTCTACGAGTAGCAACTCCCAACCCTCAACCCACCACACGCACTAATCTTTCACTTTGGTTTTCTCTGGGGATTTATCTGATTTATGAAATGTAATTGTACACTTGAAACCAGGAGAAACTGGGATAGAGAAGGGTTAAGTAACTTCCCTGAGGTCACACAGCTTGTCAGGGATGGAGGTGGGATTCAAACCTCAGGTTTGGCTCCAGAGCATGATGATCATTTGAGGAGTGCAATGTAGCAATGCTCAGAAATTGTGGCCATTTGGAAAAGCTGCCTTTGACATCTCTGGGTGTGTGTGTGTGTTTGTTTCAGGTCCAAGGAACAACATGTTACATGAACACATGTCCTTCCTTGCTGTGCCAGCCCACTCTGGCAGCTCAGCTCCGGAGCCTCCTTTTCTGACTTAAACTCCACCCTCTACCCCCACCCCCTCCGGGTGAACGTCAATGCCTGCCTCAGTGTATTGCCTTATTTGGTTCTCAGACCCACAAAGAGGTCTGGAAAAGGATCCAGGCCTGAGTAAAAGGATTGCTTATGCAGCTAGGGGGTGAGAAATCTTTACTTCATGGATCCTGGTTGGTGCTGCGGAAATCACAAATACAGGGAAACGAGTTTGCTCAAAAGCAACTACAAGAAGCAACTGAAGAGGGCCGACAGAGGTATCGAGATGTCACAAGTTCTAATGTGTGCTTAATTCTGTGCTTGGAAAGAGATTTGTCTTTTTTTCAGCTCCCCCATGGCTGTCTCTTTTTTCCCTTCTTTTCAGAGTTTCTAGGGCCTACACACCAACCTCTAGTTTATAGCCAAGGAAACTCACAAGCCTAGAAAGTGCAAAAAATTTGGGGTAGCTGGTACCATAACTGTTGTCAGAATTTAGCAATGCTTACATGTAGCACTTAAACAACCTTTTAAACTGGGTTTAAAGAGTCTCTCTCTCCTTCTCTTTCTCCCACTCATTTTTTTTTTTAAGATTTTATTTTTGGGGCACCTGGGTGGCTCAGTCAGTTGGGCACCTGACTCTTGGTTTCTGCTTAGGTTGTGATCTCGGGGTTGTAAGATCAAACACCACGTTGGGCTCCATGCTCAGTGGGGAGACTGCTTGGGATTCTCTCTCTCCCTGTGCCCCTCCCACACCTCTCTTTCAAATAAATACATCTTTTTTTAATTTTATTTTATTTATTTATTTGAGAGAGAGAGAGCGCGCACACGCCCACACATGAGCAGGAGGAGGGGCAGAGGGAGAAGCAGGCTCCCCTTTGAACAGGGAGCCAGACCAGGCTCAATCCCAGGACCCTGGGATCATGACCTGAGCCGAAGGCAGATGCTTAACTGACTGAGCCACCCGGGTGCCCTGAAATAAATAAATCTTAAAAAAAAAAAAGATTTTATTTTTAACTAATCTGTACACCAACATGGTACTCAAGCTCATACCCAGAGATTGAGTCACATGTTTCACTGACTGAGTCAGCCAGGCGCCACTCCCATTCTCATTTAATCCTTGAAATTCGCTGAAGCAGATGTTCTCATTCTCTCCATTTTATGGATGAAAAAACTGAGGCACAAAAAACTGTATCATTTACCCAAGGTCCCAGAGCTCAGAATTACCAGAAATGGGTCTGACCCCTGAGTCAGGATACTGGCCACAGACCCACTCTGCTTCTGAGCCCTCGAGGTATCTGGAATTCTTATTCTACCTAACCCATCACAGATTGATTCCCTTCCTCCTGCATCTGTCTTTTCCTTCTCAGTTTCATAAGTTCCCAACTATCTGGCTTCTCAGTGCCCGCTAATGCAGGGAACCCTCATGGTTTCCTCTTGGTCTCTGTGGGGCACTCCAATCAGATGAGGGGCCACCAAATGTGGGGCATCGAACCTGGGTGGGGCCAGTGGCAGCCGCCTATGTAGTGAAAGAATCCACCCAAGGCAGAACAAAAGAGAGAATTTTATGGAATACTCCATAAGGGAGTAGCGTGCAGGACAGCAAAGGAGAGACTACCTGCTCTGAGGTGGTGGTGGTGGGGTACAGTTATAGGATGGATTGAGGGAGTATGGGGCCAAATGGAATTTTCCCTTTTTTGGTAATCTCAGGAACTGTACCTGGTTGTAATTGGTCCGTTAGGGCCTATGGCTGATTTGAGGTGGGTCACCTAATGAGCCTATTTGCCTTCATAAAGGGGCACTGTGGGCCCTTTTACCTTATTTCAGGTTTCCAGTGCTCAAATTTGTTGACTGAAAGTGGCCTCTACAGTCTCCTCCTGGCTTCCTGTATGTCTCTCTCCAGGAGGGACCTTGTCTAGTTTCAGGACCTAAGTTCTTTGCTTTATCTTTGGTGGGGTGTTTAATTCCTTCGTGTTTAAAACATACATCCAGAGGTGCCTGACTGGCTCAGCCAGTGGAGCGTGTGACTCTTGATCTTGGGGTCTTGGGTTTGAGCCCCACAATGGGCCCAGTTTACTTAAAAATAAAATTAAATTAAAAAACCCCATACATCCAAATATTACACATGCCCTTATGTCCCCAACATTCTTCAGACCTCTCAATTCACTCTTTCCATTCTATGCCCCACATTTGAGTCTCACTGCTTCCAGGCTACCTTTTTTATTTTTTTAAGATTTTATTTATTTATTTCAGAGAGAGAGCGCGCCCCCGTGCATGTACGATTGGGGTGCGGGAGGGGCAGAGGAAGAGGGAGAAGCAGACTCCCCGCTGAGCAGGGAGCCTGGGGCTCCATCCCAGGACCCTGAGATCATGACCTGAGCCAAAGTCAGATGCTTATCCTGCCTCCTTCCTGGTCATCCTGTCTTTCCTTTCCAGAAACAAGCTGCATACCTCTGTATTTGGTCCCCTTTGCCTGGAATGCCCTAGCTAGGGTTTTTCAAACTTTTGATCCCAACAGTAAAAAATACATAGGACAACACCACCCAGTACCCACAGGTACCTGGCCCAAGGGTGGGCACATCTCAACAGTGGTTGACAACACCACGTTCATGTTCAAGTTAGAATATAGGTGCCAGGTCACACCAGTTAGAATTACAATCCAGTTTGTGTCCACACCCAGGGGAGTTATTCAAAATATTTAACCCTGGTTCAGCCTAGACCCCAGCTAATCAAAACAGTCATGAGAGGCTGGCAAGAGAAGAGACTAGGGCTCAAGATGGGCGGGAGATACGCACCAGGATAGGGATGGGGGTTCTCAGCGTAGCAGCTACTTACCAACAGACAGAAGTATTTGAATTTTTCCCCCCCGTCCTCCCCGTTCTTGAATTTTTTTTTTTTAGGAGAGAGAGCATGCAAATGAAGAGAGAACAGGGGTGGGAGGAGCAGAGGGAGAGAGAAAATCTTAAGCAGGCCCCACACTCAGCGTGGAGCCCAACTCCGGGGCTAGACCCCTCAACCCTGACACCATGACCTGAGCTGAGATCAAGAGTCAGACGCTTAACCAACTGAGCCACCCAGGTGCCCCAGGATTTGAATATTTTAACAACTGTTACCTCTGTTCTAGAGCCTTCCAGCTGAAAATCAGTCCTGTCTACACCCTTAACTTCATGTCTAAACCTGCTTTCAGGTTCCTGGCTTTTCTGCCTCTCGCTACTTTCTGCCTCATCCTTGCTTGGAAAACAGCCCAAGAGGTTAGCCCTAATTAATTCCAACTTCCTAAAGAAAAGCAGCCTGCTCGGACAGAAGTCAGTGAAGGGGGCTCTAATGGCAAAGGGATGTATTCCAGGCCTGTTGGGCCACAGTGTTCAGCTTCTGTGCCACACAAGCAGGTGCTGAGAAGCGCAGCACAACAGCCTGTGAGACACTTGGCCATGACCCCGCTGCAAATGAGGGAGTTAATGGTGGGGAGATGAAATGTTTCTCAATAGACTCTGACCACGTTGCTAGGAAGCAGGCATCCAGTACGGGCATACTGTGACAAGTCTTCAAAGTACCTTAGCAACGGAGACCTTTAATTCTAGAAGCAAACTTATATCAGGATTCTGGATTGTCGGCTGAGACTGAGACCTTGAGCAACTTTGCCGTCTCCAGCTCTTTGGAGTCTCACTATCCTATCTTTCCTTTTACAAAATAGGAAAAGAAGAATGACCTGAATCAAAAAGGCATGTGAGGATTCAAACAACTCTTTGTTTTGAAAATTGGCAACCAATTTTCTGCTGGGTATTTTTAGGGTAACTATGTAACCTCAGTTGATGAGAGAAAGCTTTATTTTACTAAGAATACCAGCTAATCAATGTAGAAGTAATGTTAGTAATATAAAACCAGGAGCACCTGGGTGGCTCAGTTGGTTAAGGTTAAGCATCTGCCTTTGGCTCAGGTCATCCTGGGATGGAATGCCGCATCAGGCTCCCTGCTCCGTGGGGAGCCTGCTTCTCCCTCTCCCTTTGCGCCCCCCCATTCATGCACATGCGCACGTGCTCTTTTTCTCTCTCAAATAAATAAATAAAATCTTGAAAAATATATATAAAACCAGTGGTGCCTGGGTGGTTCAGTCGGTTAAGCGTCTGCCTTCGGCTCAGGTCATGATACCAGGGTCCTGGGATCCAGCCCCGAGTCGGGCTCCCTGGGCTCTCTGCTCCTCAGGGAGTCTGCTCCTCTCTCTTCATACCCCCTCTCCCCCACTCATTCTTTCTCTCAAATAAAATCTTTAAAAGAAGGAAATATAAAATCAGCATTTTGCCAGCTCTAATAAAATCAATGCAAGAATTGTCAACTGGCGTTAAAATTGAGAACCCTGACCATACTAAATGTTAGCAAGGATATGGAGGAATTGGAACTCTCATGCAGTGCTGGGTGGAATGTGAAATGTACAAGCACTTTGGAAAACAGTTTGGCAATTTTTTAAAAGTTAAACAAATAGCCATCATATGACTCAGCCATTCCACTCCTACGTATTTACCCAAGAGAAATGGAAGTGTATGTCCACACAAAGACTTACACATGAATGTTTGCGCGGATTTCTTTGTAATAGCCCCCAAAAATTCTTTGAAGAGATTAAGGGTATGACTCATAGATCCCCTCAGCCATCTCAATAAAAGAAAAAAAAATAGAGATGGGATTATCTAGAAAAGATAAGTGGAAAGATCTCTTGTCTATTGGAATGAATCCCCACGCCATTCACAAGAGACCCACAAGGCTCCTGAGAAGTTTATTCTCGGTAGAGCAGCTTGGACTGACTGACAAGGATGGAGAAGATAAAATGAAAGAAGGCTGCAGGACACCCAAAATTCTACAGACAGGAAGCAGGCTGATAAAACTATTCAGCTTTGAACACATAACCCTTTCGTGAAAGAGGGAGGATGACTCAGGATGAAGCCTCAAACCCAGAAAACAGAGCGAAGGGTCATGGATTATTCCCAAAGCCTTGAAACCTGATGAGAGTCAGAAACCTGACTGAATTTTGGAATTTCTTGGGACCAGTGATTCCTTTTTCCCTTCTAGAATAGGAATGTCTGTAACTGTTATCCTATGCCAGTCCCACCGTTGTCTTTTGGGAGCAGAAAACGTTCTAGTTTCACAGGTCCACAGATGGAGAGGAATTCTACCCCAGGATGGTCTATATCCAGAGTGTCACATTTCTAATTTAGATGATTTCAATGATGAGATTTTAGACTTGGAGTTCATGCTCCAATGGGTTGAGATTTTGGCGGTCTTGGAATGGGGTAAATATATTTGGCATATGAAATGGACATAAGGGGCACCTGGGTGGCTCAGTCGTTAAGCGTCTGCCTTCAGCTCAGGTCAGGATCCCAGGGTCCTGGGATCGAGCCCCGCATCGGGCTCCCAGCTCGGCGGCAAGCCTGCTTCTCCCTCTCCCGCTCCCCCTGCTTGTGTTCCCCCTCTCGCTGTCAAATAAATAAATATTTGTCAAATAAATAAATAAAATCTTTAAAAAATGAGATGGACATAATCTTCAGGGATCACAGAGCAGGTCATGGTAGGCAGAATAATGGTTCCCCGAAGATGTCTGCATCCTAATCCCTAGAACCTATGAATGCGTATGTTACATGGCAAAACAGAATTAAGATAAGAGATGGAATTAAGTTTACCAATCAGATGACCTTAACATAGGGAGATTATCCTGGATTACCTGGATAGGCCGCATATAATCAAAAAGTTCCTTAAAAGAGAGAGAGAGGACTATGAAGAATTGTCAAAGAGATGGAGTTACTGGCTTTTCAGATGAATAAGGGGGACCACCTGCCAACGAATGTGGGCAGCCTTTAGGAGCTGGAAAAGGCAGGGAAATGGATTCTCGGCTCAAGCTTCTACACAGGAGTGCAGTCCTGCTGAGACCTTAATTTAAACCCAGTGAGGCCCATGTTAGAAAATACATTTTGTGTTGTTTTAACCTACGAAGTTTGTGATAATTTGTCACAGCAGCAATAGAAAATCAACACAGTACCCTTTAAAAATGTGCCTTTTAGGGCACCTGGGTGGCTCAGTTGGTTAAGTGACTGCCTTCAGCTCAGGTCATGATCCTGGAGTCCCGGGATCAAGTCCGGGATCAAGCAGGGCTCCCTGCTCGGCAGGGAGTCTGCTTCTCCCTCTGACCCTCCCCACTCTCATGTGCTCTCTCTCTCTCATTCTCTCTCTCAAACAAATAAATAAATAAATCTTTAAAAAAATAAAATAAAAATGTGCCTTTTATTGCATGTCAATTATACCTAAATAAAGCTGTTAAAAATTGAATGGTTGATTCAATATTCAAATAAAGCCTGGGTGGCTCAGTGGGTTAAGCATCTGCCTTCCACTACCGTCCTGAGCAGTTGGGCTCCCTGCTCAGCCGGGAGCCTGCTTCTCCCTCTCTGCTGCTCCCCCTGCTTGTGCTCTCTACCGCTCTCTCTCTCTCTCTCTGACAAATAAGTAAATAAAATCTTAAAAAAAATTAAATGGTTGATAGAGAATTGGATGCACAAATAGTGTCAGTTAATATCATATTGGTTCATTTTTAGTCTCAGATTGGAGGTGGAGTAGATGTAATCATATTGTGGGAGAATCAGACTATCATTCCCCTAAGACTGGTGAATTTTAGCATAAGTAGTGGGTCTAGATATTAGGTGTCTTCTGATGATGTGGTATGAATACACACTACTTAAAGTGTAGTGTAGCCAAAATGTTTAAATTGAGTCTCTTACAAGACGAACCATGAGAGACTATGGACTCTGAAAAACAAAGTGAGGGTTCTAGAGGGGAGGGGGGTGGGGGAATGGGTATTAAAGAGGGCATGTTCTGCATGGAGCACTGGGTGTTATACGCAAACAACGAATCATGGAACACTACACCAAAAACTACTGATGTAATGTATGGTGATTAACATAACAATAAAAAATAAAATAAAAAAATTGAGTCTCTTACACATTTAGATACAACTTTTTTTTTTTAAAGTAAGCTCTAGGGGCGCCTGGGTGGCTCAGTCGTTAAGCGTCTGCCTTCAGCTCAGGTCATGATCCCGGGGTCCTGGGATTGAGTCCCGCACCGGGCTCCCTGCTCCGCGGAAAGGCTGCTTCTCCCTCTCCCACTCCCCCTGCTTGTGTTCCCTCTCTCGCTGTGTCTCTCTCTGTCAAATAAATAAAATCTTTAAAAAATAAAAAATAAAGTAAGCTCTATGCCTAACATGGGACTTAAACTCAATGACCCTGAGATCAAAAGTCACATGCTGTATCAACTGAGCCAGCCAGGCGCCCCAGATACAACTTTTAATTTACAGTAAATTCAAGGTGCAAGATAAACACTGGCACAAGGAAGTAAACAGAGAAATCAGAAAGTGGAATGTTTTGCAGGACACTTGGCCTTTTCTCTCTGAAAGTCAATGTCAGGCTGAAAGGAAAAGAAGCTGCTAAGGGCTCAGTCAGTTAAACATCTGCCTTCAGCTCAGGTCATGATCCTAGAATCCTGGGATCGAGCTCTGCATCGGGCTCCCTGCGCAGCAGGACGCCTGCTTCTCCCTCTCCCACTTCCCCTGCTTGTGTTCCCTCTCTTGCTGTGTCTCTCTCTGCAAATAAATAAATAAAATCTTAAGAAAGACAAAACAAAACAAAACCCTTTTAACTCATTTACTACACGTAGACATGCATAAATTCCTATGCAGAAGGAACTATTTTTGTACCTATTTTTCAGAAGAGGAAATTCTGACACAGAGAGGTTAAGTAACTTGCTTAAGTACACATAGGTAAGGATAAAGTGGGAGAATCAGAATTCTAACCCAGGGAGTCAGCCCCAAAGCCTGTCCTTTGAACCACTCTCTCACATGCCTCTCATCTCACCAGACACATGGTGAGAAATGAGTATCCGCTGATACATGTCTCTGATTCTCCAAACAAGTGATTCATGTGGCATTTGAACAGAGTGCTCTGTTAAGGGTATTGGTGTATTCAAGGTGATATAGATTTAGGGAGCCTATTTTCTGACTTTTGCATTTCATGATGAATAAGAGTTCTGTGTGAAGAGCATAGACTTAAAAGTCAGATAATTCTGGGTTCAAATTGGCTCCACAGCAGGGACAGATCCAGATTTGGTGGGGAGTTTATACAATATTGAAAGTTCCTTTTACGGAGAAGAATAAAGCTTATGGATACAGAATTAGATGCAGGGTCTGGAAAGAGGCCCATGGAAGAGAGGATGCCTTCAGTTTCCTTAGTTTCATTAGTTTCCTGTTTAATTTGCCTCTGTCTGCCCCACACTGGCCCTTTCTTTCTGACACTCAGTGTTCAGATCTCTGAAATAGGGTTAACAATGCTTGCTTCTTATGGATGCCAGGGGATCGCTGGAGGGCCTAGCACAGTGTTTATTGAGTAGGTATGCAATAAGTGATTGTTAACAATAATATAATAATGATGATGATGAAAAAAACAGAATACTTCAATTAGAAGCCAGTTTCTAAACAGGGTTTTGAAATTAAAAACATGATGTGGAGATTAGTTTGTCAATTCATTTAAGCCTCAGTTCTGCAACTTAGCTCTCCCTGGAGTCCAATTATTCTGGTTTCTCCAAAGAGAAGTCTAAATAAGAATAAGAAAACAGGGCACCTGGGTGGCTCAGTTGGTTAAGCGACTGCCTTCGGCTCAGGTCATGATCCTGGAGTCCCTGGATGGAGTCCCACGTCGGGCTCCCTGCTCAGCAGGGAGTCTGCTTCTCCCTCTGACCCTCTTCCCTCTTGTGCTCTCTCTCTCTCATTCTCTCTCTCTCAAATAAATACATAAAATCTTTAAAAAAAAAAAGAATAAGAAAACAGAGCATCTAAAAACAAAGGCAGATAGAGTATCATGGGAGAAAGTCATCTGCAGGGACCCCCAAAGGCCAGATTTCCGCTGTGTGGATGTCAACAAGAAGAAAAGATATTTAACCATTTTAAGTCTTTCTCCATCAGCCAAAGAGAGGCAGATTTCAAGGTGTATTTTGGTGTTGAGAGAGAAGGCAGCTGGATAGACCCCATCCTGGCCTGTGTCAAGTTTTAGCCACCCGCAGGCAGATACTTTGTGCTTGTTCTTCTGCTGTGTCCTGAAGGATTATCACAAAGCAGGAGGCTTCTGGAGTTGGCTTCCTGCCCCACGGAGAACCAGCAGTATTTGAAGGAAAGCATGAGGTCACTTTGCCTTCGACTTGGATCTTTCAGGGTTTGAGATTCTAAAAAAAAAAAAAAAAAAGCTGTGTTAATACAGAATTACATGAAAATATAACGTATAATGGGACTCTTTCTCAAACATGTGGCTTCTTTTGGTTATCTGTGGGTTTTTTGTTTGGGGTGATCATGCTGTTTCATTTAGGTAATACACAATAAACGGGGATATGTGGGAAGAGAAAGGTCAAGAGATGGTAGGAGGTAATTAGATTAATTAGATAATTAAGGGGAGATATGTGGGTGATTATTAATTTTCTTGCTAGCTACATTTAGGCACAAGTACATGTTTTATTTTCTTTAATATTTACAAATGACTCATACCCTCTGCAATTCAACAATCACAAAATCTTCACATTTTCCTCCAGAAATTTCTCTGTGTAATGCTGAAGATGAAACGGCCCTTCTTTTTTTACTCTCTGGCAAAATGATTTTTTTTCTTCTGCCATATCTGTTCATCTACTAAAGACATCAGGCAGTTCTGGATTCATCTATCATCTCCCAAACCGTATTTCTCTAGATTCTCAATATCCACAGTACTGTGTCAGGAGGTTCCTTTGGAATATATCAACTGATAGCTTTTGTCCCCAGGATTTTCTTTTCTCCATGGCCTCTTTGCCCATTTGGTAAACTAAATCTTTGTTGTCTCAATTCAGGGCAGGGTGGACCCAGCTGAAAGAGGAGTCTTTTCCTGGGGCTTTGGACCAGGACCCTGTGGGAAATGGAACAGACTCGTGAAAAGACAACACTCAAGGTTTGACTTTTAGGGGAGATCAGAGTCCCCTGACTGAGGAGATGATGAGTGGAGAACTCAGAAGCATGAATATTCCAGACCCCGTGCTGTGTTCCCCACAACTGGACCAGGCCTTCTGGCGTGGGAGTTAGGGACAGGGTGAGGGGAATGACCAGTTTGAGTGGTTTCAGTGGTTGTTGTGAGGCGAAATTTCAAACAAGGAGGCTGTGTGGCCACCATCAGGCCACTCTCAGGGAGAGCTGCTTTAATCATATCCAGTGATCACTTTGGACAATGTCTGGAAGAACACAGGAGAAACAATTTCAATGTGTGAGGAGCATGAAGCAGAGCATTCAGATCCTTTTAAACTAGTATTCATGAGGACTGCGAACTCTTGGTACATTTCGGCTAGATAGCACAACGGGAGATATGCAGGAGCCGAAAGGCCCCTCCCCTGTGTCTTGCCACCACAGCAGTCCCTGGATATTAGATACAACTCAGGGGAAAAGCTGGGGGTGTAGAATGGCCCTAACATATCTAATTGCAATCTGTGATAATTGCTACTCAGGCAAAACACGGGAGACCGTGCAGACAGGTCTGGGGGAAAAAGGGAAGGGTGCCTTGGGCTGAGACCTGAAGGGTGAGTTAGAGATAACAAGGTGTTTGTGAAGGTAGAAAGCAAATATAGTCCCTGGGCTGGCATTGACTTGGTGAGCCACCCAGAACCATTTGTGAAATGTCAAAAGAAAAAGAGCAACAAAACAAGAAGGGACTAGTCGGTAGTGGTGAACCCTGCAGAGAGGTCAGGCAACATGAAGACTGCTGGATTTAAAGAAGACAGAAGACGTTGATGTTGACTTTGTCAAGGATAGTCTCAGCAGATGGCGGGGGATAAAAAGCAAAATTGCAGGAGGCTGAGACATGTGGGAGGGGTAGAACTAAAGATGGTAAACAGAGACAACTCCATGAAATTCGGCTGCGAAAGGAATAGTAAAAGGCAGTAGGTGAGAACCAGATATGGGGTCAAAGGAAGAGGCTTTTCAGTTGGGGAGCCTTTGAATATGCATATACATTCCTAGGAAGCAGCAAGAAGAGCGGGTAGGAGAGCAGGGATAGGGGGGTGGACACAGTAACAAAGGACCCCTGAGGAACTAGAAGCGACATAAGCCAAAGCCCCCGTAGGAAATTGGCCTTAGTAGGAGGAGAAAGGGTTGAGAGCGTAGGTATCTGAAGATTTAGCGGCAGAAGGTGAGGGAGCTCTCTAATGGTCTCTGTGAAGTGGGAATTGATAGGATCTGCTCATTGGGATGGGTTGCTGGGTGGGAAGGTTGGTAAAATCAAAGAATTGAGGAAGGCGGAAAAGATGTGAAATAGCTAGTAGAGTGGGTACAAATTCTAGATGCACACAAAAACCCTTCTATTTCAGTACTTTTATTCCTATTTTGAGCTCTCATTCCTCTAGGTGGCAGACGCTTCATCTCGGTCTATTCAAGAAGGGCTGACAGAGAGGCAGTCGGATTCATGGGTCTGGAGCTTAGAGAAGGGATATGAGCTGAAAACATCAATTTGGAGTTCCTCAGAACACAGTTTGCCCAGGAGTTATTGACATGGCTCAGGGAGAGAGAAGAGGAGAAAGAACCAAACTTGGAAGAGCTCGAACGTGTAAAGGCCCAGAAGAGGAAGAAGAATCAGCAGAGGAGATGCAGAGGTAGGAAGCAAAGCAGAAGAATGTCATATCACAGAACTAAGGGAAGTGAATATTTTAAGTAAGTGAAATAAGAGGCCAACTAGAATCAGGATTATAAAATATCTGCGGGTGTCATGTCTTCTTTCTTAGGGTTCGGGCACAAAAATAAGTGAGAAGATATATAATAATCATAATGCCCACTCTTTATTGAGTCCCCAGTGCCTGATTATATTATTAAAGCAAGTAATCAATCAGTCGTATTCACCAGAACACACCATGTGCCAAACTGTACTAAGGACAGTGTTTCCTCTTGTGCTCATCAGGGCTCCTCAATCATTCTCATGGTCACATATTAAAAATATATATATATTTGGGGGCCTGAATGGCTCAGTTGGTTAAGTGTCTGCCTTTGGCTTTGGCTTGGGTCATGGTCTTGGGGTCCTGAGACCCCACCCCACCCCTGCCACCCCACTGTCAGGCTCCACGCATTCTTCACCCTGGGATCATGATCTGAGTGGAAGACAGATGCTTAACTGACTGAGCCACCCAGGCACCCCAGGAAAATCTTATCCTAAAATTAGGAAGATTAAGCTTTAAGGTCTTGAAACAATCTGAGATTCACCCTTAGGAGTTAGGAGGTGAAAACACTTGTGAGCTTCTGTTTGGCATAAGTTGGCCCATAGGCCTTGATGTCTGCCCTGAATGTACCTCCTGCACAAAAGGAACCGCCCTGAGGGAATTCTGTTCCTACGATACAGTGCAACTGAAAATAGGGCTTCAGGGACGAAATCCTATATGAAATCAGGATTGTCAGTGGAATAATAGAGTTCACTATTGAAAAGAACCCCTTTTAGATTACTTCATTTTGGTGTATCCGTCATTGGAACATTCTAATAACCCTTTAAAAATGAGGCAGTTTTATTTGTCCTGATAGGAAAGGATTTCCAAGATGTTTTCTTTCAGTGAAAAAGTACAAGGTGCAAAACAGTGTGTTTAGAATGCTCTTTTCAAAAAAGGATATATGTGGATATGTTTGCATATGCAAAAACTATGGAAAGATACACAAGAAACAGACAACAGAGGTGACCCATGGGGAGGAGAGCTTGGTGACCAGGGATGAAGGTGGGGCATTTTCATTGTGCGCTCTTTTGTATTTTGTACCAAGTGTAAGTATCATTTATTTAATTAATAAAATATATGTAAATACATAAAAGATGCCTTTGGTGAATCATTTTGCAAGATTCATTTGTAATACAAACAGCCGCTCCCTCATTTGCTTTGGAAATGTTGACATTTGTGTCCTGGATTTTCTTAAAGCATGAAATACCAGAGTCTATAAACCACACCCCAAGTGTTCTAAATTTGAGGTCAACTGACAAAACCAGCCATGCAAGTGTGAGTTTCCAAAAGGCCAAATATTGTCAAGAGGGGGCGAGTGAGAAGCAGGGGGCTTAATTCATGGCCAGCATGTGAGAATGTCAGAGGGTGGGGGGAGAGAGTTGGTATAATATCCTTTCTTTATAAATGGGGAAACTAAGGCTTGAATGGGAAGAGACTTGCCAATAAAGAGATCATGCCATTTGTGTAAAGAAGGGAGAAGAATGACTATCTGCATAAAGAACTCTGGAAGGAGGGGCACCTGGCTGGCTCAGTTCAAGGAACATTTGACTCTTTTTTTTTTTTTTTAAGATTTTATTTATTTATTTGTGAGAGAGAATGAGAGAGAAAGAGAGAGAATATGAGAGAGGGGAGGGTCAGAGGGAGAAGCAGACTCCCTGCCGAGCAGGGAGCCCAATGCGGGACTTGATCCTGGGACTCCAGGATCGTGACCTGAGCCGAAGGTAGTTGCTTAACCAACTGAGCCACCCAGGCGCCCCAACATTTGACTCTTGATCTCAGGGTTGCCCCATGTTGGATGGGGAGATTACAAAAATAAATAAATACATAAATGAACAAGCTTAAAAAAAAAGAACTCTTGGGGCGCCTGGGTGGCTTAGCAGTTGAGCATCTGACTCTTGATTTCAGCTCAGATCTTGATCTCAGGATGGTGAGTTAGAGTCCCACGTTGGGCTCCACACTCTAAACCCTATTTTAAAACTGTATAAGGAGAGGCCACGTGCCCGGTATGTGGTAGAGTTGGAGTATGAACCCAGGCAGTTATTAGGGTTAGAAGTGTCTGCGGTTGGGGCGCCTGGGTGGCTCAGTTGGTTAGGGGTCTGCCTTCGGCTCAGGTCATGATCCCAGGGTCCTGGGATGGAGCGCCGCATTGCATCGGGCTCCCTGCTCAGCCGAGAGTCTGCTTCTCCCTCTCCCTTTGCCTCTCCCCCTGCTTGTGCTCTCTCTTTCTCTCTCTGTCAAGTAAATAAATATCTTAAAAAAAAAAACTTTATAAGGGGAGATGGGCCATGACATCCACATGACTTAAAATTCAGTTTTCAAGGAAGACGTCATGATGCTATGGCCTCAGAGATAAATGAAGAATCTGGTGTTGAAACCACAGGTCAAATCCTGCTGCTTCAAATGCCAATGATTGTGACTCTCTGAATTATTTTGTCACATTGAGGTTTGTTAGAGATCGTATGGGCCATCAGCTGGCTTAGATCTCATTTTTGATAATGGGCAAATTTGTCAGAATTGTGCAATGACAGCCCATTGCTAGTCTGTGGATTCAGTCATATGGAGAGGCACCAGAGAGCAGGAGAAAGATCAGTGGACAGGAAGTCAGGAAACCTGGCTCTAGCCAAACTGCAATTTAATGTACCCATGACTTTAGGTAACTTAATTCTTGTCCATAGGCCTGTTTCACCTCTGTAGAATGGAAGGATTAGTTGAAGTGATCTCTAGGTACCCTTTTAGCTTGGATATTGGATTCTAAAACAGTTGTTAGCAATTTAGAACTAAAGGGGAATTTATGAGATCGTATTTCAAAGCCAGGAGGTGGTAACAGGCCGTTGGGTCTCCTTTTACTCCTTTGATCAGAAGCTACACAAGAACTAGCAGGTGATCTTGGCCCTTCTCTCCTATAACCACACACACACACCCTGGTGTTAACTATCTAGTTCTGTGTTCCTCAGAGCACTAGTTAAGGAAATGTTAACTAGAGCTCTACGAAACATCTCAAATACATCTATGGAATCTTGCATAATAAATGTTCCCAATGGAGAGTCACAATGCTATTAAAGGTCCTGAGAAGGCCTGCCATAAAGAAACTCACATAATTATACTTAACCCAGCATGTTTCAAACTTATGGATATAGAACATTTTGGTGTGTCCTCTCTCTTATGGAACAAATGGGATTATCTCTATTTGGAACAAATGGGATTCACAAGCCTCCATTTTTAGGGAATATATGACATCAGCCATCAGCTGGCAGTTAGGACAGTTTCGGGGCCTCTGCGAATATGGGAATATTTAGTACATTCCTAAGGGAGCCTGAGCGTCTTGACTCTTGAAGCTCTCCACCCGACCAATTAAAAGAAAACCTTTCCACAGTGGAAACCTCAGGAACTCCCTTGTTTTACAGGAAGCCTTCCATCTAAGCACAATGAGGTCAGTGACATCTTATCCCTTTCACTTCTGGTTTTGATTTATTTTTGCTTTGGGGATTGCTTTTCAGCCTTCTGGCTAAGATCATGTGTATTTTTTCTTTGGGGAACTTGTTTTCATCACTCTTTTCGTTTGGCAATTATTGTTCTCTTTCTTTCCTTGCTCCATAAGGTTTGTATAATTTCTTCCCTTCTAATATTTTCACTACCAGATGGGTAGGTGGGAAAAGTTTATGCATCATTTGGTTACTGGACCTGCCATGCTTTGCATCCTTCATTTGTTTTTGAGATTTTTCACCTTCGATTCCCAAAGAAACATTGACTCATCATGACACACATCCACACACATACACGGGTGTGCACAGTCATTTGGAAAAAATTAATTTAAAATCTGTATTTCTTAAGACTTCTTAATTATTTTGGCCCCATCATTAAGCAGTTTAAAGAAAATAAAAATCTCTAAGCAGGCAAAGCCATATGATCAAAGCTATTATTGTACTATGTGTTAGCATACTTGTAAGTCTGCATCCAAGAAAAAAATATGAAAAGCTACGTTTGCCTTTAGTGCTTTCTTCACGTTGAGGTTTTCAGGTTTGAAGCCTAAGCATCGGGATAAAAAAATCAGACAGCTGTGGCAGGCCCAGTCAATTATACTAATGCTTCCTGAAGGACTGCAGCTACAAATAAATTCTCTTTCTCCTGGCTATGCATGGTTATTGGCAGTTACCACAGATTATATGCTGTGTGAGCTCAGCACTGTCCCTTCTGCTCTCTTAGGACCATGGGAAAGAAATGGAGATGAGAAGGCAGCTGGATGGGGCTGGAGGAGGTGCCCCCTGACTCTCCTAGTATTTAAATATTACGGTTGCTATTTAAAGGGGAGGGGCTATGAAACTGAGTGGGAGGGGAACACTAATGAGAAAACAAAACTATGGTAAGAAACAGATTACTTAGAAGGACGGTTAATTTCATGGGTCAACTTGGCCAGGCTATGGTGTTCAATTTGGTCAAACACTAGCCTAAATGTTGTTGTGACTGTATATTTTAGATACAATTAACACTTATAATCCTTTGACTTTATTTTTTTTAAAGATTTATTTATTTATTTGACAAAGAGAGAGCACGTGCATGAGCACAAGCAGGGGGAGCTGCAGGCAGAGGGAGAAGCAGGCTTCCTGCTGAGCAAGGAGTCCAATGCAGGGCTTGTGTCCTGAGCTGAAGGCAGACGCTTTACTGACTGAGCCACCCAGGCGCCCCTAATCCTTGGACTTTTAATTAAGCAGATTACTTTCTCTAAGGTAGGTGGGTCTCATCTAGTTAGGCCTAGAAGCAAAGGCTCAGGTGTCCAAAGGAAGAAGCAATTCTGCCTCAAGATGACAACATAGAAATCTTGCCTGAGTTTCCAGCCTGCTGGCCTACCCTGTGGATTTCAGACTCAAGGCTGCCACATCAACCCTTGCCTGGGTTTCCTGCCTGCCAGCCTGCCCTACCGATTTAGAACTTGCCAGCTCCCACAATCATGTGAGCTAGTTCCTTAAAACAAATCTCTCTCTTTCTATCCTATTCCTTCTCTTACTCTGGGGAACCCTGACTAACACACAGAGCTCCAGGAAGGATGACCCTAGAGAAAAAACTGGAGCTGATAAACTGTGAATTTGACCATAATCCAAGAAAAGTTTTCCAGTTTTGACAGAGAGCTTGCAGATAAATCAGTGATGGGTATTTTATTATTTTTTATTTTTTGAGAGGGAGAGAATGAGCACAAGGGGGAAGGGGAAGGGGCAGAGGGAGAGAGAGAATCTTAAGCGGGCTCCACTCTAGGTGTGGAGACTGGAGCCCAAGGCAGGGCTTGATCTCATGATCCTGAGAATCATGACCTGAGCCAAAATTAAGTGTCAGATGCTTAAGCAGCTGAGCCACCCAGGCGACCCGGTGATAGATATTTTAAAATAAAACTGTGCAAGGGGGAAAAAAAAACTGAGGCAACTGTTAACTTCAGGGAAAACAAAAAGTGGTACAAAAAGGCAGAGTAATTATTCTGCCTTGTTTAGGTCAGTTGTAAACACTAAATACTGATTTAAGGAGAACAGCGGTGGTGGAAATTGTGTTGAGTTCAATTGTGAGGAAAATTGAAAAATATCTTCACTGAGGAAATTAAAAAATATCTAAGACTGAGAACTGGTTATTGGCAGTTACAAAGTATATGCTGTGTGAGCTCAGCACTGTCCCTAAATAACAGCAATGTTATTTATTTTAAAGATTTTATTTATTCATTTGAGACAGAGAGATACAGAGAGAGAGAGAGCATGAGCAAGGGAGAGGCAGAGGGAGAGGGAGAAGAAGGCTTCCCACTGAGCAGGGAGCCCAACGCAGGGCTCAATCCCAGGACCCTAGGATCATGACCTGAGCTGAAGGCAGACGCTTAACCATCTGAGCCACCCAGGCGCCCAACAGCAATGTTATTTAGAAGCAAGGAGGTAAATAGCAGAACAACTATGTGTTGAAAACAGCTGCTTTTCTTTTTTTAAAGATTTATTTATTTGAGGGAGGGAGTGAGGGGAGGGGAGAGGGAGAGAGAAAATGTCAAGCAGATTCTGTGCAGAGCTCAGAGCCTGACCTGAGATCATGACCTGAGCCTAAATCAAGAGCTGGATGCTCAACCAACTGTGCCACCCAGGTTCCTGAAAGCAGCTGCTTCTGCTGAGTGAATCTGATAGGAGTGGATGGGGCAAGGAACTGTTGTTTATCATTATAAGTCTTGTAGACCTCTTTTCTTCCCCCCCAAGTCTATATGTGCCTTACTTTGATAAAAATAAATTAAAAGTTATATGGGTACAATATGGAAAATTTGGAAAGTAGAGAAAAGTAAAAAGCAAATAATAGTCATTCATAATTCTTCCATTCAGAGAAGCAACAATGTACATTTTAGAGGAACAGAATTATTAAATGAATTTGAAATTAAATTGTCAGAGGTTGAGGTTTTCAAAATATCACAACACAGATGTAAATGGACAAATAAGAACAGTATTGTGTATGTGTAATATCATAGGTATAATTACATACAGTATAATCATACACTGTATGGTCCCCATTTGTTTATATGTATATTAGAAAGTAGTCTAGAGAGACTTGGTAGCGACTAGAGCAGGCAAACAAGGTGTCTTGTGTGCACAATATAAGGAGGTGCTCACTCTCAGGATCATGCAATACAGTTGCTTCACCTGAGCTTGGAGCCTCCTTCAATGTTGAGCCTAGGTGCCTCACTTGCCTCATCTGAGTCTGGCCATGGTAGGGACCTAGGGCTGCTGGATCATGGGCACTTTCCCCTTATTATTTTTCACTTGGGTATATATTCAAGTTACCCCAATATATATATAATAATATTATATATATAATTATATATATTATATATATTATATATTATATAATATATAATATGTATATAATATATATATATACCCCAAATGTGGTACATGGACCACCAGCATTACTATCACCTGGAAGCTTGTTTGATATGCAGAATCTCAGCTCTGCCCAGACCTTCTAAATCAGAATCTGTATTTTATTTGAACCCTAGGGGATTCATGTACATATTAAAGTTGGAGAAACACTGGGCTAGCAGGCACCAGGAACAGTTCCTACCTTCTTACAGAAGGAATATTCAGAGACAACTGTTGTCATTGCCCCCACTGGGTGAGACACACACTGCCAGGGAGTAAGATGCCTGTTCTTTGTGGTCTTGGACAAGGGGATGAGCTTCAGCCAGTGAAGCAATCGAAGGTCAGCCTGATGGACGAGAAACAGGTGATTTCCTTGGAACAAAGAACAATTTGGGCAACTTTTATTATTTTTTAAAGATTTATTTATTTATTTTAGAGAATGAGAGAGTGGGCTTGCTCTCACTCAGTGGGGGGAGGGGCAAAGGGGAAAGGAGAGAGAGAATCTGAAGCAGACTCCCTGCTGAGTGTGGAGCCTGAGGCAGGGCTCATCTCCTGATCCTGAGATTCTGACCTGAGATCCTGACCTGAGCTGAAATCAAGAGTTGCTCAACCGACTGAGCCACCGAGGCACCCCTGCAGCAACGTTTAAAGAGAAGGAAAAGTTTAGTGGGTCTGAAACTGGGGAAAAGAGCAAGACAAAAGTGTTAATATTTGCAGTGCCTGGCTGGCTCAGTTGGCAGAGCATGCAACTCTTGATCTTGGGGTTGTAAGTTTGAACCCCGCTCTGAGTATAGAGCTTACTTAAAAAAAAGTGTGGGGCACCTGGGTGGCTCAGTTGGTTAAGTGTCTGCCTTCCCTTTGGGTCATGATCTCAGGGTCCTGGGATCGAGCCCTGTGTCTAGCTCCCTGCTCAGTGGGGAGTCTGCTTCTCCCTCTCCCACCCCCACTGCTTGTGTTCTCTCTCTCTTTCTCTCTCCCTCTCTCTCAAATAAGTAAATAAATAAATAATTTAGGGAAAAAAGTGCTAATATTCTGACCAACTAACTCAAGTCCCATGGGGATGAAGAATAACTTAGTATACTATAAGGTTGTTGGTATTCCAACGGTTTTTTTTTTTTAAGATTTTATTTATTTATTTGACAGAGAGAGACATAGCAAGAGAGGGAACACAAGCAGGGGGAGTGGGAGAGGGAGAAGCAGGCTTCCCGCTGAGCAGGGAGCCCGATGTGGGGCTTGATCCCAGGATGCTGGGATCATGACCTGAGCCGAAGTCAGACGCTTAACGACTGAGCCGCCCAGGAGCCCCTTTCCAACAGTTTTTAAAGATTATCTGTAATGAAACTGAGAATCTTGGGGGTGCCTGGTTGTCTCAGTTGGTGGAGCATATGACTCTAGATCTGGGGGTTGTAAGTTCGAGCCCCCCACTTTGGGTGTAGTGATTACTTAAAAATAAAATCTTAAAAAATAACAAAAACCAAAATGGAGGTCTCTTGCTGCAGCAACAGGAGCAGGTGCACCAGGCACAGGGCTCGAAGGGAAACTCCACGATGGCTTTAAGAAAATGGCAGACAAGCCGGGCATGGGAGAAATCCCCAGCTTCCATAAGGCCAAGCTGAAGAAAACAGAGACCAGAATACCTGGTCGACCCAAGAGACTATTGAGCAAGAGATGTGGAGTGAAATTTCCTAAGAACTTGGAGGATTCTCCACCCCCGTTATCTTTGAGACACTCTAGTCGTGATATGGATGAAGAAGAGCCACCTGCAAGATGGACTCGAGTGAGCGGCAAGATGCACTGTGAACTCGGGCACTCTGTGCGGATGATACTGGCCTGTGGGTCTCTCAGGAGACCCCCAGTTGGACTGCCAAATTCTCCCGTTTGCCCTGGGATAGTACAGCAAATTATTTGTATGATTAATGAAAAGAACACATACTTTGTGGCAAAAAAAAAAGACACATACACACACAAAACCCACCAAACTGAGAATCTTGATTAGGTGAATTATATTGTAGTTATAATTATATGAGGACAGAGATAATACAGAATAGAAAATATAAAGGGATTGGGGCATCTGGGTGGCTCAGTCGTTAAGCGTCTGCCTTCGGCTCAGGTCATGATCCCAGAGTCCTGGGATCGAGCCCCACATCGGGCTCCCTGCTCAGCGGGAAGCCTGCTTCTCCCTCTCCCGCTCCCCCTGCTTGTGTTCCTGCTCTAGCCGTGTCTCTCTCTGTCAAATAAATACAATTTAAAAAAAGAAATATAAAGGGATTGACTGTTTAGTGTTCCCATTAACCAGAAGTCAATTAATAAGGGCCCTGGATGGCTCAGTTAGAGGAGCGTGTGACTTTTGATCTTGGGGTCTTGAGTTCAAGCCCCACACTGGGTGTGGAGAGTACTAAAGAAAATAAATAAACTTAAAGAAAAAAGCATCCTGCAATATGCTATTCTCCATTTAGATTAAGAAGTGAGATTAAAAGAGAATAGCAAAGTAATATATACTCCATGGCAGACATTATTGGCTGGATCACCCAATATCCATTTCACTCCCTTTCTTTTTTGCCTGCCTCCATTACAGAATATAAAAAAAGCTGAGTACTTGCTCTCCCAGGAAGGGTGGCCATGTGACACAATTCTGGTTTGAGACCTCTGTGAAGGTCTCTAGAAGCTGTATGGAGCAGCTACACTCTGACCAGAATGGATTCAGAGTGATTTTTCCAGGGTCTGGAGTAGGGTGAGGTGAGCAAGACACTTCCCTTGATACAAGATTTATGAGGGTGGCAAAAGACTCAGTAATCACAATAATATTTTAATACAATGTTTAAAAAAATAAAAATTAATGCAAAAGATGCATGATGAACAAAATATCAGCATTTAGAATAAAGGCAGGATTCAACAACACCAGTAGTAGAGGGAGGCAAATAAGGCCCAGTCCCGTGGGTGTAGGGTCAGATCACACTCGCTTCTTCCAGCTCACAGTCTGGGGTGGGTATAAGTTGACTGGTGGCATTTAGGTTTTGTGCCTACTTCCTGGCCACAGGGGAGTCTACAAGAGAAAAGCAGCATATTCTGGCTGAGCTATTCTGAGGAAAACCTTAGTGTTTATTAGAGTTAGGGTACAGATAAATTAATATTGAACTACAGAGAATAGAGAATGAGATACTTCTTGAGAACCTGGGAAGGCTCCAAGGAAAAGTTAAGGTTTCAGCTGGGGAAAGGGGAAAGCAGAAAGAACACTGGATTTGCAATCAGAAAACGGGACTCCCCTCTTTGCTGCTTGCTTTACTAGCTGTGAGAATTCAGGCAAGTCACTTTGCTTCTCTGAGTGTTAGTTACTTTACGTGTAAAAACTCATCCTATGTGACCTGCCAAAGACTTGTGAGGATGAACTGAGATTAAATGAGTGAATGGGATTTCTAAACTGAAAAGCACTATGCAAACATCTTGCACTGTTAAGTCATTAAGGACTGGTAAGACTTTAACAAAAGGCATTGGGGGAGAAGGGCCTTTGGGCAGAGAATGAAGGGTGAAGTGATTTTTGTATGAGGCGAGACAAAAGGAAACTGGGTTTTGAAGTCTAGGAAGATGAAAGTAGTCAAGGAATGCCTATGTTTTTTTTTTAACTTTTTTTTTAAAGATTTTTATTTATTTATTTGTCAGGGAGAGAGAGCACAAGCAGGGGAGCAGCAGAGGGAGAGGGAGAAGCAGGCTCCTCACTGAGCAAGGAGCCCGATGTGGGACTTGATCCCAGGACCCTGGGATCATGACCTGAGCCAAAGGCAGATGCTCAACAACTGAGCCACCCAGGCGTCCAGAATGCCTATGTTTTTAAGACCATTAAGGAAACAAAGCCCAGGACCCCAAGCTTGAAGGGTAAAACAAAGCTCTGTAGTCTTTTTTTTTTTTTTTTAAGATTTTATTTATTTATTTGACAGAGAGAGACACAGCAAGAGAGGGAACACAAGCAGGGGGAGTGGGAGAGGGAGAAGCAGGCTTCCCACGGAGCAGGGAGCCCAATGCGGGGCTCGATCCCAGGACCCCTGGGATCATGACCTGAGCCGAAAGCAGGCCTTAATGACTGAGGCCACCCAGGCGCCCCCAAGCTCTATAGTCTTAAAATTACTCAAGAGTGAGGCACCAGGGTGCCTGGGTGGCTTAGTCGGTTAAGCTCTGCCTTCGGCTCAGGTCATGATCCCGGGGTCTTGGGATCAAGTCCCGCATCGGGCTCCTTGCTCTGCGGGGAGCCTGCTTCTCCCTCTCCTCACCACTTGTGCTCTCTCTCACTATCTCTGTCTCTCTCTCTCAAATAAATAAAATCTAAAAAAAATAAATAAATTAAAAAAAAAGAGTGAGGCACCAAACTAGCACAAAACACCATAATGAATAACTTGCGCATTTTGCTTCCTACATAGTCTTTTTGAAGGCAGTTAGCCACCATATCTTACTCATCTTTGTTTCCGGGAGCCTGACACTTTCTGGTCAAGAGCAGTGTGCTCCATTCTCAAGGAAAGAATGAGTGTCCAAAGGCTTGGGACCTTTTAACCCGGGGTTGTACAGACTAAGCAGTTGCATAGCCTTGAAAAGCAGGTTCTTCTGTGCACACTGGGATGCCCTCCTGATGGCCTGATGTTATGAGAGCTCTCCAGATCCCAAGTAAGGTGTGTTTGTCCTTACTTTAAGGAAGAGTAAGATGGGACCAAGGGCTCTAGCCGATTTACTGCTACGATAATCAAAAATCAGGGGAAGATGGGGGATGACAACTATCCAAGTGATACAGTTTAATAGAACGGATGAGTGCGAGAACACAAGCACACACAGATGAACAAATGAGTGCGTGGCAAACTGGTTAAATCTGAGTAAGGTCTGCAATCTAGTCATTTGTATTGGTGTAGTTAGTTGTACCGTGCCAATGTCAATTTCCTGGTTTTGATAATGTAGTATAGTTATGTAAGATGGTGAGGGAAGCTGGGAGGGTGATGGGTACACGAGACTTCCTTGTATTAATTTTGCAGCTTTTTGTGAGTCTATAATTATTTCCAAATAAAGCAAACAGACAAAGAAACCAGAAAACAACGGGCACCTTCCCCGAGCCCAGCCTATCCCTCCCAGAATCCGCGCCACATCTCATACTTCTGCCCTCCATACGGCCTCTACTGCTCAGGTAGAGGCAGAGTGGGTGCGGCGGGGCCGCGCACGCGCAGTCCTGAAATCCCCCGCCGCGGCGCTGGGAAGTCACGCTTGCGCAGTCTTGGCCCTTGGCCGCCGCGCCAGCCCCTCTACGCGGCGGGGGACTCGGCTGCCTTGGCCCCTTCGCGCTGCCGTCTTTTCCGGCAGTTGGAGCGCTTCCTGTTGTCCTTACCCGCACCCGCCCCTCGGCCCCTGCCTCAGAGACCCTAACGCGTCCCTATCTTCTTCTCTGGTCGGCGGGGTGCTGCCGCTGGGGCTTCGCCTGTCCGCCCGTCGAGAGAGGTCGCTGGCCCGGCCGGCGTCTGCGGCTGTCCGCCGCCCCCAGCTCTTCCTTCCCCGGGGCCCTGGTGAGTGTCTTGCTGCCGCCGTCTTCAGTCCATCCCAATCTCTCCCCCTCATCTCCGCCGGTCTCTTTTTCGGGTTCTCCCTTCCCGCCGGCGCCCTCCTACCAGCCGTGTCCTGACGGCCCCATGGCCGCTCTCCTCAGCCTACTGACAGCCTCCCTCCTCCCGGTTTTCAGAGGCTCTGCTGCCGGTCCTCGCCACATTTTCCCAGTCTCAGGCTCCCCACCCCATTCTTTCTTTTTGTACAGCTGGGGCGGGGACCCGGGCTCTCTTCTCTTTTCCATGTTGCCAGCTTTGTCTGCTCGCCGCAGCCGCTTAAGTCTCCTCTGGAATCTCAGTCATTACCAGTTTCCATCTCTTTTCTTTTTTTCTGGGGTCTGAGAACCTAAGAGCTGTTGTGTGAGGCAGAGATATGGAAAGCCCGTCTTGGGGTGTGGTTCCTTTGAGTCGGGCCCCTTCCCCATGGCTAGTCTTAGAGTACTGGGCTTCAGATAATCTTAAAATCACAGGAAAATTGAGTGACGATTTTTTTTTTTAAGACAAGAGTGGGAAAAGGAAAGTCGATAAGGATTTGGAGGAAGTCTGTTTCAGAAAGTGTGCAGAAACAGCTAGTAGAGAGATCAGATCTCTCAGTTTGCACTTTGAATTGACTAAAAGGCACAAAGAGAAACTTGTTGGTTTTGAAATGTACAGAGGAAAGTTGAAGTGAGGTAAACCTTGTGCTTCCTCTCCCTTTCAGCTCACCTTGGCTCCGAATTAGAATTAGCTAGGCAGTAGATGGCGTTTCCCTAAATATAAAACAAACACCACGATAACAGGCTCCACTCATAAGAGGACCAGAACTCTATCCTCCAACTTTGTATAGAAAACCACTTGCCCTCCCAGTTCTATCCCCATCATACATGCATATTCTCAGTTCCTAGTAATGGTCAGGAAAGATGAGTGCTTTCTCAGTAAATCTTTTATAAGGTGCTTACTACGTGCATAGCATTGTGCATGAGATGGGAGAAGGATATTAAAAGTAGTGTATGTAAGACAGGTGCTTGCTTTCCCATGGCTTACAGTTCAGGAGGAGAAATTAAGATATGTGATTTTTAAGGAATGATATCCGTGTTCATTTACCCAAATGAAAGATACTGGATTGTCAATCACAAAGAAATAAATAATTGGTGAGGGAAGGGGTATTCATAGAGATAACAGTACCACTGTAAAGTCAGTCAATCAAGGATGACCATCTAGGTTGAATAAAACTGGTTTTCATTTAATCTACTCTTATGTTTGCAGTACCTTTGCAGATCACATTCTTTTGTTAAGTTTTTAAAACTTTTAAGAATTTCTTACCTACCTATTCCCTTATTCTGCAGAGATGGAGAATGAAATGAATAGGGAAGGGGCCTGTAGGTCAGGGCATGAAGGTTTGAATTATCAAAAGTGTGAGGGAAAGCCCTGTGTTATAAAAAGTACTTGGTTGACCCAGTAAAGCTATAAATTGCTATAGGGCAATAGTAATTGTATCTTTTGATGAAAGGTTATTAGAACAGGCTAAGCCTTTTATGAGTGGAGGAAGGGAAGGAGGAGGAGGTTTTGAAGAAAGGTCAAAGGGAAGGATAGTGCAACCTTTGCCATTACATTAGAGACTGTACGTGAAGGTTGAAAATCATTCTGCTAGGAAATTTGTTGGTCTGTTATGTGAGCATCTTTGAGTACACTTAATCTCCTGTTGATCTTTTTAAAAGCTTAGAAAGCCATGCCAGTGACTTAAATGAGTAAAAACATTCCACACCTCAGTATTTATATACTTATCAATGTAAATATAATTTTGTTCTTTAGTTTTGTTGACAACTAAAAAATCATTAACTTGCTCAACTTACATTTATTAACCACCATTAAACAGTGCCCTATGAAAGGCACTGTTTGTCTTAGTTAGTTGCATTTTTGAATAATTTCAGTTGTTAAAATGTAACCACATATATGTATATAAAAAGGGTCTCTAGAAGTGTTCAGACAAGGGAGGAGTACAAAGCACTCCCTTGCTTCAGACTTGTTTTTAAATCTGGTTTGAAAATTTCTTCACCAGACTCAGAGTGCATGTGGTTTTCATTGTGGGTGGAGGGGGTACAGGCTGACAAATAAGGAACCACACCCAAGCTTCATAAACCAGAGGTCTTTAAACAATTCTACTGATATCCTAAAAATATTTGGGTTTGCTTTGGTATTAGCAGAAACTTCCTCATAAAAAATAACATTGTAACAAATAACATAGTAAGGTAGAACTGAGTTCACTTTCTTGAATTTGTTATTACTTATAATTTTGGCACTTCATGAATAAAAATGTTTGAAGTAGAGCCTTGATTTTGAATCTCTTTGCTCTGAAAGGATTATTCTTTTACGTGATTTTCCCCTGAATATCTTTTAATAAAATTGCTTAATGTTAAGCCTTTTGTCTTAGTAATAAATAACTGTTTGCACATTCCTTAGTAGCCCTAATCTATGAGAAAATTTAAAAAGCTGCTAAGTATTAAGGGGAGAACCTTAAGGAAACTTTCATAAAGTGTACTATCTTTGAAAATGGCCTCTGGCCCCTCCTGATTTTTACTCAGCTTTTTATTGGGATGAAAGGACAGACAGAGGCGGTCATGTTGGAGGAAGGCATGATAAAGATAAAATATTGAGCATTATTGCCAGTGCTGGAGCAAGTCCAGAGGTGAATGGTCTGGCCAACTGTGAGAGTATGGGCTGGTAAAAATATCTGGGGGAAAATGAGATTTAAATCTATGAAAAAAATGTTCTATAAGCTATTTAAATCTTGTTGGTATCAGTTTTCTCATATGTAAAACGAGGAAGTCAGTGTATTTTGTTTTTAAGATATCTTCCATCACTAAAATTATGATTCAGGTTTTTTCTTTGTAACATTGTTTTTATCAGTTTTTTGTTTTAACTTGTAAATCCAAATAACATACATTTTTCAAATACTGTAAGACATGTCAGAGTACATATATACCTGTAGATGAGCATTTTAGTTACAGATTTTTTTTTAACTGTAGAAATGGTATAAATTAAAAGTTATTGGTAATTTGGGGCACCTGGCTGGCTCAGTCAGTAGAGCATGTGACTCTTGATCTTGGGGTTGTAAGTTTGAGCCCCACATTGGGTGGAGAAATTACTTAAAGATAAAATCTTTAAAAGTTATTGGTAATTTAATAGTAATAGTACATGCTCATTGAAGAAAATATATAAAATGTGGAAAAGCCCAAACAAGAGTAAAATGATCTATTGCATTCTTACTGCCTAGAGTTATGCCATTAGTAGCATTTTGATACATATTTCAAATAATTCTGTGCACATCTAGTAAACACATAAATAAAATTGAAATCATGGTATATATTCTGGTTTGTAACCTTTTCCTGCTTAGATTGGAAACCTTTCCCCTGACATTAAACATTTGAACATATTTTAATTGTGCATTATTCAATTATAGGACTTTTTATAATTTAATCAGTTCTGTTGTTGTGTATTCAAGTTTTATCATTACAGTGCTACATTGAACCCCCTGCGTATGAATCCTTATGGGTCTTTGATTTCTTCAAGGTAGATTTTTGGATGGTAAAAAATTATACTGTGTCTGTATTATATATTCTTAATTTATGTTTATATTATGATCTTGTTCTCTTCCTTTTTAAAATTACAACATATGTTTTAAAGATATATTCATGTCACTTTTAGGTACAGATAGATTTGCTTCTGACTGCTGCATGTTATTTCTTTGTGCACCCACAGCATTTTATTTCCTTACTGAATTGGCTTCAACTTCCTATAACACAAATGATGGCATAATAAACATCTCTTGTAATGCACAAGTTTGTGCATTTCTTAAGAGTCTATGAGACAATTTCTTTAGGCCTAATACCTAGAGATGGTATTTCTGGGTCATAGGACATTAATATATACTTATTTTCATCAAGTATTCTGTTTGTCTGGCTTTTGTTGTATATTATATGTTTGTCCTTCAGAAAACTTGTACCAATTTACTATCCTACCAGTAGGTGAGGAGAGTGTATGATTGGTGGATTCTACTCCAAAACTAATACCTCTTCTTTTTTTGTTTCTAGCAGCCATGGCAATGACAGGCTCAACACCTTGTTCCTCCATGAGTAATCACACAAAGGAAAGGGTGACCATGACCAAAGTGACACTGGAGAATTTTTATAGCAACCTTATCGCTCAACATGAAGAACGAGAAATGAGGTAAAGAACTGTTTGAGAAAATTGTGTCATGGTTTTGGCATTTGTGTCTAGTATCATGAGACACATTCATAATATCGTTGAAAGGAGATAAGAATAGCAGCAGCAATGTAATAGCCTATCCCATTACAGTTGCTATTAACCCACTTATTTCTACTACTAGTCAATAGCACAGGGGCACCTGGCTGGCTCAGTTGGTAGAGCATGCAACTTTTAATCTTGGGGTTGTGAGTTTGAGCCCTACGTTGGGTTCAGAGGTTACTTAAAAATAAACTCTTAGGAAAAGAAAATAACACACAATTCCATAGTAGTATAAAAAAATAAATTGGGCTAAATCCTTGGATTCATTGTTAAGGCAGTATGATGTAACGGAAAGAACAGCCCTTATAGAATCAGACCTGGGTTTAGAATCCTGCCTTTATCGTTTGGTAGCTGTCTGAGGCCAGAATAAGTTTCCTAGTCTTTTTGTGTGTCAGTTCCCTATCTGGAAAATGGGGATAATACTTACCTTGCGGGATTGCTGTGGGGATTATATGTATAATGTATGTGAGTAACCACCATAGTGCTTCTCACATAGTAATCACTTAATCACTTGGCACCTGTTGTTATTGACCTGGTGTACACTATTCATGTAGTAACTTGTAATTAAAATTTTATTCCCAACATTTTATTATGAAAATATTCAAAAGTGCAGAAAAGTTGAAGGATTAATATGCTGAATACCCTTATATACATCATCTAGGGTCTATAATTGTCATTCATTGTTGTGTTACATATTCATCCTCTATCCATTCATTAAACCATCTTAATTTTTTGCTATGCTTCAAAGCATGTTGGAGATTTCAGTGTTTTACTTCTGAATATGTGTCCTTGTATAACAAACGGGTTCAATATGTGTGTATATATATACACGCACATACACACACATATGTATACATGTGTATATATACACACATATGTATATTTAAGAGAGTGTAAATCTTGCATACGGTAAAATGCACAATCTTCCTCTAGGTGTGTTTTTTTCTTTTTTTTTTTTTTTTTTAAAGTAATCTCTGCACCCAGTGTGGGGTTCCAACCGAAATGCACAATCTGAAGGGTACCATTCAATGAGTTTTGACAAATGTATATACCTGTAGAACTTGAACTCCTATCAAGACCTAGAACATTACCATCATCCCAGAAAGTTCTTTGATTCCTGGAGATGTTCCTTCAAACCCAGGCAACCACTGTTGTAATTTGTTTCTATCATAGATTAATCTTGCCTATTCCATACAAATGGAGAATGTAAACGGATTCATATAGTAAGTACTCATTTGAGTAAGGCATCTTTCACTCAGCCTGATGTTTTCAAAGTTCATCCATGTTGCTGTTGTATCAATAGTTTGTTCCTTTATATTGCTGAGTACCATTCTGTTTTCTGACTGTACCTCTGTTTTACATTCTTCTGTTGAAGAACATCTGGGCTTTTTTCAGTTTTGGGCTGTTTTGAATACGTTTCTATGAACATTCGTGTACAGATCTTTTTGTGAACATTTGTTTTCAATTCTTGGGTAAATATTTAGGAGTGGAATTGCTGGATCATAAATATACATAAGTATATGTTTAGTTTCATTAGAAACTGCTAGACCTTTTTCCAGAATATTATCAGCATTGTGTGAGAGTTTCCAGTTACTTTACATTTTTGCTAACAAAATGTCTGTTTGTATGTCTTTTTTTTTTTTAAGATTTTATTTATTAGAGAGAGAGTGAGAGAGCATGTGTGCGCGCGAGAGAGAGCTGGGTGGGGGAGGAGCAAAGGGGGAGGGAGAGGGAGGGGAAAGAATCTCCAGCAGACTGCTGAGCACTGAGCCCAACATAGGGCTCGATCACACAACCCTGAGATCATGACCTGAGCTGAAATTAAGAGTCGGAGGCTTAACCAACTGAGCCACCCAGGTGCCCCTCCTGTTCATTTTCTTTATAGTGACTTTAGATGAGCAGAGGTTTTAAATTTAGGTGAAATCTAATTTGGCATTTTTTTTCTTTTGTAGTAAAACTTTGCTGCCCCCAAGTCATAAAGATATTCTTCTGTATCTTCTTTGGGAAGTTTTATAATTTAGTTTTTACATTTAGTTCTATGATCCATCTTGAATTAATAAGTCTATGAGATGGGGGTTGAGATTTATTTTTTTTTCCTTATGGATATCCAGTTGTTTTAGCATCCTTTGTTGCAAAGATTTCCTTTTCCCCATCAGATTCTTTGGCACTTTTGTCAAAAATCAAATACCCTGTAGTATGTGTGTATTTCTGGGTTTTCTTTTTTCTTTCTTTTATCTTTTTTTAAAGATTTTATTTTTAGGTAATCTCCACACCCGATGTGGGTCTTGAACCTACTACCCCTAGATCAAGAGTCACATGCTCTACGGACTGAACCAACCAGGTGCCCTGATTTCTGGGTTTTCTATTCTATTTCATTGATCTGTTTGTCCCTATGCCAGTATCACACTGACTTCGTTACTGTAGTATTGTGGTAAGTTTTGAAGTCCTCTAGTTAGTGTAAGTCTTCAGCTTCATTGTTTTGTTTTGTTTTCCCCCAAGATTGTTTTGGCTATTCTAGGTTCTTTGCATTTTTTTTTTTAAGATTTTATTTATTTATTTGACAGAGAGATAGATAGGGAGAGCAGGAACACAAGCAGAGGGAGTGGGAGAGGGAGAAGCAGGCTTTCCACTGAGCAGGGAGCCCGATGTAGGGCTCTGTCCCAAGACCCTGGGATCATGACCTGAGCCAAAGGCAGATGCTTAACGACTGAGCCACCCAGGATCCTGGTTCTTTGCATTTTTTATATAGATTTTAGAATTAGCTTGTCAATTTCTAGAGGAAAGCTTGATGGAATTATGATTATAATTGTATTGAATCCGTAGATCAGTTTGGGGGAGAATTGACATCTTAACAGTATTGAATCTCTGATGCATGGACATACTATATCTCTCCATTCTCTTAGGTCTTTAATTTTTCCCAGCAGTGTTTTGTAGTGTTTAGTGTGGGGGTCTTACATGTTATTTTGTTCTTCTGTTACTAGTATTTCGGGGTTTTTATTTTTATGCTGTTTTAAGTGGATATTTAAAAAATTTTTTCCAATTGTTTGCTTCTAACATATGGAAATATAACTGAATTTTGTATATTGACCTTATATCCTGAAACTTACTAATTTATTTATTCTACTAGCTTTTTTGTAGATTCCTTAGGATTTTCTGTGTAAACAATCATGTCATATTCAAATAGAGAGTTTTACTTCTTCTTTTCCAATCTATACACCTTTTCTTTCTTTTTCTTGCCTTATTGTATTGGCTGGGATATCAGGTACAATGTTGAATATAAGTGGTGAGAGTAGACATTTTCGTTTTCTTCCTGATTTAAGGGTGAAAGCACTCACTATTTCACTGTTGTGATGTTACTTGTAGGTTTTTCAAGGATGCCTTTTGTAGGTTGGGGAAGTTTTCTTATGTTCCTAGTTGGCTGAGAGTTTTTTATTAGAGTGGGTGTTGAATTTTGTCAAATAATTTTTCTGCATCTTCTGCATCATTGTTTATTCTTTTAATATGATGAATTCAATGGACTGATTTTTTGCATGTTAAATTAACCTTGCATTCCTGGGGTAAAACCCTCTTGATCATAACATATTATTCTTTTTGTATGTTGCTAGATTTGATATGCTAATATTTTGATAAGGGCTTTTGCAGTCACATTCTTCATGAGGGTGTAAATCATGTTTAGACTTTAAATATGCAGATCTGTATGTGGAATAGCAAAATATTTTATAGTTGGTGGTGGCTAGCTGCTGCTCTTTGAAATAGACAAATGCCTGCAGAGTGCCCTATGTTAGGATGATGGGGAATTCAAAGATAAATTTGCACAATATATCTCGAGGTATGCTGTTGGAGGTAGATAGTTCTTTTTAATACAACCACTGTATTGAAATCAGAGTTTCTGGTGGTGCAGTTACAAAACAAATACTATGAATTCTGATTAAGTTCCTTGTTTTGTTTATTTACTTAAAGATTTATTTATTTTTATTTTAGAGAGCACGCACATGAACAGGGAGAGGGGCAGAGAGAGAGAGGGCAAGAATCAGACTGCTTAGTGTGGAGTCTGATGTGGGGCTTGATTTCAGGAACCTGAGATCATGACCTGAGTCGGAACCAAGGGTCAGACACTTAACCACCTGAGCCACTCAGGCACCCCAATTTATTTCTTTATTTAAAAATTTTTTTTAATTTATTTGAAAGAGAGAGAGAGAGAGCAACCATGCAAGCAAGCGGGAGGAAGAGGGAGAGGGAGAGATAATCTGAAGCAGATTCTGCGCTGAGCACTGAGCCTGATGCTGGCTCAGTCCCATGACTGTGATGATATGACCTGAGCTGAAACCCAGAGTTGGATGCTCAACTGACTGAACCTTGTTTTATTTAATAATAGTTGATTTTTTGGGGCACCTGGGTGGCTCAGTCGTTAAGCGTCTGCCTTCGGCTCAGGTCATGATCCCAGGGTCCTGGGATCGAGCCCCACATGGGGCTCCCTGCTCAGCGTGGAGCCTGCTTCTCCTTCTCCCTCTCCCATTTCCCCCTGCTTGTGTTCCCTCTCTCGCTGTGTCTCTCTCTGTCAAATAAATAAATAAAATCTTTAAAAAAAATAATAGTTGATTTTTTAATCCTACTGGCTCTGCCTTATGGTTCATTATTAATATATATCACATTCTCTAGGAATAGTATGACATATGGTTTTGTTTATGTTTTATTAATAAATGTTACATTGTGGGGGTGCCTGGGTGGCTCAGTTGGGTTAAGCATCTGATTTCGGCTCAGGTAATGATCTCAGTTATTAGACTGAGCCCTGTGTGGGACTCTGTGATCAGCTGGGAGTCTGCTTGTCCCTCTCCCTCTGCCCCTTCCCCTGCTCATGCTCTCTCTTTCTCTCAAATAAATAAATAAAAATCTTTATTTTATTTTTTTAAAAGATTTTATTATTTATTTATTTGCCAAAGGGGGAGAGAGAGAGAGAGAGAGAGAGAGAGTGAGCACAAGCAGGGGGAGTGGCAGGCAGAGGGAAAAGCAGGCTCCCTGCTGAGCAGGGAGCCCAGTGAGGGACTCCATCCCAGGACCCTGGGACTATGACCTGAGCTGAAGGCAGACGCCTAACAGCTGAGCCACCCAGGTGTCCTAATAAATAAAATCTTAAAAAAAAAAATAAGTGTTACATTGTGATTTACGCTAAAATTGCATCCAGAAATGAGTTGAAATCAGTGCTTTTTGTTTTGGATTCTTAAGATGGAAACACCTTCCAAAAGCATTGGTGGTTTTGCTTTTCTTAAAGACCAAATTAATCAAAAGACAGGTGTAAGAAGAGAATGTTAAACATTTAAGAGGATTAGAATGTTTGTTTTTGGTAATTTTTGTTGTTATCAAATCATCATTATTTTTCATTAAAAAAAAAAAAAGCAGTAGGGGTGCCTGGGCAGCTCAGTTGGTTAAACGTCTGCCTTTGGCTCAGATTATGATCCCAGGGTCCTGGGATTGAATCCCGCATCAGGCTCTCTGCTCAGCGGGGAGCCTGCTTCTCCCTCTCCCTGCCACTGCCTATTTCTGCGCATGTGCTCTTTGTCAAAAAAAAATCTTAGAAAAAAAAATGTTAGATGGGGTGCCTGGGTGGCTCAGTTGATTAAGTGTCTCACTTTTGATTTCAGCTCAGGTCTTGATCTCAGGGTTCTGAGTTTAAGCCCTGAATTGGGCTCCATGATGGGCGTGGAGCCTATTTAAAAAAAAAAACAAAAAAACAAAAAAACCAAACCTGTCAGAAATGGATTTTCAGGAATGGGTGGCTCAGTCGTTAAGTGTCTGCCTTCGGCTCAGGTCATGATCCCAGGGTCCTGGGATTGAGCCCCGCATCGGGCTCCCTGCTTGGTGGGGAGCCTGCTTCTCCCTCTCCCTCTGCTGTTCCCCCTGCTTGTGCTCTCTCGCTCTCTCTGTCCAAAAAAAAAAAAAAAAATCTTAAAAAAAAAAGAAATGGATTTTCAGGCTTTTTCATGTTATGGGTGGAAATGTCATAGAACCTTGATAAATAAGCAGAGTTTAAATAATAGACAATCAATGATAAAGAAACATTTTATTATGAGTATATAACTAGTATGTGAAGAGTGGTTTGAAATAAGTATTGGGCTAGTAAATTTTGAGATCAGGTTGTAATAACTTTTCAATGTATATGCCTTGTCTGGGTGCCTTAAAATCTCTAGTATTTCTTCCACGCATATGTACCTTTTGCATTGTTCTATATATAGTAGAAATGCACTATATATTCAGGTTATATTTGAAACAAAGTACTTAACAACAGGAGAGATGAAACCAAAGCCTAGAAGTAGAAGAAAGAATAAAAATCATTTAGGAATGGTTTCCTGTATAAAAGTAGAATATGAGAACATTGGGTGGGTTTAGAAACATTACAGAAAGTTCTACTGATCGATTTAAAAACAATTAAACCCCCTGAGTCTGGTTCTGTTTGATGGTCTCCTGTTAATGCTACTGGTAGACTATAAACTGAACCCACTTAAGAGTGCGAGTTCATCTTCTTTATTTAAACTTTGTTTTGCCTCTGATGGTAAGGTTATCTAGGAATAGCAGTTCTCGTTCTATTCTCTCTTACGTGATCCTAGGTACCCAGTAAATATTGATGATTGCCTAGTTATTCATACAAAAAATAATTTATAGCAGCCTGAAATCAAAACCAAGGAAGCTGACATTTTTTTCTTATAAAATATTCTGTGTTATTTTTGTTCTTCATGAATACTATTTTGGTGGATTAATTAAAGCCACAAAAACCCAATTTATAGGAAGTAATGGTATGCTTCCCTCCCCTCCTGCCCCCAAATCAAATAAGAACTTTCCTACATTTTACCCTTTGAGAACCAGCACTGTCTGCTACTCCTTTTAGGTATTCTTACCCAGGTTTTCCTGTGGCTGTGTTTGGTCTGATCTGGTACTGAGTTGCAATATGTGATTATTATTAATGAGCAAGTGTCAGTTTTATTTAAGTCCCAGAGATGAGTAAGTCTTGACCTTTGAATGTTATTCACTGACTAGATGTATCAGTCAAACCAAAGTAATTTGTTGAGTTTTTTTTTTTTTAAGAGAGCAGTGGGGAGGAGCAGAGGAAGAGGGACAAACGGACTCAGCTCCAAGCACGGAGCTGACCCAGGGCATGATCTCATGACCTTGAGATCATGACCTGAGCCAAAACCAAGAGTCGGACACTTGACCTAGGGCACGACCCACGCACTGCAATGTGTTGAGATTTTTTAAAAAATCTGTGTAAAACTCTTTTTAGGGTATTTCTTGAGATTTTTCTCAGTTTTGATCATGGAAATAACAGCTAGTGCTTATTTCTGTACTGTTTTTCCTGGTTTTAAATGTCTCCTCAACAGAAATGAGAAATATTGTCTAGTCAGCTCTCGTAGAACGGACTAGCCCTTTTCTCTCATCCCTGAAACCTCTGAATCAAGTTGTGTTGTGAGATGAACTTAATTTACAGTTAGCAAAGGGAGCTAATTACACATAGTCATGAAGGTGTCTTGCACATTGTTACAAACTCTGATTTTCTTTTTCCCCCCATTTGGCAACATGCATTTTATAAAGTTGCTGTGTACAAACACTATTCTTAGTGGAGAAGGAGGATTCAGATATGGGCCCTGCCTTCCAAAGATCTTACTGTCTTCTATGAGAAGTGGGCTCACACGCAAATAAATAGAATAGAGCTCATGGAAGGCCTTGATGGGGTGAGGATGGGTGTGGCCTCTACGTGTGAAAGTGGCCAGTCTCTCTCCCAGAGTTCTGCTCTGGAACATTGGAGTTGAGTGGAAGAATGGCTTCACCAAAGCCTGGAGTGTTAGCTAAACTGGTCTTTGATCAGAGACATACCAGTGGAGGGGCCTGCTTTTCTTTTTCATTATGAACACTTTTTTTTTTTTAAAGATTTTATTTATTTATTTGGCAGAGAGAGACACAGCAAGAGAGGGAACACAAGCAGGGGGAGTGGGAGAGGGAGAAGCAGGCTTCCCGCTGAGCCCGATGTAGGGCTCGATCCCAGGACCCTGGGACTATGACCTGAGCCAAAGGCGGACGCTTAACGAGTAAGCCACCCAGGTGCCCCCATTATGAACACTTTTAAACACACACACAGAAAGACTAATACAGTGAACTCCCATATATTCATCCCTCAGATTCAGTAATTATCAAGATTTTGTTAAATTTGTTCCATTTTGGGCGCCTGGGCGGCTCAGTCGTTAAGCATCTGCCTTCGGCTCAGGTCATGATCCCAGGGTCCTGGGATCGAGTCCCACATCGGGCTCCCTGCTCAGCGGGAAGCCTGCTTCTCCCTCTCCCACTCCCCCTACTTGTGTTCCTGCTCTCGCTATCTCTCTCTCTGTCAAATAAATAAATAAGATCTTAAAAAAAAATTTGTTCCATTTTATTTTTTCTTGCTTTTGTGTTTTAAAGCGAATTTCAAACATCTGTCCTTTCAATCCTATGTAGTTCAGTGTACGTGTCTAAAAATATGGCCATTTGCTTGTATAACTGCAATGCCAACATGAATCTAACAAAGTTAGCAGTAATTTCTTAGTGTCATCTCACAGAGGATGTCACTTGTAAACCTCGTTTCGGGCTGTGCTTGTCATTTTGGGTGTCTTTAAGGTCTTCTTTGGCTTGGACCCAATAAATCATTACCGTGGATAATTCTGCATGATGGGCTTTTTCTGGATACTTTTTTCTAATGAAAGAATCTGATTGTGTTCAAGGAGTTGATTCTGGTAACTTTACTCTCGGGTAGGTACAGAAACTAATTTAATTACACTTGCAGTCAAGCTATGGAAAACTTCTTAGTTTGAATTAAGATTTAAAATATAGTCAGAAGCAGCCATCTCTGGGACACACACTGGGCACATTGTTCTAGCCCAGTCTGGTGTGGTCATTCAAAATAGAGTCAGAAAGTATGATGGTGTTTGCTATTCAGGGCATAAAAAATGCTGACCATAGTTGAGTTACAGTTCTTGCCATGATGTTATCTTTGATTCCTTTTACTCTTCTCTGCTTCACCTAATTAACATACACTCCTGAAAGTACCAGCAGTACAGCCTTATCCCTCTAATACACATGCTAACAAAGATGCACATCACAAACTATTCTGGGAACCCAGAGAAGTCGGCAGACTGGAAGCCATGTAAGTGCTTTGTTTTTTCCCCCATCAGGGTCAGAGTAGATCTTTTCACTTTTGGAGAGCTTAGATCACAACTTGTTATATATAATCTGATCCTGTGGATTTGTAATATGATTTCTAACATGATATTAATTTTAATTACTATTATTTTAATAATTATTTATTGACCAAAATAAAACCCATTATCTTTTCGTGGTCCTTTCTCTTGTGTTTCCTGTCTTGTTTAGCGGCATCATTATCCTCCCACACAAGAAAGTCTAAGATTTTTCCTTTGATTCCTATCACGAATTAGTCATCTTTGTAGTACCTCTGTTCACTCCATTGTAGATTTCCAGCCCTCCTTTCAGATCTGTACTCCATATCATCTGAATCATTAGGAGAGCTTTTAGTTTGCCTCAGTCTTTGTCAGTTACTTTCCCTGCCAGTCCATCAGCTCCTTACTGCTGACTGTCATTTTAAAATAGAAACCTCATCACATCACTCTTTTACACACAAGCCCCTGTAGCTCTTAGTTCTCTACAGACGAAGAGCCAGCCCTTTTAGTGTGACATTTGAAGTGCTACATGCCTCCCCACATTAGACTACAAGCTGTTGCTTCATATACTCCCTACTTTTTTTTTTTTTTTTTTTAAGATTTATTTGTGAGAGAGGAGAGACAGAGTTCTAAGAGGGGAGAGGCAGAGGGAGAGGGAGAGCAACAGCCTGGTAGAGCCTGACTCGGGGTTTGATCCCATGACCCTGAGATCACAACCCCAGCCGAAAATCAAGAGTCAGGCACTCAAGTGACTGCAGCACCCAGGTGCCCTATATTCCTACTTTTCATTCTTCCCTGTCCTGCTCACATTACCTGTTATCTGAAATGCTGATAAGGGATAGAGATCCCAGCCAATGTGCTTTCACTTACGCTGAATAAATGCAGGTTGTGTGGAATTGGTTACAAGGAAGTTTTTCTTGTTTCTTTTAGTTTTATCAAATCTGTATGAGACTGTAGAGCCAAAATATTCTTGGATGCAGTTTTTAAGGTTTAATACTCCAGGGATTTAGAGTCTTAAGTTTTAATGGTGGTGACAGTCACCTGTTTTGATCATTCGTGCCTCTCCCCTTGAATCTCTAAATTCTGCCTTTACTCTTGTTTATCTAAGCTCTTTGCTTGTGGCAGGGAGGAGGAGGAAGATGTAAAAATAAAGGAAGTAGATTTCAGTCAGGGAGAGAGAGACACCCTGATAGAAGAGGTTATCAAACACTACTGTTTGTGGTTTGTTAAGGAGGAAATACTTTAAAAAAGAGAGAGAACTTTTCATTTTGAAATAGGATTCTTTGTTACAGTAACATCTTATACAGTTTTTTTCAAAATGCAGAACAAAGGGGGGGAATCTTTTCACTTATCTTTGTAACTAATTTGTTTTTTTTTTTTAAAGATCTGTTTTTGAGAGAGAGAGCATGTGCATGCCACAAGTGGTGGGGAGGGGGAGGGGGGCACATGGAGGGGGAGAGAGAGAATCCTCAAGCAGACTCCACACTGAGCACAGAGCCCGACATGGGGCTCCATCCCACAACCCTGAGATCATGACCTGAGCTGAAACCAAGAGTCGGTCGCCCAACTGACTGCACCACCCAGGCGCCCCTGTAATTTATTGTTTTAATGAGGCATTTTGAGATTTACCTTTTTTTACCATTAAAAAATACTGTGTTTAAAAAATAAAAAAATACTGTTTATATAGACTTATCAGAAAGGTATTCAATTGTTATTTCAAATATCTTTATTTTTAGACAAAAGAAGTTAGAAAAAGTGATGGAAGAAGAAGGCCTAAAAGATGAAGAGGTAATTCATATTCGGAAATTTTTCCTTGAACCCAGCATGGCAAATCTTGTTCAGCAAGTTGTTAGCCTTGGTATATAGGGTACTTGGCTTAGTAACAGAGAAACTTGTGAGGGCTGGGGTACTTCTGGAATTAGGTATTCATGCAAAGGGAAAAATTCACTACCAAGTACCAGGGAGAGGAAGATTTATCTAGGCACAGTTGTAATAAATGGACTAGATTTAGAATTCCAAGAAAAGAAAAAGATGAGATCACATTAAAATTAAAAAAAGCAAATTACAGCA